>NW_020837945.1:37851058-38067313 GCF_003676395.1 Aethalodelphis obliquidens
GTTCATCGTTGCTTGTTTCATCTTTAGTTCTTCTAGGTCCTTGTTAACTGATTCTTGCATTTTGTCCATTCTATTGTCCATTCTATCTCCAAGATTTCGGATCAACCTTACTATCATTATTCTGAATTCTTTTTCAGGTAGACTGCCTATTTCCTCTTCATTTGTTAGGTCTGGTGGGTTTTTATCTTGCTCCTTCATCTGCTGTGTGTTTTTCTGTCTTTTCATTTTGCTTATCTTACTGTGTTTGGGGTCTCCTTTTTTGCAGGCTGAAGGTTCGTAGTTCCTGTTGTTTTTTGTGTCTGTCCCCAGTGGCTAAGGTTGGTTCAGTGGGTTGTGTAGGCTTCCTGGTGGAGGGTACTAGTGCCTGTGTTCTGGTGTATGAGGCTGGATCTTGTCTTTCTGGTGGGCAGGTCCACGTCTGGTGGTGTGTTTTGGGGTGTCTGTAGACTTACTATGATTTTGGGCAGCCTCTCTGCTAATGGGTGGGGTTGTGTTCCTGTCTTGCTAGTTGTTTGGCATAGGATGTCCAGCACTGTAGCTTGCTGGTCGTTGAGTGAAGCTGGGTGCTGGCGTTGAGATGGAGATCTCTCGGAGATTTTTGCTGTTTGATATTATGTGCAGCTGGGAGGCCTCTTGTGGACCAGTGTCCTGAAGTTGGCTCTCCCACCTCAGAGGCACAGCACTGAGTCCTGGCTGCAGCACCAAGAGCCTTTCATCCACAGGGCTCCTTAATTTGGGATGATTCATTGTCTATTCAGGTATTCCACAGATGCAGGGTATATCAAGTTGATTGTGGAGCTTTAATCCGCTGCTTCTGAGGCTGCTGGGAGAGATTTCCCTTTCTCTTCTTTGTTCTGACAGTTCCCAGGGGCTCAGCTTTGGATTTGGCCCCGCCTGTGCGTGTAGGTCGCTGGAGGGCGTCTGTTCTTTGCTCAGACAGGACGAGGTTAAAGGAGCCGCTGATTCGGAGTCTCTGGCTCACCCAGGCCGGGGGGTAGGGAGGGTCACGGAGTGCGGGGCTGGCCTGCAGCGGCAGAGGCCGGCGTGACGCTGCAGCCTGAGGCGTGCGGTGCGCTCTCCCGGGGAGCCGTCCCTGGATCCCAGGACCCTGGCAGTGGCGGGCTGCACAGGCTCCCCAGAAGGGCGTGTGGCTAGTGACCTGTGTTCGCACACAGGCCTCCTGGCGGCGGCAGCAGCGGCCTTAGCGTCCCATGTCCGTCTCTGGGCTCCGCACTCTTAGCCGCGGCTCGCGCCCGTCCCTGGAGCTCTCTCAAGCAGCGTTCTTAATCCCCTCTCCTCGTGCACCAGGAAACAAAGAGGGACGTAAAAGTCTCTTGCCTCTTCGGCAGGTCCAGACCCCTCTCCGGACTCTCTCCCGGCCAGCCGCGGCGCATGTCAGAATGTCAGTATATCTATTAAAGTGTTAGTGCAGTGAATTAAATTTTGACTTAGTTTTTGTTTTTGGAAAGTAATTTTATATACATTTTATGCTAAGAACAGCATAATATTTTTGTGAAATAAAGATGTGAACTATTCCCAGCCAAGGGAATGTAGTAGATGTACATCTCTAAACATTTCAGTGACTGTACTTCCCTGTACTTCACTCTATTGCAATGTATAACATTTACTGATACATGACTTCTACTAGATAAAGTCTTCTTCATATTCATTTCATTTACTCTGTTGTTTTCTCTTTAATCTCCAGAGAATTTGGACTGCCAACTTTTTTTTGTTGTTATTGGTTTTACCTTTTATATTTGGAGTAACAGGAAAGATTTTGAAAATGCTGACAATATGCCAGTATCATTGTCTGAAGTCCCACCTGGATTTTAAAGGGGTTTTGTTATGTATGTCTTTGTTATTATGTACAGCTGCAATTCGCAAGTTTTCTCTCATAATAATGATTTTCCCCCACTCATTGTGATCCCTTCATTATCTGTTCTGTCAAATTTATATACCAGTGAGTAGGATAATCTTAAAATTGAATATTTTTTTCTTTCATCCTTTCATTCATGTTGCCTCTTTCCTTATCATCCAAAACAACCCCTAAGTTTATCATTGTCAAGTTTTTTTTTTTTTTTTTTTTTTTTGCGGTACGTGGGCCTCTCACTGTTGTGGCCTCTCCCGTTGCGGAGCACAGGCTCCGCACGCGGAGGCGCAGCGGCCATGGCTCACGGGCCCAGCCGCTCTGCGGCATGTGGGATCTTCCCGGACCGGGGCACGAACTCGTGTCCCCTGCATCGGCAGGCAGACTCTCAACCACTGTGCCACTCTTCCATACTGGATAACACCTTCAAGAAGACAAAAGTCCTGTTTTTTTTCTAGAATTTTGCCCTAAACCAAAAGCTACAGAATACATACAGAGGATAAAAGTAAGGAGAAAATACACCATAATAGTTCAAGGAATCTTACTTAACTCTCTGTCTTTAATCTACCACTTACCAAATTGTATAACCTTGCATAAATCACTTCACCTTTTTGAACCTTAGTTTCAAAGTCTATTACATGGATTACATGAAAACAATTGCCTTCTAACTCTTGTATACTGAATTTGGAACTAAGGGGGTGATTTATTTACTGTAATTTATTTTCTCCTTACTTTCTAGAAACAAGATATCTAGCTTTAAAAGAGAAAGACAAATACCGTCTGCTAACACATATATATGGAATTTAAGAAAAAAAAAATGTCATGAAGAACCTAGGTGTAAGACAGGAATAAAGACACAGACCTACTAGAGAATGGACTTGAGGATATGGGGAGGGGGAAGGGTAAGCTGTGACAAAGCGCGAGAGAGGCATGAACATATATACACTACCAAACGTAGGGTAGATAGCTAGTGGGAAGCAGCCTCATAGCACAGGGAGATCAGCTCGGTGCTTTGTGACCACCTGGAGGGGTGGGATAGGGAGGGTGGGAGGGAGGGAGATGCAAGAGGGAAGAGACATGGGAACATATGTATATGTATAACTGATTCACTTTGTTATAAAGCAGAAACTAACACACCATTGTAAAGCAACTATACTCCAATAAAGATGTCAAAAAAAAATTCTAATATGATGGCAGAATTCTACAGAAAGCTACAAATTACTAATTTTATAACAGTTTGATAAATGCTGGTTATTAATATTTACCGTGATTTCCTTCTTGTGCACACAGCTACTTTTATTTTGGCAAAGTTTTTATTTTCATACCTCAGCCCTCTTACCTGAAATTTTGAGTTTATCTGACCCCATACAATACGCAATGAAGTTCAGTATTGAGGCTATAGTATTTAGATACTAAAGCTAGAAAAATGTAGATCTGTGCAACATTAACTTTGTTTTCATAGATATGATTAGATTATATAATAAAAGAGCAAATACCTTAAAGAAGAGAAACTTCACAGAAAACTCAGTATTGACTACAGCTACCATAATCAAAGCTTCATAGCTAATAGCAAACATACAATATAGTGATCACAAGCCTAGATGTAGGCTTTTTTTCCTGATCCATTCATAAAAACTATTACAACAATTATTCATTTTTTATCCTGGTAAGCATTTTTGTACTTTATGAGAAAGAACATTTTTTAAAAGTTGAGGGGAAATCAATGCTTGAAACTGTTGGTTTCTGATGCAGACTATTCTCCTCTTAAACATTTCATCTTTCACCATTACTTTCAAGTGGTCATAAGCACAGAAATTCAGCAGGAACTCTGGTGGCATAGAACAGAGCATACAAATATGTACTTCTTTTGTCCTTCAGGGCTAGAAAAAAAAAATTCCTAAGAGAATATCAAACATGCATGTTCTGTATAGACAACATAATTCATTTGCCTCCAAGGAGAAGGCACCTGGCATCTATAAGAGGATGTTCCTGCAACATACAGAGGAAGGAGAAGGAGGTGTAAAGAAAGGATGTTTTCTCAAAGTCCAACAACCTAAAATGGCACAAGATTTTACTGCCAGTGTTTTAATGCTTTGTCCATATCTAAATGTTTCTCTGGAAGCATAATGTAAATAAGATAATCAAGGGAAATATGTGAGATACTTAGTTAAAATCTGTCCCTTAGTTGCAGTAACTTGATGTGTATCATGAACTAAATCTCATAGTATAAGCCAATACATACTTAAAAGTGTGTGATCTTTCACATGGAGTTAAAAGGAGAGGCTTATAGTCTCATCATAAATAAGAGGAAACATTAATTATAATAGCATTTAAATTGCAAGTATATTATTATTAACCAACCATATTCTTTTTCATAGCCTCCTATGAATATATATTTGTAGAGTCCTCTATTAAAATGCTTGAAATTATATCAAAATAGCAACTTTAAAACAAGACTGAAGGTGATATTAGATATATCCTCTAATGAGTGCTAACTGATCTTTGATAGATAAAACTTTAATTTCAATTTTAAAAATTCTCCATATAAAATTTCTCAAAAAAATGTCTAGTGATCCCTAAATAAATATGCTGGATTACCTTACTATTTCATGATTGTCATCAACTACCTATTTTAAGGATACATGCTTATAAGTTTAAAAACCAAATATATATGTATATATATAATATGCATGTATCTATTTATGTAAAATAATTTTCTGTAGTTACACTATTCAGTTATTAATATTCATCTAATAGGGTGCATTTGTAATTCCAAGTGATTGATACTAACCTATATAGTAATAGAAATGGCACAAATAGATGGGTATAATTTCTTGTGCTATTTTATTTCTGATAGGAACTTATATGGTATTTAAAAGATATGTATATACACTCAGATGTGTATTGTTTATCCATGTACATATCTGTGTAATTATTTACACATGACTCAATATGCTTTAAGTCTAGTATTTATATGACATTTTTCATGAGTAACACAACTGTCTCTCACTTTTGGTAGTTTTACATGAAAAGTTGATGCTTTTCTTGCACAAATATGATAAGCATGTGATTCTCATGAAAAAGAAAAGTTGTTTGAGTTGATATACTTATTAAGAAAAGTTTTGCTCAAATGGTGATTCCCAATGTATTTTATTAAAGAAATGAAGGGAGAAAGACTATTAAAGAAACTTTAAAAACATATGGGAACAGAAATCTCTTGCATTCCTATACACTAATGATGAAAAATCTGAAAGTGAAATTAAGAAAACACTCCTATTTACCATTGTGACAAAAAGAATAAAATATCTAGGAATAAACCTACCTAAGGAGAAAAAGACCTGTATGCAGAAAATTATAAGACATTGATGAAAGAAATTAAAGATGATACAAATAGATGGAGAGATATACCATGTTTTTGGATTGGAATCAATCAACATTGTGAAAATGACTATACTACCCAAAGCAATCTACAGATTCAATGCAATCCCTATCAAACTACCACTGGCATTTTTCACAGAGCTAGAACAAAAAAAATCACAATTTGTATGAAAACACAAAAGACCCTGAATAGCCAAAGCAATATTGAGAAAGAAAAACGGAGCTGGAGGAATCAGGCTCCCTGACTTCAGACTATACTACACAACTATAGTAATCAAGACAGTATGGTACTGGCACAGAAACAGAAATATAGATCAATGGAACAGGATAGAAAGCCCAGAGATAAACCCACGCACATATGGTCACCTTATCTTTGATAAAGGAGGCAAGAATATACAGTAGAGAAAAGACAGCCTCTTCAATAAGAGGTACTGGGGAAACTGGACAGCTACATGTAAAAGAAGGAAATTAGAACACTCCCTAACACCATACACAAAAATAAACTCAAAATGGATTAAAGACCAAAATGTAAGGCCAGACACCATCAAACTCTTAGAGGAAAACATAGGCAGAACACTCTATGACATAAATCACAGCAAGATCCTTTTTGACCTACCACCTAGAGAAATGTTTATTCTTTGTAATAAACAAATGGGACCTAATGAAATTTAAAAGCTTTTGCACAGCAAAGGAAACCATAAACAAGACCAAAAGACAACCCTCAGAATGGGAGAAAATATTTGCAAATGAAGCAACTGACAAAGGATTAATCTCCAAAATTTACAAGCAGCTCATGCAGCTCAATATTAAACAAACAAACAACCCATGCAAAAATGGGCAGAAGACCTAAATGGACATTTTTCCAAAGAAGATATACAGTTTGCCAACAAGCACATGAAAGAATGCTCAGCATCATTAATCATTAGAGAAATGAAAATCAAAACTACAATGAGATATCATCTCACACCAATCAGAATGGCCATCATCAAAAAATCTACAAACGATAAATGCTGGAGGGAACCCTCTTGCACTGTTGGTGGGAATGTAAATTGATACAGCCACTATGGAGAACTGTATGGAGGTTCCTTAAAAAACTACAAATAGAACTACCATAACACCCAGCAATCCCACTACTGGGCATATACCCTAAGAAAACCATAATTCAAAAAGAGTCATGTACCAAAATGTTCATTGCAGCTCTATTTACAATAGACAGGACATGGAAGCAAACTAAGTGTCCATCGACAGATGAATGGATAAAGAAGATGTGGCACATATATACAATGGAATATTACTCAGCCATAAAAAGGAACAAAACTGAGTTATTTGTAGTGAGGTGGATGGAACTAGAGTCTGTCATACAGAGTGAAGTAAGTCAGAAGGAGAAAAACAAATACCATATGCTAGCACATATATATGTAATCTAAAAAAAACAAAAAAAGTTCATGAAGAACATAGGGGAAAGATGGGAATAAAGATGCAGACCTACTAGAGAATGGACTTGAGCATACAGGAAGGGGGAAGGTTAAGCTGGGACAAAGTGAGAGAGTGGCATGGACATATATACACTACCAAACGTAAAATAGTTAGCTAGTGGGAAGCAGCCGCATAGCACAGGGGGATCAGCTCAGTGCTTTGTGACTACCTAGAGGGGTGGGATACGGAGGGTGGGAAGGAGGGAGATGCAAGAGGGAAGAGATATGGGGACATATGTATGTGTATAACTGATTCACTTTTTTATAAAGCAGAAACTAACACACCATTGGAAAGCAATTATACTCCAATAAAGATGTTAAATATATATATATATATATATGGGAAATAGTTTAGGTTAATAACCAAAAGATTCAGAGTAATGTAAGTCAGTTTTGGTTAATTGGTCTTTCATTTTTAAAAATTCCTGTTATTAAGAGCAGAACCTTGGCTTTCATTTCTTAATGATCAGACAAGTCAGCAAATGAGGTACATCTGTCAAATTTCAGTCAAATATAACATCCAGTGTAAAGCTGTCATGAACTTGACAACATAAATTTATAATATGTAATATGTGAAATTAAAATGTTAACTTCTGTTAAAAATTCTGTGTAAAGCATTTTCCAAAATAGCATTTCACATTGTTTTTTTTTTACAGATCACTGATTTTGAAAGTTCTCAAAGAGTAAGACAATTTCAAATTCTGAATTTTTTTCTTTAAGAGACAAACATTGTTAAAGCACAAAGCATCTAGGAATAACTTGATTCTTTCACTCTAGATATTAAAGAATAAGTTACTAAGTAAGAATTATACTATGACTTTATTATAGCTGTTGGAATACCTAGTATAAAACCATTTACTTCTTGAAATATATAATCATTTTTATTCTATTGTACTTGTATTAGACTTTAAGGTATAATTTTGTGAAATATAATAAATATACTAAAATGTTCATGTCCTAGTTTCATCTTCATTTCCAGTTAAATAAATAATGTTTCTCCTACTTTTAGAAGATATTTTGCTTCAAAAATTTTCTTTGACATATCCCCAAATATTCACCATTAATTAGAACACTAAAGTAAATTAAAAGTCTAAGAGCTAAGAGGGCTATCATTGGTGTATTGTAGTATTAGGGAAGTTAATAATTTGATTATTTCAAAACCCACATAATTAATTATTTCAGCAAGCATTTATTGATCATGCATAAAGTGGTAGGATACAAAGATGAAGTCAACAGTTTCAGTTTTTCATGTTTAGAGTTCCAAATGTTAGAAATGTTTGCTTGTGTCAAGTCAGGTGTATCTTTTATATTGTTCCTAGTTTTGACCATAATATCTAAGACGATCTCATCTTTAATTAAAACGGTTAGATTAGATCTTCTCTGCGGACCTTTTAAACTTTAATTTTATGAGTCCGTTTGATAGTCCCATGAAATTTTCCCTAACACTTTATTTTTGAAGATCTTTCATCATCTGATAAAGTACTAAGTTTTCAGTATCATCAAATTGACAAATTGATTGTGTAGGACTGCTCATAGTACTCATATACAGTCTGCCCAGAAAAGAGAATTCTCTAACTTCCGAAGATCCAGAATAATTGTTCATACGGCCTGAGATGGAGTTAAAAATTTCAGTATCATCTATCGTTACACGTTAACAGGAAAAATTCCAAGATGGCCCCACTTCCCATAAAATCTTGCCAAGTAATGTGACTTCTGCTCTGTACTATTACAAATTGTAGTACTATTTTTCATATAATCAAAACATTAGCATTATCTATATAAATTTCGTCTTGCTCAATGGTGCCCAACCAGCCTATTTAAATTATCTTTTTATTTTGAATTTATTTTATATTTTGTTAACTATAGTCAATCCTAAAACCAGCTTTGTGTTATTTAGAAATTTGTTAAATTTGTTAAACTTGTTAAACCAGTTTTGTCTTCATTCTAAATTCTGGAATATTTAGAATGTTCCAAGATGTATCAAAGAATCCTTGTATCTTCTGCCCCACTGCTCCACTACCATTAATTGGGCATTTCTGGAGCAGTTTTTAACTCATTTGTGCATACCAACCCAGCTACATTCCCCCCATTCATTCTATTGATACTATAGAATGTAGCATTCTCAGTCTCAGAGCAATAGTGTGCTTACATTAAAGTATATCTATCATTGCTCATCTTTGAAGTTTAGAATTGAATTTTTATTTATTTCACACTGTTTTTCTCATTGCTCTACTTCTCCTCCTGCTTTCCTGCTGACTAAGGGAGCCTGAAGCAGTCCACTCTCTAGTCTCAAGGAGCCTTGGTGACTGTTACACATTCTCTCCTAGGGCTTCTGCTGCATTACATTTTTTTTTTTCCAGGTAAAACACTGTTCCACTATTTTAAAAAATTCCCCAGTGATGGCTTCATGGTTTTCTTGTAATACCATTTCTTTTCCACTCCAGGATCTAAATGTGCTTTTGAAATAGCTGTAGACCTAAAGTGATTTTAGTTGCTATTTTAAATCACATTTGTTCTACATGTTTAATTAAGTTCTGCTTGTCTACATAACTGATCAGTCATAGGTTACCTCATTAAACAGGGCAGAACACTCTTTCAAGCTTGCAATAATTAGTATGGCTATATATTATCTTCTTTTAACATTTTTCTTATCTTGTTGCTGAAAATTAAAAATTTGCCCCAAAATACCTATTTCTCAGAACCAGTTAAAAAACTATCTCCAACCAAAACTAGGATTTATCTTTTTATGAGTGTAGTAGATTTGAAAGTTGATGAATAAGTTAAATATAATTGGCTCACACTTAGTGTTCTATAAGATCTTTTCTCTAAATATTACCAAAATATTTTTAAAACACAAAAAACATAGTCAACATTTTAAATGAATTTGCATTTTTAACTTGTAATTTTAAATTATTTTCCTAAAAATCCTGAATTGCAGGACTTACTACTCTGGAATAGACCTCTGGCAGCTGCATAGATTTTATAAGTAAGAATTATCACAGGTAAGAAGGAATGGAAAAACCTTCATCAACTGTATTTTCAGAATCAGCATTTTTTTTAGTACATGTAATTCAAAAATTACTTTCAGTGGTGTCATATGTAAATTAGATCCTGTATAAAGTGGTCTTAAAATTCAAATAGGGTTATTATATCCTTTTGTCAAGTGCAATTCAATCTAACTACTGAACATTAGAAAAAATCTTAAGCAAAGAATAAAATGTCATGCAGATCAACAAACTAGTCAAATGCTATTTTATGTTGCTAGTCTTCTGCAATTGTTTTGTAATAGCTCATTATTCCATTAAGACATGGTATATGATACACACCTTTGAAAGATAAAAAGCAGATCAATTATCTTAAAATGTAGTATGTTATACTTTTAAACCTAAATTTTCTTGATCAGTTATCATTCTAATATCATACATGAGCATGTTTCATCTAAGATTCATTATCATATTAAAATCATCAAACATAATAGATGCTAATATAAGAAATGCATGTGTCTAATCCATTTTGTTAAAAGTGCTTCTTTAAAAAATACCTAAACGTTTTTTAGGAATTGCAGGCCTAGAGCCTTGAAGTGTGTTTCTAAAATTATATTTAGGGGTTAGTGAATGCTATACTCTAATTTGATGGAGTTCCTGAATTAATCAGATATTTAATCTTTGGTTGGACTTCAATTATAAATACTTAGGTGATGCTTGAGTGAATAGGATTGGGGATTTCATTATATACAGATGCTTGAGCCCATACTTCAGTGTGTTGATGGTAGTCCCTGTTGAAATATCTGCAGATTATGAATGGTGAAGGGGTAGCGGGAAAATGATCTTCCCTCCCCTATAATGTGAAGATGAGAGCCGCAGTGTCCATTGTCCTCTTCATGAGTCCACCATTCCTAACTGGAACACAGGCCTGCCCTAGTAGTTGAAGACAGATGGAAGAATTCCCTTGTTTTTTAAAGTCATACAAATCTCTGAGTGATTGTAGAGACTTAACTTTGTAAGGAGGGCAATCTATTAAGGAAGCTAACTTTGTTGAACAAGGAAATGGACATTTACAAGGAAATGGACTGGGAAGCAAATTATTATAACCAGTAAATCACTGAGCTTATTTAAGGATTTATAGATGACTGTATGGTTTCTAAAGATTTTACATGGCATCCTTAAATATAAGATCTTCTTCCTTCCTTTCTCTCCCTTATATTTCAGAGGAGTAAATAAATAATTACCATATGTTGTCTGGGATAAGCTAGTTATTCCAGTTAAACACTGGTTTAAATAGGGTCCTTTTTTTGGTGGTAACTTTTCTTTCACTGGTTCTTGCTCTTCTTGTTAGAAGGTCCTTGGCCTTGCAATGTCCCGAACAGTAATTAGTTCTGGGATTTCTTAGGAGATGTATCGCTTGTGCTGAAAAGAATTTCTGCTAGTTGCCAAGAATACCTATGGTTTCTTGCTTATCTGCTAAATCCTGCTTCCCTGGTATTATCTGCTAATGTGTCCATTATGTCTGTGAACTCTACCTTTTCATGGCACTAAGAACTCTGGCAAAAAAATAGCTCCATTTCCATCATTAACCAATTGAGGAACTAATCAAAACTTTTCCACTTCCTTAGTGATGTCCTGCCATACACATTCCAGTTGTATCTGAACCCCTTGGATGTTAAGCAGAGTGAGTTCTGCCACGATTCACAGTATTCTTTGTTATAAGGAAGATAAATCATTATTTGTGCAGCAGAGTCTGTGAGTTTTGGTAAAATGAACACTTTCTTTTTGAAATCATAGCTTTCTTTTTTCCTAGGATGGACCAGAGGAATATGTATGAATATATCCAGAATCTCAGTCCACTTCCAAAGACAAAAAACGAGTGTTCTGTAATTGGGCCTAATATTTTTCTTTTCTTCGAATGCATTCTCTTTGAGGAAGGCTCTGGGTCTCTAATGTACATAGATTGATGGATTTCGTTACCAGCTATCCAGATACACAGGCATATCTGAATCCCTGGGTTGGATACAACCTAGCCTAAAACTGCTAACCACATTACACTTTGAGGAGACATTTGTTCAGAGAGATGAGGTGATAAGCCTAAGAGACTTTTGCCTATTCACTGGTTTTAATTGAGACATAATTGACATATAACATTGTGTAAGTTTAAGGTGTACAACTTGTTGATTTGATTTGATTGTTTTATATATTACCACCATAGCATTAGCTAACACATCTATCATGACATAGAATTATCATTTCTTTTTCTTTGGTGAGAGCATTTAAGATTTGTCTCTTAGCAACTTTGAAGTTTATAATACAGTATTGTTTACTGTAATCACTATGCCATGTGTTAGATCTTCAGAGCTTAAAAGTTGATCTTCTAACTGCAAGTCTGTACCCTTTAACAACATCTCCCTAATTTCCCGTGCCCCAGTGTCTGGTAAGCACCATTCTATTCTCTGTTTCTACGAGTTTGGCTTTTTAAGATTCCACATAAAATTGACGTCATAGAATATTTGTCTTTCTCTGTCTGATTTATCTCACTCAGCATAATGCCCTCAAGGGCCATCCAGGTTGTTGCAAATGGCAGGATTTCCTTCTTTCTCATGGCTGTGTAATATTCCATTGTACATATATAACACATCTTATTTATCCATTCATTCATTGATGGATACTTAGTTTATTTTCACATCTTGGCTGTTGTGATTAATGCTGCAGTAATCATGGGATGCTTCTTAGTAGAAGAATGGAACATACACCACTAGCAATTAATAGTTGACTTGATCGTTATGCTATCTATTTAACACAAAGTCTTAAGTGGTTCTTTGGCATATTCTTGTATGTAATTTAATCAAGGATGATTTATCCAGAAAATTCCTGAAATGTTAATATTTTTTGTGTGATTTATTAAAGAGGAGTAATATACGTGCTTTGGATACCAGAGGTATATGGGATGGTGTCGCTAATATGTTGTAAAATTTTGGAGCCTGATTTTAATTTTTACTCAGAAAGCAGGATAGAAGTGGAATTTTAATTTTTTTAGTGTTATAAGTGGCCTGTGCTATTTTCTCTTAATATAAAACTTAATTTGCCTTTGAACTCCAAAGATACTCCAGTATCTTTTAGATACTGCACTGTGACATTTCTGTTGGAATATTATTGATTAGAATATTATTAAAGCAATAAACATGTGAATTATGGTTAAATAGAAAATTTCATACAATTACATTTACAAATATTACTGGAGAGACAAAATATTTGATGGAGCATTTGCATTATTAAAGCAGGTGATGATTTACTCCAATTATAAGCACAGAGACCATAGGAAACGATTCTATATTTAACACACATAATCGTGACTAAAAAGAAGGAACATTTCCCTTTTATCCTCATACTGGTCTTTGTATCTCTCTTGTAGCATATAATGGGAAACAATGAGGAACAATGCTCCTTCCCAGTCTCCAAGAAACCCTCTCTCTAGAGGAACAAGCAAGGGCTGTAATATTTGGTGAAAAGTTCAGTGGTGAGAGATCATGCTGATTTCTTACACTGACTTTTAAGTAGGAAAGCAGCAATCTTCAAAAACCTAGAACTGTTTTAGTAATTAATGTTGAGGCAATTCTTGTCCTGGCATTTGAGCTGCTGTGAACTGAATTTCTATATTTCAATTTATAAAATAAGTGAAGCTATCTAGGACTTCAGGTTTCTGCATTATTTTGACAGAGTTTCCTTGTACCACCTCCTACACCAGTGTATTTGCCTTAAAAAAAGAAAAGAAGAAAGAAAAAAGGACACATAAATGTTTCCATAAAGTAATCGAGACTTTGTTCATAGGCATGGTAAATCAATGATAAGGTAACCTAAAACTCATTTCTGGACAAGAATTCAAATATAGAATACAGGTTATGTGCATTCTATTGCTGGGCAACAGTGGACAGTCAGAAATTTCCTAGGAAACAGAACCTTAAATAAGAAAGGCTACCTTGAAAATGTTCAGGATAAATAAAAAGCACTTACAATGAATACACTTGTGTGAGTTCATGGAAGAATATATTCCTAATGGATAGTTTTAATTACCTGCTGGCTAGGTATGACTATGTTGTAAGGTAGGGAGGAGCAGGGACTAAGAATCAGAGAATATTTTAGAGATTAGGATGAGAGTTTCCCGGCAGTTTGTAAGAAAAAATTCAGGGAGACTCTAAAAATAAGTTATATAAATATAAGGCGGGAGGAATACAAATATAAATAAAATTTCATTCATTTACTCATTCATTCATTCACCTGTATAAGAAATAATTATTGAGCTTCTACAAAATAGTGTAAAAAATTCTGTGTGCTAGTCTCCTATATAATTCATTGTGAGGGAGCAAAAGATACACAATCGTAGAATCTTGTCTTCAAGGAACTTACAATATATACAAGAAAATGGCACGTTCTCAAATAAGAACACTTTAAAATGTAAGTTGGCAAATGTCATAAGGAAGACAGAGAATAACTGCATAGGTGTTCAGTGGCAGGTGTAATGAATTCCAGTTTGCACTTGAATTGGAAACAGGGAAATCCCCATGAAAGAGAAAATATTTAAGTTTGGCTCTAAATGATGGGTAGACTTTGGACATCTGGCATGGAAAGAGGCAACCCATTTGAATATAAGGAAAGGCACATAGGTGGTAATGTGTAGGAATGTTGAATATTTGCAAGTAAACAGTACTTGAAGTAGATTAGTGGAAATTCCAGTTGAGAAAGAAGAGTTTTGACCATATTGGGCAGGGGGTTGTGGGCGAAGATGGGAGAGATAGGGAACTAGGGTGGCATATTAAGGAGACTGTATAATTTTTGAGAGGAAATAGGGATTCACAAGTGGTTTTTGAACAAGAGAGAATTATTTTGGCAGAACAGAGATCTGATGAGTCAGGGAAGTGGGATACAGAAGAACCATTATATTAATCCAGACAAAACATATAAGCTATTGAAGTAAAAACATAAGAAATGGGAATAGAGAACAGAAGCTAGAGTTAAGGAACATTATGAGCTGACATTAATAAGACATAGTGAATGACGACATGCAAATGGGGATGAAGAGATGAAAGTAATGAAAAGATGGGGATTTTTAACTTAGAATTCCAGAGCAGTAAAACTAATAGTGTCAGAAAAGGCAGTAGCTGAGGAGGAAGAGATCTAAAAGAGAGGACATTTCTGTAGTATTCTGGTTTGAGGTATTAGTGCACCATCCAGGTTGAGCATCCCAATACATAGTTATAAAAGAGGCACTGTATTTGTACACAGGTCCCTTACTCATTTCACAAATAAATATTGTGCTCTATTATGTGATAAGCATTGTGCTAAACTCTGGGGAAATGATTAATAATACATAAGTCTCTTCTATACACAATCTAATGGAGGATGTATCCCTCTAAACAGTCAATTATAATTCAGTATGTGTAGGTTAGGATTTGGAAATCCATAGGGTCCAATGGAAACAGGTACGCAGGAAGCTCAGCCTTGACCTATCAAGGAGCTTGCTATGGCAGTGAATCCTAGGCAGCTTAAGAGCCCGTAAGAATTAACCATGGCAGAATAGGGAGCAGAAAAGTGAGGGAAAATGGTCAGAAAAGAGTAGCATATATATTCAGCATTCAACATATAACTTGTCGAAGCTGGGGAAAATAAGCTTTGATAAGTCATAACAATTAGGTGTTTAGATAAGTCTTAAGTTTGGATAATTTTATGAAGGCAAAGAATTACGAGAAATAGAAGAGATTTAGTATAGATATATCCTTTGGAAGTATCCACATAAGGCACACAGAGTAGGAGGAAGGAAAGGAGAAGTGAAGACAGGGAGAAGAAAGTAGCCAGAGGGGTAAGTTAACAACTGATTGTCACAAGGAAGATATGGTTTGACCATGCGATCACTGTCCCATTATACAAGAGCAGAGCATTAGCCGAGAATTTTTATTGGCACCGACACAAGATAATATTATGATTCTTAAATAAAAAGTCGCTGGGATACAGGGACATGTGTTGAAAGTTGAGGTAGAGAGGTTGAAAAAGTTTTGCAAAAAATAACGATGAGTATATGTTACTATTTTGTAAGTTGGTAATAAAAGGAAGAAAAAAGATCTACAAATGGCTAAACAGCACATAAAAAGATGCTCAGCATCATTAATTGTTAAGAAAGTGTGAATCAAAATCACGACATAACACTTAATAGCCGTTTAGATGACTATTTTTAAAAAATACAAGAGAAAATAATAAGTCCTGATGAGGATATGGCGAAATTGGAACCATTGTGCATTGCTGATGCGATAATAAAGTGTTTTCCATAGCCACTGTGGAAAACAGTGTGGCAGTTCCTAAAATAACTAAGCATGAATTACCATATGATCCATCAATTTCCCTTCTGGGTATATACCCAAAATAATAGAAAATGGGAATTCAAACAAATATTTGTACATTTATGTTCATGACAGCGTTATTTATAATAGCCAAAAGTTGAAAAAAACATAAATGTCCAATGGATGAAAAAGTATGGTTATATACATACAACAAAATATTATCCAGCCTTTAAAGGAATGAAGTTCTGATATATGCTACAATATGGATGAAACTTGAAGACATTATGCTCAGTGAAATAAGGACAAATATTTTATGAATTCACTTATATGAAGTACCTAGAATAGTCAAATTTATAGAGACGGAAAGTAGAATAGTGTTTATGAGGGCTTAGGGAGAAGCTGGTAAAGGGGAGTTATTTTTAATGGTTACAGAGTTCCATTTTGAAATTATGAAAACATTCTGGAAATGGATGGTGGTAATGGTTGCACAAAAATGAGAATGTATTGAATGCCACTAAACTGTACATTTTAGAGTTGTTAAAATGTTAAATTTTCTATCATGTAAATTTCACCACAATAATACAATTTTGAAAAATAAATAGAAGGCAGATTAAGTAGAAGCTTGAGAATATGTAATTTTAAGAAGAAATTATTATAGTAATTTGAATCAGAAAGAACTAACCATGTTTTGAAATTGTAGTAGAGTATTTTTTTAAAAAACAAAAAGTAATGGGGATGGATCCTTGGAAGAAATCAAGTTGGAATCCAAAACACAATTCTTTAAATGTGCCTTTTTTTTATTAGGCTAATTAGGACATAACTAGATTGTTAATTAAGACCCAAAATAAGAATGGTGGGACTATCTAGTTTACTACACCAGCTGAAGAATTTATGAATATGGTCAGCATCTATTTCGTGTGGTTTTCACTTAACAAGTTTGTTTATTACCCTTCAGTTTTTCCATTTAATTCATCAACATGCTGGGTTTTGGGCAATGACTCAGGGAGGAGATGGGAGGAGGAGGAAGTGGCTCCAATCAAGTTACTTAAAAAAATCAAAACAAAAACCCTCTGGTGGTTTTATGCAAACACTTTATCCATAAGTACCACTATCATAGCAAAATGCTATCCCCCAAAGTGGACGGATTCCTTATATGGAGTCTTTTTCTCCATAACCAGAGTGCCCCTATAATTTATCCTGTAAATCAGGACACTTGGGAGTGAAAATGAATGACAAAGATGCTGTACATATACGCACTGAGACATCAGATATGAATTGGCACAGTTCCTAAAGAGTATGGTACTCTAGTTAAGGCTGATTTTGAGGATTATAAGGCGTCTAAAGAAAGTAAAGATTTTAGATCTCTGTGTTTAAAGCCTCAGCCATTAATGGTTTAATGAGCTATAATGGGATGATATGGAAAGAATAATCCCAACTTGGCATGCTACTCTGAAAGCATTAGCATTGTTTAAAATTATTGTTATGAGGAGGAAAAAAATGAAGAGGTAAGGATAGTACCACATTAGGCTCCAAATCTTTTGATTTCTAAAGAAACAAGAAGAAAAGTTTCTTAATTAATTGCTTATCATAGTTAGCATATTACTTTCAAATAAATATTTGTGGTACAGTAGAGTGGTGATCTTTTGTACAATTTTGGTGTATTTGTTCACCATGAGTATTAGTTCAGGCTGCTCTCACAAAACACCATAGACCAGGTGGATTATAAACAGAAATTATTTGTCACAGTTCTGGAGGCGAGATATCTGAGATCAAGGTGCCAGCATGCTGTGGTTCTGGTGAGAATACTTTTCTGGATTGCAGATGGCTGTTTTCTCATTGTATCCTCACTTGATGTAATGAGAGTGAGAGAAAGCTTTCTGGAGTCATTTTTGTAAGAGTACTAATCCCATTCATATGGGCTCCACCCTCAAGACCTCATCACCTCCTGAAAGTTCCACCTCCTAATACCATCACACTGGGGGTTAGGATTTCAACATATGAATTTTGGGGAGACACAGACATTTAGTCTATAATGCCATAACACTGTGTATAATCAATAAGCATAGCAAATATACTTTTATATACAGCATTGGTGTCAAATTGTATTTTATTGTTTGTAAGATATTGTTTTACATGACTATAATTTTTGATACTGTCTTTAATATGAAGTGTATTAAACACTTTGTATAAGAAAAGATGACCACTTTAAAACGATTCTTAAACATTGCAGTAAGAGTAGGTGATTGTCTTCAATCAATACCTGGTCTAAGAAACACTGAGAAAGAAACAAGTACTCATTGATGAGGATATTCAAGGTTGTTGTATAATAGTTGCATCTCAATCAGGGCTTCCCTTATGCTATTGAGAGGAAAACAATTTGGGCAAGAATAGTTTTATGAAGAGGAGAAAAGGAACAATTAAGTGGGACTAATGTGATCCAATTAATTCCTTATTATCCTGTTTTGACTAGGAGGTCTACTCAAATAGATAAGACTCCAAGAGGAGTAGTTGAGGCAGACTTCATTTCTACCAGCTCCGTTCTTTCTTTTTTCCTTCCTTTGTCCACCTTTGATCTGAACAGAAGCAAGAGAGACACACATCACCCTCATTTCTTAATCTGATACCTTTATAATTGCCAGTTCTTTACCTGAAACACATGTGCTGAAAATGGGAAGAGAAGGGCAAACAAAGAGGAGAATCCTTCAAATTAAAAATTATTGATTAGTAGGGCTTCCCTGGTGGCGCAGTGGTTGAGAGTCTACCTGCCGATGCTAGGGGACACGGGTTCGTGCCCCGGTCCAGGAAGATCCCACATGCCGTGGAACGGCTGGGCCCATGAGACATGGCTGCTGAGCCTGCACGTCCGGAGCCTGTGCTCCGCAACAGGAGAGGCCATAGCAGTGAGAGACCCGAGTACCGCAAAAAAAAAAAAAAAAAATTGATTAGAAACCATATATTATAATGCAAATTATAAATCCACAAAAGATTTTAAATAGATCATGCTTTATCTAAAAATGTTAGCACTGTTGGAAATTCAAAGGCTCTTCTATTTTGTTCATTTTGGAGATACACTCATTTGCTTTGAGCTATGAGTACTAGTTATTTACATAATTATCTTGGTGGAGACAGGAGGAGCAGAGGGGTATAACAGGAGGGCAAAGGAGGAGGAAGGATCTCAAAGCCTGTTATTTGAATGGTTTGTCAAAATGTCCCATCAACCATGATCTGTCTCTTTCAAATTCACAAAGAAAGCAACAAACCTGTTACCATTTGGTTTCTACTTATATATATATCCAAAGTGATTCTCTCCTAATATTCTAGGAGTTTCTAGAAGTATACTGCTATAATTATTCAGGACATCACTGAGTCTTTCTATTCTACGTTTTTCTCTAACCAGCCTTTATTATAGCTAGATAATGTAGCATGAGGAACTTCTTTGGGACATCAGATCACTCTGGCAGTTTTATAATATGCTTCAATTCCAGACCAACTCCTTAAAGGAGTCTGCCTTCCTTCTGAGCGTTTCAGATCACATAGGTATGAAATAATATTTCATACATTTATAAAATGTCTTTCTCATTGTAATATCTGTGGTAAAAGAGAATAGAATTCAAATCAGATAAAATTCAAATATATTTGAGATTTTCCAGAAGTAATTGTTTTTATGAAAACTAACATTTTCTTTTCAAATTTCAGTTTTCTTTATCAAGAGGCCACATGGTTTAAGAAATTAGTTTCAAATGTATCCATAACCTATATCACAATAGTGATAATAACTAATATTTAGAGTACCTTAAAATGCATATATAATTATAACTTCCCCTGCTTTATTGTATTTAATTCTTCTGATTTTGCGGATAACATGCATAATCTTAGAAAAGTTAACTTGTTAAAGGTGATACAGCCAAGTATGTATAGCCAGGGTTCAAATGTAAGTTTTTACACCCCATAATTTGTTATCTTTACATTATACTAATATACCTATGCCTATATAAGCATTTTGAAGTATTTTGAGATCAACTATGTACTGGTGTTCTTTGAAAATGCTCCCAACTTTCAATCTGCCTCAACATTACTAATACACATAAATAGCAGCCAAGTTGTGGTTTCTACTTCCCATTTAGCGCTTCATTGATGAATGAAATGAACTGAAATGGAAGAGGAGAGGGAAGAAATTCCATTGCAGCAGATATCTTTAAAAAATGGCGAGTTTTAGATTCCTAAATACAAAGTCTCCTATTAAATTCTAAGTTCTTAACAATGTTTATTGATTAAAAAGCATCCCTTTACTTCCTCTATACAAAGTTTCTGATTTCAAAGTTATTGATAGGTGGCAAAAGGGTTCTTGGTGAAAATTCTTGAAACATAGAATGATAACATACCTCTTATTTCACAGATACTCAAATATCATAGACCCTGTCATCCTTTCTTATCAACATTCACTGAAAACCAATGGCCAGCTTTATGTATGCTGCCCAGTGTGTATCACACAGAGAACAGAATTGGTATTTTTAAGCATAAAATTCCAGGAAGTTGCCTCTTATTTGAAAATTCTGGGGAAAGAATGAAATTATTTTTTGGAGTTTAAGACCTATAAACTTGAGCTAAAATACATGGTATAAGTAAACTTTATGACCAAAATCATAAAGCACTGAAGATTCTTCAGTGTTTCAGAATTCTTTATATCCTTTTGTATAACTGAATTACCAAAAAGTAGCAGGAAAAGTGACTATAACGCAATTTTCCCCTTGTATAAAATTGACCTATAATTATGACATCCTTACTACATTTTAGTAGGTGAAATATTAACTTCTGCAGTTTTCTATATGAAGCACTTTATTTTTAAAGGCTTCTATTGCAAAAACTTATACTCTGTTTTATTTTTTTGTATGCAGATAGATCTTTTCATAAAAAAAATATTAATAGCATTAGGCTCTCTTGAACAGTCTATATACATCAAATATTAACAGTATTAACATTAAGGTCTCTTGAAGCCATATGTGCCTAGTCTCCAAAAATTAAAAGGAGAAAAAAACCCAATATGCTGCAATAATTTAAAAAGCTCAGAGAATATATCATGGATATATCTGTATAATTTTATTATACATATATGTACTTATATATGTAATTTAATAACTTCTTGAATTTTAAATTTCTGAATTGGATTGCTCACCCAACCTTTTACATAGAGATAAACCTTGTACAAAATCTTTGTTTCAACTGGCTGTGATACCTTCTCCTCCAGCCTGAACTTCACTCTGTTCCTTGGTTTCCCACTCTCTTGCTGTCTCCTATATCTCCTGAAAAAAAAAACAAAAAACTATGAATTTTTTCATTCATTTATTAAGTGATTACTTTGTTTCAGGCACAGTGCCAATCAATCTCTCTTTCACTAAATGAGAAACAAAAAAGATGCCAAGAGGTTTGACTCTGATGCCTCGGTAATTTATAGCAGATAAAGAAAATTCAGGTTGAAAACAGGCTCGTGTCTAACTGATTTTGGGCAATTTAACTGAAAATGAGTTAATAATATCTTCCTCTTGGAATTATTGATAGGATTAAATGAAATAAAGAATTTTATATGCCTGTGACCTAGTATCTGCCACTATATCTTGTAGTGGGTGTGAAGAGGATAGCATAGAGAAAAGAGGTCCACCAAAATAACACTGACATTCTTAGAGTAAGAGAACAGCATCATTCTTTTACGAGCATCAGTATTAACAAAAATCAGGAAAAAGTAAGGCAAAACAATACTATATAGTCTTGATATTGAATATTCAAGTTATATCCTAAAATGTTTTATGTTATATCTTTCTAAATATAAAGCAACTTATTTTAATATTTTAAAATTATTTTAATTTATTTTTTAGTGCCATTAGACTTTCCTATTGATCAGGATTTAATGTGAGGCCAGCCTTTTTCCAGTCTGTACCACCATGGAAATGACAGTAGAGAGGGAGAGGAGGAGAAGTATACTTAGTATTTTTAAAATTTATGATATTGATATTATGTAACTAAAAGTTAACTTCATTGTAAGTTTATCTCAAGTCTCTCTGAGTTTCAATAGTCATAGATTATGCAAGGTGATAGCATGAAAGAAAAATAAAATTTAGTCTCCACACTAAGGTAATTTCCTTTCCACTTTAGAATCTTCTCAACTAAATAATTAATCCTGATATTGATAGACAATAGTCTTAGTGGTATGTTTGTGTGATCTTATTATTTTTGCAAGATAAAGCAGGCATATGGAATACACAATTAGTAGCTATGGTAGGATCCACAAGGATTTTGGAACTGAGCTCTGAGAAATCCTCTCTCTGACATTCCTCTACAGTTAGGACCAAAACTCCAGCCCATCAAGGGATGAAGTTGTGGGGAATGTGAGGGGTGAGTAATGGAGGAGCACAGGGAAGCCCTGTACCGGAGTTGATGCGACGGAAGTGTGGGTTGTGGTGAAGGTTGGTGTGGAGGTAGACAGGAGACAGGTACCCTCAGAGTAGGTGTGGGTAAATGAGGAGAGTTTATGTGTTCAGCTGAATGATGAGTAGTAGGCAGTCTGGTCACCCTTCCCTTGCCTACTCAGGACACTGGACAAATTAGGTCTTGGTTACACACTATCTTCAGAGATAGAGTCTGGACCTAGAAGTGCAATTAACAAGCCCAAACATGGTTCAAGAACTCTGTGGTTCTGTGAATAACCTGGTTACAATATGATGAATTGGCTCTTTCATTGTTGAATTTAGACATAACTGGGTAGTGCTTATTGTCGTTAATTGGCTTAGATAGTTCAGTGAGCAACAGATTTGGTGTCAGAAAGGTTGGTGTTTAAAGACTGCTCTCCCACCTATTAACTGTGTGACCTTGGACACGTTCCTTAACCTCTGCAAGACTCAGTTCCCTGATATGTGACATCAGGATAACAATGTCTATGCCAGTTAATATAGTGCCTGGCACATAAGAAGCATTCAGTCCTTTTTTCTGTGACCATTCATTATGTTAAAGGAAAAGGATTAGGGGAATCTTGATTTTAGTTCATATATAGAAATGTTCATGCGTAGGTTATTCATATAATGGGGCCTACCATAACCACACTGAAATATTTTATACAGGCCCTTTTACTATTCTTAAACATTCTCCAAACTCTTAATGAAGTCTTAAATATTATTTCATTTATATCCACCTGGAATGCTTAAAATTTCAAATGAGAGAACAGCCAATGATGATTTAATAGCCAATTTACTTCTGATAAATTTCTACTTCTTTAACTACTTGAATGCTCTTTTTAATAATGTCCTACTTGCTACCGTACAAGGTCTGATCTACCTTAACTTATTCCTGGAAATGACAGTCAATCTGAGAAGGGAAATGCTATAAGTTAATAAGCAGAATTTAAAAATGACTCTCAAGAGAAACAGATGAGTTGCTAATTAGAATTATCACTGTTTCCTCAATAATACTCTTCCAAGGTCTGAATTATGCCAGGACATTAAAAGTAGAAAGTTCATTAATATTTTTAATGCATATCTATTATTTATAAAGCCAGTATGAGCTGGGAGCATAGACCTGAGTATATTACCTGCTTCTCACTGCCTATCATCCTGGTTTGTTATTCCTCCCTCCTAGGAGGAAGAATAGAATGTGCATGGACTCCAGAGTCAAATAGGGCTAGGTTCACCATCCAAGGTAAGCATTTACCAGCTGCATGAACTTGAACAGGTGATTGAACCTTTCTGACCTTCACTTTCCTCATTTGTAAAAATCTAGGATAATAAATTCCCCGCAACTTTATTAGGCCAATTTAAAAGATTATTAATGTGCAACTTTAGAGTTGAGTAGTTGATTTTCTATATATGGTAATGATTGTGTGCTTGTTATCCTCACAGTGTCTGCTTTCTTCTTAATCTCAATCACAAGGCTTTTCTTTTCACATTGATATAATGTTAGTGAGCCATAGTTCAAGACCTGTAAGCTCATGGTGATGACAAGTATGTGCTGAAATAGATCAGTCCTTCTCATCTGGTCCCTCTTGTATGCATCTTAGGGCAGAGTATTTGCTGGATATGGGTCAGAGCTAGATGATTCTATTAATTGAATCACATCATTAACACATTCATGACTTTCTTCATTAGTGATAGGATCCACGTAGTTGACAGACCACTGGCTTTGTATAAACATACACATGTTCTTACATAGAGGGATTATTTTTTTGACTTCTTTGGGGCACTACTTTAAAAACAAGAAAATTAGAATAATAAACTTCAAGCTCCCATGATATCAACGTTGTCAGCTTTCATACATTTACTAATTACTAATAAATAATTTATACTCTTATCAGTCTAAATTAGCACCAGAGTTGAACAAATTTGACTGTGACAAACTTCTAGAAATAATCATCAACACAAAAATTGTGTCCTTGCCTTAGGAATTATGTTATGGTATATGGTGCAGTATGATTGATTTCAGTAGCAATTAGCTAATAATATGTAAACTTTATGTTTCTCTATTTAAATACAATAGTCAACATTCATTCTCAATATTTCAAAGACAGTAAAGGATGATTTAAAAAATAGATATAAATGAAAATAACCCTAGGAAATACCATCTTTCTCTAAAAGAAAGCTAAAATATTCCAAGCTTGAATATTGCTGACTTAATTAAAACACAATTAACATTGTTATTGTGTAACTAATGGCTTGAAAATGGCAATGTCATGAGCCATCAATTATGGATTAGTGTAAAAAACAGTAGGTACTCTAGGCTGGAATGCCATAAAAAGCCTTAGGGTTTTTTTTCTTTTTAAATCTATCTGAAGTATATTTGTCAGATTTTAACATGGCATTACAGTTGATTAAAAATGACAAGCATAATGTCACTAATGAATTGCTTTTCACTAAAAAACTATTTACAGGGTGTTAATAGGGATTAGGGTATTTTTATCAAGTAATATTTTTTTCCAAACCTAAGTCCAAACCTAAATTACCTATAATTTACCATTAATTTTATAGGTAAGTAGGCCTAGAATAAAGTTTGGTTATTTTGTTTTTGATATTCTTTGGGGAATTTTCATTTATGGGTTTCTGAAATGGCAGTTGATTTCACCCTGTTATGATGAAGCGTCATGAGGCTCGCCAAGGTTTCAGAAAATACCTTTCTCTTCCCAACCTGTTTCCTATGTCTCCTATATTGAAATTTGTTTTCAAACTTTGCATCAGCTGAATTGCCAGTCCCTTTTGCTAAAGTATTTTCTTAAAACTCTCGTCCCTGCACAATACCACCTTTTTATTTAGAACTTTTGCTTTTTTTGCCTTACATACATTTTTTCTCTTTTCTTCAATATATTGTAAATTCTTCAAGCATTGTGATTTTAAACTCTTCAGCTGTTAATTCTCTCAAAATTTTGTGCACACTTATACAAGATACACAATCAACACACACTCATTGGAGTCTATAAAATATTAATTTAAAATTCATATATTAAAAATCAGTGTATTTTTTATTTTTTAATAAATGAGTATGTACAATATACTCAAGCTTTTTTTATATTTTAATTTTATTGGAGTATAGTTAATTTACAATGTTCTGTTTCAGGTGTACAGCAAAGTAATTCAGTTATACATATTCATATATTCATGTATACATATATCCATTCTTTTTTAGTTTCTTTTCTCATATAGGTTATCACAGAATATCGATGAGTTCCCTGTACTACACAGTAGGTCCTTGTTGGTTATCTATCGTATATATAGCAGTGTGTAGGTTTAAACTTTTTGTTGCTTAAAATCTAAAACTTATTAGACTCTGTCAGAGTAATGGATTTTCATCTACTGCAGACTACTTTTTCTCCACAATATTCTGTTTCATTATTTTACTTTTTGGACTTCACTGTAATTCTTTTGAAGGGTTAAATTAATTTTTTTTTTCTTAGGCTTTATGTATCTATGCCAAGAGGTTCCCTAGGGCAGGCACATAGCTGTAGAAGATAGATGGGCCTGCATCTCTGGAAATCTCAACTGGGCATAATCACTTGACAAATCTTCCGTGTAATATAAGCAATTCTAGTGAAACACACTGTGAAGCAAATTCCAGAAGTGATCTTTCCAGGAAGAAGCTTAAACCCCTTGGAAAAGTCATCACCTAGAATCCAGAGATACTTCAAGATGCAAATGACCCACTTGAGACAAGAGGCACCTGTTGTTCTGTCTTGATTATGTCTTCAGGCCTCAATTTCAATAAATGAGAGAACAGAAGGAAGGGGTTCTTTTCATGAGGTCTGTCCTCAAGGTAATAAAGGCAGAGGGGAAAAGGTTAGGTAGTTTCCATTCATAATTCCTTCCTGGTCATCAGTAATTATAAACCACTTGTCATTTTGACAGTGTGTAAGGTATAACGTTTTTATTTACTGCCTGTTTTTCCATAGTCAGTACTAGTGAAACTGAAAATTTTAAAGAGGACTTATTTACTGTCTTTGGAAAAAACAGCGAAGGAAATACTGAGGAAGAAATTGAAATACTGAGGAAGAAATGATCACATATTCATGCTGGTCTTGAGGGAAACAGAACATCAAACAAGAGTGGGTGGTGACAGCAACCAAGAGGCACAAAGAGAGAGGTCTGCAGGAGATGGAGAGACAGGAAAATGTGGGGAGGCTCACACCTGAGAACAGGGCCTCAGCCTTAGCACACAAAGAATATGATCATGAGATACTAACTCAAGGATGCCCATACCTGACATAAGCTATGCAAAGGACGAAAGAGAAGGCAATAAATGATTTAGAGGAAATTTGTGTTATTTAGTCTTCAGTACTATTCATCAGTAATTTTACCTGTTTTTGGACAATTCTTGCATTCCCCTATCTGACTGTATCACCCATGACATATCCTTAAGCCTCCTACCCACCCATGCTTTTCTTACTCCTGGCATACCAACAAATTCAAAAACGTAATTAACATCATTTAGCATAAAATAATGTAGTGTTATCCTTCCTCCTTTCAAATGTATTGATATCTTTATTTATCTCCAATTTATCTTTATTTTCTTATCTCATTCACAAGAGAGGAGGTGCTTCTTCCTTTGATCAAGGTCAGTATTTACGCATTTATACTTGACCTTATCCCTTGTCTTGTCAACAGGGACTTTATTCCATCAATATCTCCCCTATTTCTAGAGAACTCTTAGGCATTTTTCTCATCCTATGTGTAAAAAGTTTTCTATCTCCCCTTTCCATATCTTCAAATAAAAAGCCTTTTATTAGCTATATACACTCTAACTCTATTCACCATCTCTAATCTCTGATTTAATTGACTCACCAACGCATTGCAATTTGTTTTGGTATTCATTACTCCACTTAAGCAACTAAATTGAAATTCAGCAATGACTCAGTATTGCCAAATCCAGTAAGAACATTCATTCCATTTACGGGACCTCTTCATTGTATACTATTTGCCAGGTACAACTTTCCAGAACTCCTTTACTCTCTGGAATTGTTATACTATTTACTCTGTGTGCTTTTCATTTGTGGGCTTGTGCTCTGCCTATCACTTAAATGTTAGGGTTACCCACAGTTCTCTCTCAAATTCATTATTCTTGTCTTTCTCTGGGCTATGTCATCTTTTTTCAAGTTTTACGCATGAGCCATGAATGGCTCTGATAATTCCCAACTCCACATCTTCAGTCCAGGCCTGTTTCCCGACTTTATATCCATACATGCATTTATAGCTGGAGATAGCCACTTGGAGTTTCCACAGCTTTCTGAAACACATCAATTTCCATCTACTTTTTTCAATCCTTGCCTAATCTCCTTTGATAGTACCACCTAGTCACTCAAGAAAAAATAACTTGATGTAATGTTAAAACTCTCTCCAGCTTCATCATTTGGCTAACTTGTTCATTTTTATCCAGATTTAGCTTTTTGGAGGAGTTACCCTCTTAGGAAATTTCCATTAAACCTCAGATTGGGCTAAGTGTTCTCCTTTATCATCTCATGGATATCTAAATTGCATTTACCACAATAAAACAACACAATCTTTTTATGTGACTATCAACCAATGAGAGTGTTTTGTGTCTTTGAGGACAAAGAATGATGCTTTATTCATTATCTCAGCACTTAGCAGTGTCTGACACATCTTTCATAATCAACAAATGTTTATTGAATTCATCTGAATTTAGTCCATCAGTATTAACTAAGATTCCCATGGCTTTTTCTTCCTTAATAGGAAAAAGTAAAAACAAACAGCTTCTGGGCCATTTAACTGACATTGTACTGTTGGACCTTGTTTATTGCTTTGTCAATAGCTTCAGAGTGCTATCACTACTGAAATAAAAATTAAGAAATAGTGCCGGGCTTTCCTGGTGGCGCAGTGGTTGAGAGTCTGCTTGCCGATGCGGGGGACACGGGTTCGTTCCCCGGTCCGGGAGGATCCCACATGCTGCGGAGCGGCTGGGCCCGTGAGCCATGACCGCTGGGCTTGCGCGTCCGGAGCCTGTGCTCCGCAACGGGGAGAGGACATGGCATTGGGAGGCCCGTGTACTGCAAAAGCAAGGAAACTTCTTGAATAGTTTATAATTATCAATCTTTTCTTTTTTGACTGAGGATAGTTTATAATTATCAATCTTTTTTTTTTTTTGACTGAGGATATTTCCTCATTTCAATGGATGGTCATAAAATTTATATTTAAACACTTTTATTTTATTATTACTTTTGTTGGTGTAGGTAGTATTGAATATCACTTACTTGTGTTAAAAATCTCCCAAATCTTAAAAGTCCTCTGTGTGTGTGTGTGTGTGTGTGTGTGTGTGTGTGTATGTGTATGTGTATTCTGCCCTTCTGCTTAGTTTTATTTATTTATTTAGATTCATTCTTTCTGACAAGTCTTGGGTCTTGCACCATGGATGTTCAAATGTCACATAATGTTATCTAAAGTTACAGGTGATTATTGCATTTAGATCTTATGTTTAACAGATGGTTTCAAAGCAAAAATGGAACAAAACAAAGTAAATTAAGGAAGATTTTACTCAAAGCTTTTTCAATAGGGAACAAAGGCCGTATCTAAGTCTAAACTCTACTGACACAACTGGTGGAAGGTTTTTAAGGGTGGGCCAGGATGAGCTAGTAGAAAATACTGGAAGATATTATGGAAGAAAGCTGATCAATGGGATGTATGGAGCAGAGCGAGTTATTTCCTTAGCTTGTAAATATTTTTCTCTGTGATTAGGCCATCTGTATTTGCTAATTGGTACCTAGGAAAGTTAGGCTCCTACCCTGCAACAGAGAATGGGGATACAGGTACTATTTTCCTAAATGACTACATTTCAGAGTATAGATCCCAGGACCTTGAAAAGATATTCCTAGATAGTAAAACTGACAAGAGGTTTTTAAAGACATTTGCATGTATCTCAAAGGAGCAGAGAAAGAACTAAAGAAAATTTCTAAAATAAAAAAAGGGGGTTGGGGAGGTCAGGTATAAATTCTAGTCAAGCTGAAGGAAACATTAAACAATCTTGGTTAATAGGCATTTTAAGAATGTCCAGATTGTATAGGTACATGTTAAGTAGAGGAATATGCCTGTAGTCCCATTTTGTTGTGAAATCTGCCTCAGAGTAACAGAACTAAAGACATTAGTTAGAAGGAAAGCAGCATGATAAACCAATTTGCATTAATGAAAAAATGGCAGTCTAGCATTTCATGTGAGTTTGCATATTTAAAAAAAGTTCATGTAGGTGACACTGTAATGGATGTGACAAAGTAAAAAAAAAAAAAAAAAGGAAATTCAAAGGAAAGGGAAGATGTGCACCATCTTAAATGCTTGGGAACTCTTAAGTCACTTTACCTAAACAACTACTTCTGTGATTCATCTATTCCCTGCCAATATTCCATAACTTACTTAAGAGACTTAAAATAAGTAAAAGAAACACTGCATTGGATTAATAAAGAAAACTATAGCATTAAAAAAAAGTGAAGTGCATTTTTGCAAATCATTTTGTAAAAGAAAATTTCTCTAAAAATCTTGGAAATTCTGAAGGGAGAGATACCTTAGCCAAAATAAAATGACCAGTTCAGGGACTAATATTTTCATCCTTCCTTAAACGTCTTTTTCTTTGTGACATATTGCATCATTCTTATTCAATTACATCATACTTTGGCAGGAATATAAAAAAAAAAACAACCTTAAAACTTAAAAAAAAATTTGTGAAAGGCTCAGAATAATGGGAAGTTGACACTTGCAGTTGGTTCTGTATATGAGTTCATCTGTTTATTTATGTACATCCTAACTTTCATCATTAGTTTGATACTTTTGTTTTAGGAATAAAATATAACAATATTTACATAGAGACAGAAAATATTAATTTTAGTTAATCTGATGTAGGAAGAAAATTAGTGAATTATTTCAGTTTTTGAAACTCATGTATTTCATAATGATTTGATGCATTGTGAAAATAAAGAAATAAGATTACTTTCATGATTGAAAAATATATCACATATGCATCTTGAATAAAAACCATGGCATGAACACTTTTAGTGTATATTTATTTCACTCTAATTGTAATAAATAAAAATGAAGTTTGAATAAAATATATTTTATATTGCCCCCAATTTAAAACCCTTTTATTCTTAAATCCAAAATTAACCTATAAGTAAAATGTCATTCTTTTTATTTTAAAAGAATTGTATAATATTTGCAGTGTCTTTCTGTATTTCTTTATTTCCTAGATAATTGCAGGGAAAATAATTAATTTCATAGTAATAACAATTATATATTATCATAGGCTATTATTTAAACATATATAAGAATAGTGTGGAAGACCTTTTGAGTAGCATTCAATACTATGTATTTTGTATGTATAGTCACTGTATTTGGATAGCTCCACTGTTGAAAAGAGTTTTAAGAATTTATTTATAGGCAGTTTTTCTCCTTAACAGGTAGAATTAGTATGGATAGTAATTAAATTTTTTTAATTTAAAAATATTTATTTTCTCCTAACTATGTGTTAGACTGTTTTAGGAGATGGGAATACAGGCGTAAATTAAACAGTGACAAATCTCACATTTCTAGTGGGTAGAGACTGGGAGAAAAAAATAAAGAAACAATACAGATAAACCCACGCACATATGGTCACCTTATTTTTGATAAAGGAGGCAAGAATATACAATGGAGAAAAGACAGCCTCTTCAGTAAGTGGTGCTGGGAAAACTGGACAGCTACATGTAAAAGGATGAAATTAGAACACTCCCTAATGCCATACCCAAAAATAAACTCAAAGTGGATTAAAGACCTAAATGTAAGGCCAGACACTATAAAACTCTTAGAGGAAAACATAGGCAGAATACTCCATGACATAAATCACAGCAAGATCCTTTGTGACCCATCTCCTAGAGAAATGGAAATAAAAACAAAAATAAACAAACGGGACCTAATGAAACTTAAAAGCTTTTGCACAGGAAAGGAAACCATAAACCAGACGAAAAGACAACTCTTAGATGGAAGAAAGTATTTGCAAATGAAGCAACTAACAAAGGATTAATCTCCAAAACATACAAGCAACTCATGCAGCTCAATATCAAAAAAACAACCTAATTCAAAAATGGGCAGAAGACCTAAACAGACATTTCTCCAAAGAAGATATACAGATTGCCAACAGACACATGAAAGGATGCTCAACACCACTAATCATTGGAGAAATGCAAATCAAAACTACAATGAGGTATCACCTCACACCAGTCAGAATGGCCATCATCAAAAAATCTAAAAACAATAAATGCTGGAGAGGGTGTGGAGAAAAGGGAACCCTCTTGCACTGTTGGTGGGAATGTAAATTGATACAGCCACTATGAAGAACAGTATGGAGGTTCCTTAAAAACCTAAAAATAGAACTAGCATATGACCCAGCAATCCCACTACTGGGCATATACCCTGAGAAAACCATAATTCAAAAGAATCATGTACCAAAATGTTCATTACAGCTCTGTTTACAATAGCCAGGACATGGAAGCAAACTAAGTGTCCATTGACAGATGAATGGATAAAGAAGATGTGGCACATATAAACAATGGAATATTAGTCATAAAACGAAACGAAATTGAGTTATTTGTAGAGAGGTGGATGGACCTGGAGACTGTCATACAGGGTGAAGTAAGTCAGAAAGAGAAAAAATAAATACCATATACTAACACATATATTGGAATCTAAAAAAAAAAAAAAAGTTCTGAAGAACCTAGGGGCAAGACAGGAATAAAGACGCAGACTTAGAGAATGGACTTGAGGACACGGGGTGGGGAAAGGGTCAGCTGGGACAAATGAGAGAGTGGCATGGACTTGTATATACTACCAAATGTAAAATAAATAGCTAGTGGGAAGTAGCCACATAGCACAGAGAGATCAGCTCTGTGCTTTGTGACCACCTAGGGGGTTGGGATAGGGAGGTTGGGAGGGAGACGCAAGAGGCAGGAGATATGGTGATATATGTATAGCTGATTCACTTTGTTATAAAGCAGGAACTAACACACCAATGTAAAGCAATTATACTCCAATAAAGATGTTAAAAAAAAAGGAAACAAGACAGTATATTTTAAGATTATAAGTGCAATGGAAAAAACCCAGAAATTAGGTAGTTCAGGAATTGAAATTTAAAAATTTTAATATAAGAAAACGTTTTCTGTTACAAAGTTGTTCGTGTATTTTTAAAAAATATACTGCCTTTAAAAAAATTTTAGCTTAGGTCTTTTTTGTTATAAAATATGCTACTATTTTCATTCCCATTAAAGTATCTATTTTTGTATTAACTGTATGTGGCATACATAGTGAAAATTAAGAAAATTACTATGATTTTCTTAATCTGTAGCCTTTCTTAAATTTATAACCTGTCAAATATGAGAAATTGTGACATATTATTACAAATTTGCATCATTTCTAAGACAAATACAATGAACACAACAAATAAGTAGATGTTATAGCATTTTTGTTTATTTTATATATATATATATATATATATATATAACTATATATAACTTTATCTTTTTGGTTTGCTGGTATTTTTGGTTGGGGAATTTTATTTCTGTCAGTTATTCTGTTAATTTATTTTCTCTAGTGTTGAGGAAATGCACCTGGATCAAGGGTTTAAAAACTAATTTCATTATGCAAATAGCTATATAGTATGTGCATGCATTGCATGTTATTTGGATAGTAAGTATCTGTCAAGAATATTATGATTTCATTATGCAATAAATAAGAAGATTCAGAGAATATTATTATTATTATTATTATTTATTTATTTTTTGCGGTACACGGGTCTCTCACTGTTGTGGCCTCTCCCGTTGCGGAGCACAGGCTCCGGACGCGCAGGCTCAGCGGCCATGGCTCACGGGCCCAGCCGCTCCGCAGCATGTGGGATCTCCCCGGACCAGGGCAGGAACCCATGTCCCCTGCATTGGCAGGTGGACTCTCAACCACTGCGCCACCAGGGAAGCCCCAAGAGAACATTATTTTTAAGGACAGTTTTTAGTATATCCATTATGAACTCTAAATTATATGAATTGTTAACCTTTAACTATTAAAAAAAATGCAATTATTAACATTCAGCATGAGTAATCCATTTTCCAAACATAATAGAGGGAAAACCAGCCTTTATTCTTCTAATGTATAGAAAAGATATATACCAAAATATATTTATATTTATTAAACCTCCTTTGAATAACAGTATGCTCCAATGTAATAGACCTACTAGGGATTTTAAAAAATAGAAACCAGGTTAATTTTGTTGGAGTTATGGTCCTAATAATTCCATCTTGAATTAGAAAGCTACATAGTTTGTGTGAAATCAGTTGTAAGGTTATATGGAGTTCTTGGAAAATATGCTCTCATAAATGGCCCATAGGCCAAATTTCAACACCGAATGAAGAATGACATTGTATGATTGTCTCCGCATCATATGATATTGACTTCTGACAGGGAAACAGCTAGGAAAGAAGGGGGCTTATAGCCAACTCAGTTTTAAAAAGTCCTGAATTCCATATATATTCAACAATTTATTTATAATTTTACATGGAGAAAATTTTTTAAAATATTTTTTGAATTTTACTTTATTTTTTATATAACAGGTTCTTATTAGTTATCTATTTTATACATATTAGTGTATATATATGAATCCCAATCTCCCAATTCATCCCACCACCACCCCAACCTCTGCTTTCCCCCGTTGGTGTCCATACTTTTGTTCTCTACATATGTGTCTGTATTTCTGCCTTGAAAACCGGTTCATCTGTACCATTTTTCTAGATTCCACATATATGCATTAATATATGATATTTGTTTTTCTCTTTCTGACTTATTTCACTCTGTATGACATTGTCTAGGTCCATCCACGTCTCTACAAATGAACCAATTTCATTCCTTTTTATAACCAAGTAATGTTCCATTGTATATATGTACCACATCTTCTTTATCCATTCATCTGTCAATGGGCATTTAGGTTGCTTCCATGACCTGGCTATTGTAAATAGTGCTGCAGTGAACATTGGGGTGCATGTGTCTTTTTGAATTATGGTTTTCTCAGGGTATATGCCCAGTAGTGGGATTGCTGGATCATATGGTAATTCTATTTTTAGTTTTTTAGGGAACCTCCATACTGTTCCCCATAGTGGCTGTATCAATTTATATTCCCACAAACAGTGCAAGAGGCTTCCCTTTTCTCCACACCCTCTCTGGCATTTGTTGTTTGTAGATTTTATGATCATGCCTATTCTAACCAGTGTGAAGTGATACCTCATTGTAGTTTTGGTTTGCATTTCTCTAATAATTAGTGACGTTGAGCAGTTTTTCATGTGTCTCTTGGCCATCTGTATGTCTTCTTTGGAAAAAATGTCTGTTTAGGTCTTCTGCCCATGTTTTGATTGGGCTGTTTGTTTTTTAAATATTGAGCTGTATGAGCTGTTTATATATTTTGGGTATTAATCCTTTGTCCATTGATTTGTTTGCAAATATTTTCTCCCATTTTGAGGCTTGTCTTTTTGTTTTGTTTATGGTTTCCTTTGCTGTGCAAAACCTTTTACGTTTCATTAGGTCCCATTTGTTTATTTTTGTTATTATTTCCATTACTTTAGGAGGTGGGTCAAAAAAGATCTTGCTGTGATTTATGTCAAAGAGTGTTCTTCCTCTGTATTCCTCTCTGAGTTTTACAGTGTCTGGCCTTACATTTAGGTCTTTAATCCATTTTGAGTTTATTTTTGTGTATGGTGTTAGGGAGTTTTCTAATTTCATTCTCTTTCCCAGCACCACTTATTGAAGAGGCTATTTCTTACATGGAGAAAATTGAATCATAATTCTTTCTTTAAAAATTCCTTAGTTTCGACATTGCCATACTGTGGCTTTTATTTTCCTCTGCAAATTGATACTTTTAATTAATTTTATGCTGAGTTTTCATTTAGGTCAAGCATCAGCCTGGATTCCCTATATCTTTAAGGATTGATTTAAGCTATACAATTCTCTAGGGACATCCCTATTTATGAAATACATTTGTTTTTACAGACTCATTCAAAACTTACACATTTATGATAACTATCCATGATTTTTTGTTTTTACTCTTCCCAATGTATGTGGTCAAATACTATGTATATTTGCACTGTCCAGTATGGTCCACTAGCTGCCTGTGACTATTTGTTTATATTTAATTACTTAAAATTAATTGCATTAAAAATTTAGTTCCTCAGTCATACTTACCCAATTTTGGGTCCTCAAGAACCACACATGGCTAGTGGTTAGAGTGGTACAGTAAAGATACAGAACTTTTCCACTATTGCAGAAAGTTCTGTTGAACAGAGCTAATTCATATTTTTCTTCCTGATTAATAATGCAACTGAATTTTAAATTTAAAAATCTGCCTATGTTCTCAGAGCCCTATGAGTAGCAAAGCTGAAACTAGACTGCAGATCTTTTGACACCAAATAAGATGCTTTTTGAGAGTTCAACTGTCCCAGGAACATGGGCTATTTATAATACCACATTTTCAATTTCATGTTCTCCCATCATTGACCCTACAACATGGGATAAAGTTTGCAGTCAGGTTCACTTATACAAAGGAGATAATTATTAGGAGATTCAGAAGTTATATTTAATTCTTGGTTTAAAAATATATGAATGGGGACTTCCCTGGTGGTCCAGTGGTTAAGAATCCTCCTTCCAATGCACGGGACATGGGTTCGATCCCTGGTAGGGGAACTGAGATCCCACATGCTGCGGGGCACTAAGCCCGTGCACCGCAACTACTGAGCCCATGCGCTCTGAAGCCCACACACCACAACTAGAGAGAAGCCTGTGCTCCACAATGAAAAGCCTGCATGCCACAACAAAAGATCCTGTGTGCCACAACTAAGACCTGACGCAGCCAAAAATAAATAAATAAATAAATATCTCATATATATATATATATATATATATATATATATATATGAATGTATTTAGATTCTGTAATGTGACAAATAGTTAATGGTTTTCCTTAAAATATCTGCATATTTTAAGATCTCTAACAAACTTAGTGATAAGAGATAAAGAGATAGTAGAGTATACAATTTGGCTAAGTTTAATTTGTATCTTAAAGACCTTAAGTTAGTCTGATAAACCTCATGACTAGTCAGCATGTGAATGGTATTATTAAGATCGATTACTTACAGGCCATAAGTATATACTAGCGAATTCCCCTTCCAACCTTCTTGTGAGTCAAGTTTGGGGTTAGACCACCAAAAGATCTGAATATCTATAAACCAGATAAATGAACATGTTTAGACTAATCCACCGCTTCCTCATGAAGGTACAGTAGAAAGAACTTTTATTACTATAAGAAATAAAAGCAGAATTTTAAAGAAAACCATTTTATAATATCTATTTACTTATTTACTGATGGGACAGAAATTATTAGTACATATAATTCATTTCCTATGCAATTTTTTCCTTCCCCAAAATCAATTGTGATTTTCCAGAGTATACATATCAGATATTGAAGTTTAAAAATAAATTTAACTACTAGCAGATATGGTCTCTTTAATTTACATGTGATTCCAGCTCTAATCATCCTCTCCTTTTTAGGGTTTGTGTTCATTTTCTTATTGACATACAAAAATATATGTACCCTCAAGTGCTGTGTATTGCCAGCAGTTGCAGTTGGATCTGGCCTGGGGTCAGTACACCAGGTCAGTGCTTAGGTCCAAGGAAGATTAAGTTAGGGTAGCTCAACAGAGCATTTGGGAAATAGAGCCTTTTACCTTATTTTTTCTAGAAATGGTGGTCCTCTTCAGCATAGTCAAAGTAAAAGAATAAACCGTGAATCTTGCTTACACAATAATCTTTAAATTCTCTTTAGGATTTTCCATTTAATGTTGATTGTTTGTACCCTCTAAACCATATAACATTTGTTTTTCATTTTATTTATCTTCTCCATTTTATTTCCTGTATTTAGGCAGTTACATATTTAAGGAAAAAATATTATATCACTTTAATTTCCCATTTCTTTCCTATAATCTACTATATTCATAAAAAATATTCTGAAACCTTTGTGTCACGTTAGAGTAATAGTTTGATGCATATTGAATCCACACTAGAAATCACCTATTTCACCTACCAATACTCAATTCTTATGACTTCTTAATGCAAATGGTTCTTCACCATCATATTCATCTTGTTACCTGAGGAGTTTTAAGGAAAATAAATGCTGGTGCTAGAAATTTCCCCCAGACCAATTAAGAAATCTCTACACAAAGTATGATAATGCATTTTAATCTTCCAACTCTTCTCTACTTTTCTCAGTTACTTGTAATTCCACACTTCATGTAATTTGGCTAGAACATTGAAAACACCTGATTGTTACAAAGCTGGTATGTAGATATATATATATATATACACCCACACTTGTAATATGTCACTCTAACTCTAATTAATAACTGGGAAACACTCCATTATAAATCTTAATTCTTTACCAGCTAGTTTACAGAGGAACATCTTGTTGCTACCTTCCAATGATTTAATCCATATATCAGAATATTGCTTGGTCTTGTCATTATGAGAATTGTACTCATAGTTCCTCCTTGAGAACCCAATTTATGAACTTTGTTCGTTTTTTCTCTGACTTTGATTATCCAGTGAAAACAATTTGAACGCAAAGGTGAAAGAATGTGCAAATATATACTAAACCCGTTATATACCCATCTGAAAACAAGTCTGATTTATTTTATGACACGTTTGTTCTAATTCTGCTTTCAGGCTTCTCTTTGTCACACTATAGGCATATTACGTCCCTAGAACTGTGCTTTTGCCGTGGTCAGGATTATTTTTTGAATACAAATCAAGTTGACACTTGTAAAATTTTAAAACTTCATATTTTCCCAATGCCTCAACATCCCCAGAAACAGGCTAAGCATCTCACCTAGGTGACCAAGGAGACCAGTGTGATAAGGTTGGTACTTGTCACAAGTTCCCCTTCTTGTTCTCCTCTGATGGTGAACTAGTGACATTCAAACACTCCAGTGAAATCCCCTCATTCCTTTTGCTGTGTATTCTACCCCAAACGCTTATAAGGATACTTGGAACTCCTCCCATCTGTTCCCCTGTGTGGCATGCCACATCTCCCTCTTCTAGAACCTGTGAATAAAATAAATCCTTTAATTACATATGCTTCTTCAAGTGTGATTTCTACATCTGTGTTCCAGTGATCCTTAAAGACCCCATAATGGGGATTTAGTCCCCCATTGACAATGCAGCACTACTAGAAAAATAATTTTGATATATATCTCCTAAGATATATTTAAAGCATAGTTTATCTTAAACTTCTAAATAGCATTGTTTTCTCTACACTTTTACTGTAGCCTTACCATTATTTTAAAAAATAATCTGATTGTCACAGAGATATATTGGGTAAATCCAGGAAAATTTGCAAGTATAGAAGCAAGGAAGTCTTCAACCAATGTTTTTAGTGGAATGTCCAATGTTTCTAATTAAGGTCAGTTCCTAAGTAACATGTAATTTATTCAATCTAATATTGATGAAGTTAGATACAACATAGTGATTAATTATGCAGTACTTCTACAAAGTTTTCAAGATAAAGAGATTGTCCCTGTATAAAATAATTTGTCATATGGAGTATGTGAATGAAAATTATTTTAGTCCTAATATTACAGCGTATTTAAAATTATGGACTCTTGAAATCCATTGTATTCATAAGCAGACTTTATCTTATCTTTCATTCACCTTAAATTACCAATAGAAAGTGTCACTCAATTTACATGAACTCTTATATGTAACATTATTTATGTGTAAAAGTTTATTATGATTTTCACAAGTAATGATAAGTAATATTTAATTTAGATTTATCAAAATATCTTTTATGCCATTAAAATTTCAACAAAGGGTAATGACTAAATTCAATGAAGATTTTAAGAGGAGTAGAAAATGCCCTTGGCTCTCAGAAATTACTATGGTTTAAGGAAGCAAGATAGATAGGTAGATAGAGAGATGGAAGGAATCTGAGAACAATTAAATATCTCTATTCCTAGAACTCTTATGCCAAAACAGGTCACATTTTTTTTTTAAATCCAAAGTATTTGGTCCCTGAATCCTCATCATTCACTGACCTGTGTTAAACCACTTAAAAGATAATCAATCTCATTAATTTATGTAATATTTTCTAGTTTCAACATATCTTTGAAGGATACTCATAATATCTCTTTGAGAAATGTTTTCATACATATTTCACAGGTAAAGAAATTAATTGACTACTATATACCAGGTTCCATGTTAGTCACTTTAAAAACCTTACCAGTAATATCCTCAATATTTCAGAGAATATCAGTAACTTACATAACTAAGCATACCACTTTGTATTATACCCTAATGACACTTTTGAAAAGTGATGATATTCCTTTTAAATGATTTAATGCAAATTTTTCTTTTAACCTGTTATTTGGCAAGTAGTATGTTTATTCTGAATTAATGTATTGTGACTGAAGGAAATATCCACAGATCCTTCCGTTCTGTTGAATTCTACTAAATAATTAGAATATTCATATTAACAGTGGGACTGCCTTAAAAATCCTGTTCAGTGGAGACACACATAATAATCATTGGAATTATGATGCAAATTGATGGGTACTTTAGAATAAAGTTTCAAGGTGATATATCTTAGTATGAATAATATTTCACCTTATAATATATCTTCATGTAAAAAAATTATAACATATTATTTAGTAATGACACAACTAACTTAAAAAAAAATAGGTCAACTAATTTTCAACATACATTTGGATAAATAATTACCACAAAAGTGCAATTTACATTTAAGTAGGCTACCACATTCTGAACCTGCTCTTGTTTTTAAGCACAAATTCATAAACATAAAAATACATTCCAAATACATCACCTTTTGACATTTTGTATCATGTGAATTGTGAGGTTCAGTTTGCATTGTAGCAACATTAACATGTTGCTATTGTAATAGGCCACATCTTTTATATTTAAAATTTTATGCAAATAAGATACTTCCCACAATTAAGTAACAATAGCAATTAAGAAAATATATATCTTCCCTTCATAACCCAGCTGTGGATTATATTGGGGTATCATAACATGGAAGTATAAATAATTAATCTAATCTACCCAGGATGTCTTTGGAGTTGTTTTGGTTCTGTTTTCCTGAGGGTATGACAGATCATTAAGATAACAAATTAAAATCAATGAAGTGGATTTCTTTCAATCTATGTGCTCAAAGAAATGATCTCCTGGGAATTCTTAATTTCTAAAACTGAGAAAATATATCTTTAAATTTAACAATTATAAAATATTTTATGAGAATTTTTACATTTTTTCACTCTCAGGGCTATTTGTATTATTGTCAAAAATATTATTTTTCCAGATCCATAATGGTTTGGAAGAATGCATTTAGTGGATAAAATAAAGCACAAATACTTACATGCTTATTTTTATTATCAAATATAACAACATCTTTTCACTGAATATTCAGGTGGTTCTTGTAGTTTAATAATGTAAAACAAATTTTGACTTAGCAGTTTTCTGGTGTTTGAATAATTTTAGAAATATGTATTTTCTATCCTGGTGATTTATTATAAACCTTGATATTCAGATGATACCAGAATACTAATTAACACAACTTTCTGAGTTTCCATTGTTTTACCAATGAACTTTGAAATGATTTAGTATTTGTAGGTTTAACCTGCCATGATTTAAATGCAAAGCAGTCATTAGTGATAGAAATAATTTTACAGATTGATTTTGAGGTATTTATATTAAAACTTATAATTTTAGTATTAGAAGATATCTGGTATGCTTTTATTTATTTTATTTTAGTTTTTTGGAACAGAACATCAGATTTTATTTTCTCTTAGCTTACCTTCATGAAGCAGAAAATACTCTTTTCATCTACTTTCCTCAAATTCCAGAAATAGTCATAAACAGGAGAAACATGTCTCTCCCCACGAAGAGCCTATTTAATTGTCCTTGAACCCTAGATTGTTCTTTTATCTTGCTGAGGAGCACAGGCTCCGGACATGCAGGCTCAGCAGCCATGGCTCACGGGCCCAGCCACTCCACAGCATGTGGGATCTTCCCGGACCGGGACACGAACCCGTGTCCCCTGCATCGGCAGGCGGACTCTCAACCACTGTGCCACCAGGGAAGCCCTGTTCTTCTATCTTAATGGTAATATATTTTCCAGGCCAATGGATATGGGAATCTGATAGACCTTAGTTTGAATCTCAGGTTAACTACTTACTAGCTGGGGAAACTTCAGCAGCTTAAGTTGTCTATGGGTTAATTTTGACTTCTAAAAAATGGATATAATAGAGCAAAAACTCTAGCCTTCTTTTTTTTTTTTTTTTTTCAATCTAATGAGCACTTATGGAAGTATGGTTTTTGGACAACATTTTTACAGCAACTTTTTACAAAGTAACTTTGGATTGGCTCTGCAATATATCTAACTGTATGGATCCATTGGCTTAAAACTAGATAGATCGATTGATCTATTGATCTAGATAAACACACACACACGTGCATGTGCACGCAAACACATGCACACCCTGATATTCTGCCTGGACTAAGATTCTAAATAACACAAGAGAAGGGACTAAACTATGTAATTCATCCTAGCCCTAATTTTTATGATTTTGAAAACCATATAGACAGATAAAATTTGTAGGAACAGAGAATATTGATTGCATTCCTTCCATTATAACATTTAGGTTTTAAAATATGAGAACCTTTTTTCTCTAAGAATTTACATATACATGTACTTCAGTGAGAAAATATGAACTTGCTTTTTAAACCAAATAGAAACATTAACTCTTAAACAAGTGTGCCTGGGTTCAAATTCCAACTCTACCACTTATGAGCTATGTGACCTTTAAGCTAGTCTAGACCTCACTTCCTCAGTTTCTTCATCCATAAAATGGGCATTTCAGCAGCACATGCCCCTTTGTATTGTTGTAATTATTACATGAAATTAACAGGGTAAAGCACTTAAAACAGTACTTGGCACATACAAGTACTGGCTAAGTATTGCTGGTATTATTATTAATTTTTACATTTTCTGTAATGACTTTTTTTTCAAAGTTTGGTTGAACTTTTGGTATGGTTTTAGAATAATAAGAAAATTTGAATCTCAGTTGCACAACTGTAAAAACATAATTTTTATGGATATATTGAATAAATGTACATATTCAAAATTAATGTATATTATATAATACTCAAATACAAAATTATTAGTGTTCTTAATCTTGAAGTAGACAACTAAAAGGTTTTTCTTTATGATTATGCATTCATATAAAACGTTAAAATAGATGGGAACTTTTTTCTATGTTGACCACTTTCTACCTTATCAGAAAGAGCAGGATAAATTTATTTTCCTAATTCTCAGGATGGAGTAAATTTTGGTTACTGGTAATTCAGCAGGCAGAGTCAGAATTTCTCAGTGAGTCATGCCATTGTTTTCAGCTGTTTTTTCATTTGTTGCATTCTGTCCCCAGCAGGGAAAACTGCACCAACACACTTATCTGCAGTGTCATGAAATAGATTTTTATACTTCTTATGTATTCCTAGTAATGGTTTACAGAAACTTTTCTCAAGAGTGGAAAGGTGCTGCTTTTGGAAATGACAAAGAACACTCAAAATGGTAAGAAAATATAGGCGAGACTCAGTGATCCTCTAGAGTGTTCTTTTAGAGATTTTTTTGTTTGTGATATTAGTGAATTGTTCACACTTTATTTTCCAAAACCCGTTGGGCATTCGGATTTAAGGATTTATAATCCATAGATCGTTGTGCAAAAATATCATGTTAAACAAAATTTTAATATCTAACAAGGTATTTTTCTTCCTAATTTTTCAATGCTTATTTTGTAAAAGGCAAATTATGGTTGCAGTTATTGGCATATTTTACTATGCTAATAATTTCAATCATAAGGACAAAAATTTGGGGTATCTTATCAGTAATAACTGGTAAATACAATTTGTGAAAAATAAACGATGAACATCAAAAATTATTTTGTCTTTATAAGGGTATTTTATTCTTCACATTAATCTTGCCATCCTGGAGGAGACAGCCTGATGTGATGGAATATACTGGGTACTAGAATATACTCTAGTAGCTTCACTTTGAGCAATGCATTCATATTCCCTTGGCTTTAGTTGCTTTGTCTAATGGTAAACTATAGTATTTAATGATTTGAAAGGCAGAATAGTTGTGGTTTCTTTAATCTACATTTAGGAAGCTGAGGGAAACTTTGAGAAATGGTAGGAGAAGTGGAAGTAATGGGGCAAGTTTGAGTTCAGCATACTGAGCTCATTACAAAGAAAGGTATCATAAGAAAGGTATCGTGGGCATCCAGTTGTGCAAGTTGAGAATTTTCTGTCTGGTTGGAATATGTGAGACAGGACACAGAATGAACCCTGCTGCTAAGCCTTCTGAAATAATATTGGCAGTGTTATTGGTCTTTTAAAACTTTACTCCCTTAAAAGTCCTCTAATAAATTAAAAATATCCTTGAGAAGGAGTAATGAAACTATTGTGTCTATATACACATTTTAACAATGGCAAACACACACACACACACACACACACACACACACACACATACACATATAACATCTATTTTCCTGTGAGTAGAGAACAGCATCCCCGGTATTTTCTTGAATTAGCAAAAGTCATATCCTCAAACACAACATTTGAGACAAGACTATTCAAGTTTACAAGGAGTTTCATCTAAACATCATATTTTGAGTTTTGAGTTATTTCTTTGCATTGAACAATATTTACTTGCGCATAACTACATTATATAGCTGGTACCTGCTAACTTCTTATCTCAGAGTATTTGTGTTTTACCAGCTTATATAGCTGTAGACTTTTATTGACTTATTCTGTCTTTAATGCTGTGGATTTTTCTTTGTAGACCAAATCATATATATGTATTTACTCTATGTATATTTTATTTATGAGAGCTATAGGTTATCATGCAGAAAAGCTACAAAGAACCTTAAGGAAAGCATGCAAAAAGTCACGTTATAGAATAGTCAGTAAAAATAGAAAATATAAGTCAGGCTATGATATCTGATGTTAACTAATGAGGAATTGTGTCCATTTTTATGGGATTTGATAACTTTAGCAAAAAAATTGAGATAATTTTGGGGCTCAATTTTTTCTCTGAAATGAGAGGTAATTACATTTATGACATTATAAGGGATTTTTTTCCAAAGATAAATTACCTTGTGAGAAGGGAGAAACATTTGCCTGTGGATTGATGGGAGGAATGTAGGAAGTACAAGACTGGGTGAAGAGGTATCTGGAAACGAAAGAGGACAGTGAAATGCGGTTGTACAGAACAGATGACAGATTTAGATTCAGGCTGGAGTTCAATACCAGTGGATAGGGAGGGATGTTAGCAGATGGTCACAAATATGTAATTGCCTAATGATAAGATTCCATAAATCAGGGTTATAGTTAGGATTCAGGAACCAGACAGCCATCAGTTTAAAAATGTGGACTCAGTCCTTGGAAAGCTACACATATGTTCTTAAAAGGCTTGCACTCTACCAGGTTTTGTTGGGTCATGCATAAAGTTACATAATAATGACATAATTTACATACATTAAATTATACATGAATTACTGTATATATATATATATATTTTTATACAGCATTTAAAGTGCAATTAACCTTATCTCATACAACTGGGATTCACTAATCTATGAGATGTTAAAAACTAGAAAATATATAGTTAGTAATGTTAATACAAGTTAATACAAATTAAATTCTTTATTAGTAAACAATAACTTTTTCCGTAAGAAGGTTCTAAAGGCATAGCCGACCTAGTTTCTTTAATATGGCTTTAGTAAATCAAGAGGAAGGTAAGAAGGTTATGGGGGAAATGGAAGTTAAAGGACAAATAACGTTCCAAACTGAACCTAAATATATAAATTGGTAATATATGTTAGAATAAGGATTTAAAACACAGTTGTATTCTCAAGTACCCATTTATCACTGTCCTTATAAACCCTGTCGTATCTAGAAACATGCCTGGAAATGTTCCAACTGCTTTTCAAACATTATCTCAATTAATTCTACATCTATCCCGAGGTAGCATTATTATCTTGAGGTTTTGGTGACTTAAAAAGGTCAAGTAACTTGCTAAAATTCACACACCCAGTGATTAGAAAGTTATTTAGGCAGTTTGGACTTAGAATCAAACAGTTCATCTGGGTAGTATGTCCTTTTAAAATTGCTGCTGCTTCTCAGCTGCTTGGCAGAATATCACAGCTTGTCTTTAACCTGGCAGGATTCACAGTCCTGCTTTTAATTAGCTGATTATAAACTTTGCTTATCTAAATTAGCTGTTCTCACTCCTTAGGGGTGTGGAACCCAGAGACTCTGCTCTTGGGAGCACCCTGGTCCTTGCTGGAACAAACTTACATAAAGCCCAGGATGTCTAATACAGGTCCTTCATTTTTGACTTCTTGACAATGAAGGTAAATTTCATTAGGGACTAGATACATGGATTCCATAGTATTCAGTCTGTCATTTTCCTCTATCTGGCTTCATCTTCTGCAAAACCCTGGATTTAATATAAGAACTAGTTATTTTATTTAGTACATGGAAAGAAATGAACTACTAATCTTTACTGAGCAGCAGTGGATTACCGTTTTCAAAGCACAGACTCTGGAGCCAGAAAGCTTGGGTTTAAATCTCAGTTCTAAATCTCAGTTCTGCCAGTTATTACCTGTATAACACTGGGCAAGCCTGTTAAATTGTTAGTGCCTCAGTTTACTGAAATCTCTAAAATTGGGATAAGAACAGTACCTTACTGGTAGGATACTATTTGTGAGAATTAAATATTTAACACATGTAAAGTGCTTAAACAGGGTGTGGCATATAGGAAGCACTGTAAAAATCTTCTATTTCAGTAGTAGTAGCAGTAATAGCGGTAGTTTCATATTGGAAAAAATGCTTTGTGGAAACTACTGATACGCTTTCACCAAAACCTCTTACTTGTTTCTCAAAAGTAAACCCTATTACATATCATATTTCAAACATAACAATATACTTTTATCTACAAGATTTTAATGACAGCAGTAATCGACCTCCAACCCTTTTTTATTCTAACATATTCTCTAGAAATATAGATAGAAGGAGACATGCTAATAAAAACAGTTTAAACTGTCTTTAGATAAAACAATTATCTGGAACTCCCCTTGGCCGTATAGTCTCTTGTGTTTTGGGCAATTTAGCACATTTCCACATCTCAATATAGCTACTTTCTCTAGTCCTGTTACTAGCTTCTTTCTTGGGTAGGTAATAAGATTACTTGCTCTGCTGTACAGCTACAACAGTGCAACCCCCAAATCTATTAACAACCCCCAAATCTCAGTGGGTTAACTTAATGGAGGTTTGTTTGTGATCAAGCTGATTGCCCAGCATGGGTTAGAAGAAGAATCTGTTCATTTTCACAATTCAGGGACCCAGACTCCTGAGATCCCACTTCAGCATGCGTTTCCATACTTCCCTGTCAGCCCAGTAAAGGAAGGGAGATGGTGAAGCAGGAGAGGTTCTACAGCTACTGACAAGAAGAAACTCACATCATTCCTACCCATGTTTCTTCAGCCAAAGCAAATCACATAGTTATACCTCACTTCAAAGGAAGAAAAGGAGTGCAATTTCTCTCTGTGTCAGAAGAAGAGTTTTTGGAAAGAGCTCTCTCATGATCACCCTGGGAACTAGCTTATCTTCTCTTTTGCACTGTGATCTTAGCTGCGTAGCCACTGGCTTTTAAATTTACTTTTCTGGTCAAATTAATATAGACCATAAACCAGTTAAAAATATACAAACTCTTGATCTGAATATGGAATTTTTTTTAACCTTCATTTGCTTTACTAAGCATGCTTTATGTTCAGGGATATGAAAATATGAATGAAGAAAGGAAATTACCCAAAAGGATTTGGTGCTATCAGAGAGCCTCTTTGCACTGTGAATGCATATGGGAAACTTTTCTCCCATCTCCATTACTTACAATATGTGTATAATTGCTATGGATATTTTTGGATTATTCTTATTGAAATAGTTTAAATAGTTTTAGACTTACAGTTATTATGAAGAAGAAAATGAACTAATAATTCCCAATGAGTTAAAGTGAGGATAAATTGCATCAAATTTAGGTCATGATCTACCTTTCATCCCTGTAAAATGAAGAATCATAAGCTATGCACCTTTTAACTGAATCTCTTCATGGAAAATGAATAGGGCATGGCAGAGTCAATCTGTTAATTTCAGCTATATTAACCAGCCATGAGAATTCCTGCACAGTCTCTCAGAGTCAGTATAAATCAGGATGATGACCTTAATGAACAGATTGTCCACCAGTTAGTGGGGTTCTCTGAAGTGTAAAGGCAAAGATTTTGTTTTGTGTGTTTAGAAAGTATTTTTCCAATTTATCTCATAATCTCATTTGATACTACATTTAAAGACATATTGTAAAGTTTCTTAGCAAACATATTGTAAACTCTCCTAGGGAAGAGATTACAATTACAGGCCAAGAACTACTAGCTAATGGTGAGCAAAACAAAAGTACAAAACCAGGCAAGCGTTCACAACTTAAATACTATACAAGCATTTTAGTCTTAGTCTTTAGATTTATAAAATAATTTTAAAGTAAGATTAAACAAAAAAGAATAATTCCATTATGAAAACATATATATTTAAAATATTTTTCAGTGATTTTTTAAATATAATTTCTAATGGTGTACCACAAATACTTATTAAATACTTAACACTGTGTTAATTAATCCCCAAACTATCATATCTTTTTCAAGAAAAGTCCAAGGGCCAACTTTTAACTTCTAACTCTGTGGTCTAAAAAGTGAATTGTCATTATCTCTATCCTGGAGTATTGCCCTGACTTCATAAGTGGTCTCCTTATTTCTGTCCTTTTATTTTTTATTTTCAACACTGCAGCCAGCATGTTTCTGATAAAATATGTCAGAACAGGTAATTCCATGGCTCAAGCTCTCCAGTGGTTGCCGTTTTACTTAAAAAAAAACCAAAGTCCTTCCAAAGGCCTATAAAGCTATACACAATGTGGCTATTTCTGACTTCATCCCCAGATATGCCTCTTAACATCTATCTCTGCTCAGGTAACACTGGCCTCCTTCCTATGCCAGGAACACAGCTCAGATATCTCTTCATCAAGCACTCTGCTCTTGCTGTTTGTTCCCTTAATAATTTGTTATCCATTTAGGTTTTTACTGCACCAAAAATGTTTCAGGGCCTTATTCAGAAGTATACTCTGTTAGCCTTTTCCAGACCCCCTCCTGACATATTTCATCATCACCTGTCCTCCTCACCAGGTTTATTTTCTATTGCATTTACCACCATCTAACATATTCGATATTTTATACATACACATATATACACACATAGTCTCTAGCTCTTCTGTAAAATATAAGCTTCATGACAGCAAGATTTGTTTGTCTGTTTTGTTCCATGCTGTATCTCCACTGCATGGAATAGAACTTGGAAAATGTTATTATTTGTACCAATAGACATAGAGCTGCTAAAAGACATAAAAATGCAGAACCATGAATGGAGAGCAAGACTTTTTATCACTAAGAACAGAATTTCTTAATACAAGGTGCATGCAATCTGGAGCATATATAAGATCGTGTGCCAAGTCTATGCTAGGCCTTGAGATAAACCTTGCACACCTTTCTATAGAATCAGTTTAACCCAGAGATATGGGCTCTCACATAAAATGGACGACTTGTAGCCAAGTTCCAATTTGTACAGAATATTTACTGTTCTCTGTTAAGGAGAAAGTTTTGTGGAATTTTTTTTGTGTGTGTGTGGTACGCGGGCCTCTCACTGTTGTGGCCTCTCCCGTTGCGGAGCACAGGCTCCGGACGTGCAGGCTCAGCGGCCATAGCTCACGGGCCCAGCCACTCTGCGGCATGTGGTATCTTCCCGGACCGGGGCACGAACCCATGTCCCCTGCATCGGCAGGAGGACTCTCAACCACTGCGCCACCAGGGAAGCCCTGTGGAAATTTTTGAGAGGCATTGCTTTAACACTCGTATGTTTTGGGGGTTTAAATTCAATTTAAATCAATGAATGTTCATTTGGTCATCTACCATGGACAAGCAAATCATTATTACAGTTACCACGATTCTTTTATTACTTCAATTCCTTGTATAGTTTTTTTTGTTTTTAATATCTTGGGTTGATTTTTGTCAAGCTCTTAGAACAATGCCACATACATATTAATCAATGTGTCTCGTCCATCTGTCTATTGATATCAGGTTCTCTGTGTTTCAAATAAAGATTTCCTTTTCTCAGTATTCTATGTCCCCTAGTGTCCATGGATAGAACGAGATAGCAATCTTTTATTTGTAGTTTTATATGCTGAAGAATAGGGACTTTGCCAAATACACTAGCTTCCAGGATTATCATAAAGTTTGAAAAGCTATAAAGTAGGGGAGAAAATTAAATAAAGTTAAAGGCCGCAAATATTTTATATTAATGTAGTTTATCACCAGTTTGATAGTCAAGAGAATTATCCCTGTCATGCTCAATAATATAGACAAGTAAAAAATAGAATGATGTAATTTAAATTGTAGGCAATTAAATCCACGTATAGTAATTAACATCTTTTTCATGCACATACATGAAAATAGAAAAACATAGGTTGTTTCACAATATGTGGCCTTTTGGATAAATTTAATAAATTTAATTTACATGGAACATTTAAATTTTTCTCATGTCTACCTAATCTACTGAATACCTGACATGATACTAGCATAAACTTTGTGCCAAGAAGATTATCTAGACAAATATTAAACTAAGAAAAGTTATTTCAGTTTAGAATAAAAATTAAATATGGATAATGAAGATAAATTCTCTGGGTTTGAATTCCAGCTTTGTTACTCAGGAGCTGTATGACTTGGGACAAGTTTTTTAACCTCCCTGTGCCTTGGTTTCCTCATCTGGCAAGTGAGATTAATATTTATACTTCTTAAGATTACTGTGAGTTGATATCTGTAAATATTCAAAACAGTGGCTGGCATGTACTATGTTAACAACTAGACTTGGCATCCCTGGTTTCTTAACACTCAAATAACCAGATAAATTTCCTGTTGACTTTTGTAATATTAGCAGTAATTGTATTTTAGTATCTCTCTGCTTTACATTGGGGTATAAATTAACACATTTTTGTGGTGAATCTTGTTGATGAACATCTTATCAAAGCATCATCATTCCTTCTTTGATTTTTAATTAGGACTTTGTTTTTTGCAATGGCAAATGAGAGCAAGTAGAATCTATAAACCCAAGTAAATTATTTGTTAATAAGTATTCTAAGTCTATTAACTTTCTTTTGGCCTTATTCACATACCATGATAATTAAATTTTAAAAGTTATTTTAATAATAACTAGTGTTAATTTTTTTATCAAAGTAATCATTGATTTATATAAACAATTTTTGTGTTGCCACCTGTGTATGATTGTATTTGGAATTTTATTTATTTCAAGTAAAATATCTAAATAAAATTCAGACATGAACTGTTAAATTTCCAAATCTTACTTTTGGGAATGCATGGTTGTATAGAGAGCCTGTGGGGGGTTTTCTACCTGAAAGACATACACTATAAATAAGTGGTTTTAACGCATTATGTCACTGAAGTTGGAGAATGATTGTGTTATGTGACACCTCGGAATTTACATTCAGGAGGTTTTGGATTGTGAGTTGTTATTCCTTAGATGCCACCCTGAAAGCAAGGAAGACATAAAGATGTTGAAAAGGAGGGGACTGGGTTTGAATAAAATAATGGATTGAGGGGACAAAAGCAAAAGAACTAGGTGAAGTACCACATTTTTAGAGAGTAAGAAATTTCATTAACGGGTGAGCAGATTGGACAGTGACAAAAATGTGCAGGATTGGAAGGAAGAAAATGAGGCATTTCTATGAGAGAATTCTAGAGATATATCTTGGGATTTAAACTTTTCTGTTAATCAACATATGTAGATACCCTTTGTAAACGGCAGAGTGTGAACCATTATGATTATTAGCAAAAAAATTACTAATATTAAATTTCTCTTTAATACTGCTTATTTATCCATGTTGGTTTTCTCTTTTTTATGCTGTTTTCTTAATCCTGCAGTATTTGAACAGTTCACAACCTTCAGAGATATTTATTCATTCACCAAAGTGCAACAACAATATGGATCAACTAGATGTAGCATCAGTATAGCATCAATGTGTACATATTTATCCATAAATTTGTTCAGGATGTTAAATGATTAAGAACTTCATTTATGTTTATCAATTTATGCTATTTGCATTAATGTACTTAACAAGTTATAAATATATGATATGTGTATGGAAATGAAGACCTAAAGATGTGAAATTTAGAAATAGAAAGACTCTTTTAATATTAATTACCAACCACTAAGTATAAATTAGAATATGCATATGGTGGTAGAATGGCACTGTTATTAATTCACATAACTTGGAAACGATCTTAGAAATATATAATCATACCAAGTTGCTGTCATTTGAGCAATGGTCACACTTAAAGTTATAAACTTCATATGTCAGATGTTGCAGTGTTCACAATTTTATTGTTAGACATAATATTGACCCAATCTCATCTAGACAGGTCACTTAATGAATATCAAAGCGTGTAAATAGACATGTCAGATTCAAAAAAGCATTAGCCTAAAATGAGGTCAACATAGGTTGATTCTCTGAGCTGTATGGGCAGCTGAGCCCTCTCTAAATTCCAAAGCTAAGTCCAACAGATAGCAGAGCAGCTCAGGCTGCTAAAAAAGGAACAGCTGTGGCAGTAACTGGACAATTTCCCCCTTCAGCACTACTTGAGAAGAGGGGCAGCATATTGCTTATCTCGAGAGCTATGAAGAATATGGCTAAACAATTTTTTTAAAAAACTTAAAAATTTTCAACTTCCAGAGAAATGTGTTTTTTTTTTTTTTTTGTATACTGCATTATGCTCCATGTGGCACACAGTAATGATAATTACTGGACACAAATCCATAAAGTTTAAAAGGATAGCATTGTGTTTTAGTTTTTATTAACAGCATATATAACAAGAATTTTTAATGTCTTGAATATTAAAGAACTCTCACAAAACAATTGTGTGACAAATATTTTCTCCCAATTTGTGGCTGCATTTTCAATTTCTTCATGGTTCCTGTGATGAGCATAAGTTCTTAATTATAATATAGTCAAATTTGAATTTTGTATGGTTAGTGCTATTTTGTGACTTGTTTAAAAGTTTCAGTTATTAGAAAGATATTTTTCTCTAATAGTTACTCTGTTATTTTGCTTTTCAAAATTAAGACTTTAATCCCCCTTTAATTGATATTTTTCATATGATGGGAAGTAAGACTGTAATTTTAGTCCTTAACACATGGGTAACCACTTGTCCCCTTTCTCCACGAAACTGAAGTGCAAATTCTGTCATACAGTCCGATTGCATTCATGAGTGTGTTTCTCTCTGGACTCTATTCTGGTCTGTTTGTCAATATAGTTGTCTCTTCCTGAATACCACAAAACTGTAATCACCATAGATTCATAGGAAGTCTTGATACCTTGCAAAGTAGTACCCTTGTAAGACTAAAAATCATCCTCTTACAGATTAAGGAGTAATCATCCTCTTACTTCTTCCCCGGGAGTGCTTGGACATTCTTTGAGAAGCTTATGCTCCATTTCTCAGCCATTTCTCTTGCTGTGTGGGAAAGCAGGGTAGAGAGAGGATGATTGTATCCTCAGAAACTTCCTCCACCCTTTGGGAGACCAGCAATGCCTCAAAAAGTGTTCCATGAATTTGTTCTGTAGTTGGAGTACATAGTAAACCATAATGCTGAAAAGAGATATCCACAGTTCAAATAGTGTCATTTTAGCATTATCTTTTAATAAGACATATAAACAATTAATAAATAGTGGCATTATAAATATGTTTGCTTTTAATTTTAAAAGCATCCATTTAGTCCACCCAGTTGAAATCATCTGCATCTAATTCTTTATAGTCTGAATCTGTTTAAATAGCAAATCAACCCTTGTACCCAGAGTATCAGAGAATTACAATTCTCTCAAGCACAGCCTATTTCCCCCTCTATTTTCACAGTGTCTTACCAATGGATATTGGTAGGTTGAATTTTCTGATAACTCGAAAGAAGCTACATGATCTTTTCTGGTACACCAGCATGTATATCCAAGTAGAGGTTAAGGTTAACTTAATTTCTCACTACAGTTGAAAATCAATTCTTCTACCCTTTTGTCATAATCCTATCAACTACATAGAGAAGCTGTTCTATTCTTGAGTTATATGTGAATTTGCACATGAATTAAATTTTAGCTTTCAGAAACTGAAAGATTTTATAGGATGACAGGACCTTTTTGTCTGTATTTACCATAATAAGTACTGACCCTAGAGAACGAAGGGGTTTTTCATAAGGGCCCTCTGCTAAGAATAAAGGGCAGTCAGAGGAGGAAGGTGGGAGTATATGTTCTTTCTGCTGCTGGGAATGGTGTACAAAAAGCATTACTACACTCACACAGATAGAAATAATGCACTTTTAAAGGACAGTTAAGCTGTAGGTGTGAGTAACAAACTAATTACTTATATTTATCTGATAATTTTTCTGAGCTGCCAGAAATCTTCCACTGAAGAGAAAATATTTTTCTTTTTACATTATAAAATAGCATATAGGTGTGATAATTGCCCTTACCAATTTGCTGAGCTAGGATTTTAAGTTAGTTTATTTGCTGAAATTCAATCCATTAAGAAAATAAATCAGATGGCAAGGACGCTTTGTAGAAGGTAATGTGGGTACACCATCTGATTATATAAAAGGGCAAAGTTCTCCTTCGTTTATAGAGGCTCACATCTTGGAATCTGCCTTCAAGTTCAATAAGCAGAGCAGTGATAGATTGGAACACAAGGATGTAACAGAGAACAAATGAGTATGGGTATGAAATTATACACCTAGCCCCAGCTTAGCCTCCAGATCAATATTGTCCCTGATTTGGGGAACACCAAAGAGGCTGCTCAGTTAGCCAAGTACAAATTCCTCTCTTTATTTAATTTTGAGCTTTTCTTTACTTATGCATCACTATATCCCTGGCCTTGCTCCTGTACTTTGAAATCCTTCCCTCTAAAAGTGTCCTTGTTGGTGAGTATGGATTTTTTTTTTTTCCCACTCCTGTTTTGTACCTACATGATCTGGTCTTCTCAACACTAGTTTTGCCCTTTTATATACTCCCACTATTATTGTTACTAGAAACTTAAGAACCTTCATCTAGTTTAGGAGCCCTTTATTATTTCAGTCCAGAGTAGAAGATGAACACATTTTCTCTCAAATATTGATAACCTTATGGGTTATGCTGCCAAACAAAGGCATTGATCTTCTCAACACATTGCCTACGAGTAGCTGGTCATTGGGAAGCTGCACACATCAGCTCTTCACCTCCATTCCAAAAGCCCAAGCCATGAAGTCTCCCTCACCATTTTCATTGTCAGAGCTCTTTATTCATCCTGGATAGCCTTCCTGTAGCATGCATCCCTAGTAGAGTTGGCCTTTTGTGGAAGTTCGAAATCCTCAGGGTTTCTCATTATTCTTACTAAAGCAAATAGCTGTTATGGCTGGTAATAAAAACTGAGAATGGATTTAGTATAGAAATAAGTTGTGACACTGGTTAGTTGTGTATCATTATTTAGCTGTATGTGGTGTGGTATAAAAACACAGATTCACAGAGTACTTGGTTTTATGCTGGGCACTGTAATAGTTTCTTTACAAAAGGGATTTTATTTCTTCCACATAGTAGTTCTATCAGTTAGATTCCACTAAAATCCCTATTTTGTAGCAGCAAGCCTAAGTCTGAGTAAGGTTAAAAATTGCCCCAAGTTACAAGAAGGTGGCCTTCAGATTCCATGGCCCAATGAATGTTGACACAGTCTGAACATCAGAATCACCTTGAGAGATCCTGAAATCACTATGATTTTACCTGTGCATACCACTAAAATAATAATTCATTCCTTTCAACTAGTGAAATCAGAATCTCTGTAGTTGGGACCCCAACATTAATATTTTTAAAAACCCTGTAGGTGATCCTAATGGTCACTGAGGTATGTTCAATACTTTATCTTGTGCTCTTTTAATCATGTAAAAGATTAGGATGCTTGAGGTAGTACTCATTAGTATTAGTAGCAGGATTTTGGTGGTTCTTATGGGGAATAGGTTTTGGGGAGGACAAGCTAGAATATTAACATTTTATCATGCATATTTCTTCTTTGGAATTAGGTGTTTCTAGTTTTAGATAGCTAACTTATGAAGAAACTTTGGAAAAGCATACAGTTTCATTTGAAACTGCCTGTATTCTTTTTCTCATAAATTTAGCATTCTCTTGCCCTTCATCATCCACTCTTCTGAACACAATGTGTACTTCATTCTAATGCACCTAGGATGAGCCAGCAACTAGACTGGCCTGCCTTGTTACAGGTTTATACCACAGGACAGATTGATTTGAGACAGTTAAGATAGAACTTAAAACAATCTTTTGTTAATATTAGGAATGATTTGTTGAGTATATTAAAGAGCTTTTAGGTTATCAAATATTATATGCTTTAGGAAAAGTTAATTTGATTTCAAATATCTGTTGATGGTAATTTCAGTATTTTAAAAATTCCTTACAATCCAAATTGTATATGTTGTAAATCTCAAACTACTTATTTCATTTCTTATTTTCTCTCTTCCCTTGAGGACAGATTGTTTTATATATTACTAGCTTACCTTTCAGCTTTTTAATACTAGTCTAGTCTAAACTTATTTCATATTATTTAATACTACTCTATATAATACTATTTAATGCTAGTCTACTTTCACACCTATTTTCCATATATGTAATCACTCTTAAATGGAGGCTGTGCCTGTGCACACATATGAGTGTGTTAGGCTGTTGGGTACATCATGCATATGCAAGGATGTACGCCCGAAGGAGACTATAGTTATGGTAACCTTCATGTGGACCCACAGCCTGCTCCATTACCCTGCTTTTGATTGAATCTGTGGTGACTGGGTCTACTTGATTCTCTTATGCTGCATTTACTTACAGCACTTCATGTTGTTCATCAGAGCAGGTTTGTCTGTTGTTCCTTAGCGCTTAATGACTATGCAGTTTTGAGGTCATACCTCTCCTCCCATCAATTCCCTTTTATATTCTTCTTTTTTAGCTTACCAAATGTGACTACATAGATAACCTTCCATCATATATTCTTTCTAATGTGATTGCATTCAAAAAGGAGTATTTAAAAATATCCTTCTATTGGCAATTTGGAGAAGAAAATTCTGAAAATGGGAATAAAAATTACCTGTATTGGAGATTAAGAATTTTTTTAATTTTAGTGTTCTGTTATGATCATATACATGTGTTTGTGAGAGAATGATATGTGTGTGTGTGGGGGAAGGGAGCAGGGGAGGGATGTGATGAGAGTGAGAGCAAGAGCGAGATCTGAGCCCTATTTATACAAAATAGTTTACATGAAAACAAATAGCATATGTGTATATACATGTAACCAATTTACCACAAATGTATTTCATACTTTTTTCATTTAACCATTTGTATTTCTGACATCTCTCCATATCAGTAGATTTCAAAAATAATTTTGCAGTGATTGCATCATAGCCTATCAAAGCAATAGGACGTAAGTTATTAACTATTCTAGGGTTGTTTACAGTTCATACTATTTCAAGTTTTGTAATATATATATTTTACATAAATATTTAATTAGAATCTTGTGTCATATTAGGAGGGGAATTTACTGGAACTAAAAGTAAACCCATTAATAAAAACCAAACACATCATAATTTTGGCAATTTGCTTTTCACAAAGTTTTATTCTTTGAAATTCTTTTCAGCAATTTAACGTTGTTATTTTTGTGTGTTTTTATTTATTTATTTTTTTATTTTTGGCTGCACTGGGGCTCTGTTGCTGCACCCGGGCTTTTCTCTAGTTGAGGCGAGCAGGGGCTACTCTTTGCTGCGGTGCACTGTCTTCTCATTGCGGTGGCTTCCCTTGTTGTGGAGAGCCAGCTCTAGAGTGCAGGCTCAATAGTTGTGGTGCACGGACTTAGTTGCTCCGTGGCAGGTAAGATCTTCCCGGACCAGGGCTCGAACCCGTGTCCCCTGCATTGGCAGGTGGATTCTTTACCACTGTGCCACCAGGGAAGCCCTAACTTTGTTTTTTAAAATAATCATTAATATGATTAAACACAGATAGATGTAGATATATATCTACATATACATACATACACATATGCATACATATGAGAGGGAAGCTGAAAATGGCATCAAAATATTATTTTCTTTATTATTGAGATGGAATATTATCTATGCTTTAAATTTCTTTTTTTTTGAGCGAGGGTTTTCAGTACTTCCCATATTTTATTATTTATATTGTTAGCCAATAAATCCATTTATTTCTCCTTTACTCTTATGCTTATAAATTTCTTCCCAATCTTAAAATTAGTTATTCACATCTTGTATTTTCATTTCTGTAGTTTTAATTCTCATTTAACTCTTTAATGCATCTGAAAATCATTGTGATGATTATAAAGTAAGAAGCTAATTTGATTTTTCAAATGAAGTTAATTTTCTTTTGAAAAACAAAACTATGCTTTTCTCATTGTTTTGCAAGTTGCCCTTATACAGTACACATGAACAGATAAAAATACAAACACACATGTACACATTTATATTAGGATCATTTCTAAGACTATTTATTGCTCATTTTGTAGGTTTGTAAAAAATGAGATATTTAAATACCTAATGTAGAAGCCCTCTTAATTTTTCTTGGATACTTTCTTCTGTTTATTATTATTATTTTTTTAATTAATTTATTTTATTTTTTTTTGTTTGCTTTATTTTTGGCTGTGTTGGGTCTTCGTTGCCGCTTGCGGGCTTTTCTCTGGTTGCAGTGAGCGGGTGCTACTCTTCATTGCAGTGTGCAGGCTTCTCATTGCAGTGTCTTCTCTTGTTGCAGAGCACGGGCTCTAGGTGTGCAGGCTTCAGTAGTTGTGGCACACAGGCTCAGTAGTTGTGGCGCGCAGGCGTAGTTGCTCCGCAGCATGTGGGATCTTCCCAGACCAGGGCTTGAACCCGCGTCGCCTGCACTGGCGGCAGATTCTTTAACACTGCACCACCAGGGAAGCCCTCTTCTGTTTATTCTTTCAGATAAAATTTTAAAGCACTATTTCATGTTTAAAATACTCAATTGTTATTTTGTCTAAGCTTGCATAAATCTTACAAATTTGTTCTCAAGGAATTGACATTTATGCAATAGTTAGTCTTCCCATGTAGGAATAAGGCTCTGAGGAATTGCATAACCAGCTAAGGAATTTAATAATTGGAAGAGTTTCACATCTAATGGGAGAAAGAGGAAATAAATACTACTCCTGTCCTGAATGTAAAATGAAAATGATTGAATAATTTGTACCATATCTTTGACATGAACACTAAATTATTAGCCAGTTTCCCTTTTCTGTGTACTGTCTGTCTCAAAGTCGAAGTGAGCTCGTAAAGCTGAAGGAGAGGTGCATATCTTGGTAAAGCCATTTTTTGTCTTGATTCCATTAAATATAATATAGATGAGATATTCTATTTGTTTCATTCTGTTATGAAAAAGTATGCTCTTATGTTTCCTAATATTGATCACTTTAGCTGAACCAGAAAACATTTTCTATCATAGCATTCATTGATTGGTTTTGCTGAAATGAATGTCAGTATATTCAAGTTTTAAACATTTGATTTAGAGCTGTGGGGAAAAAAATTGTTGACCAAAAGTTTTCAAGGATTTAGCTAAAATAATTGAAGGGGCAGGTGTCAAACAGCTCATTTTGCCTGGTTGAGTGTATGTGGAGTATGTGGAGTCTGGGAGGAGGTCAGAAGAGAGGCTCCCTTCTCTTTCTGTATTCCAAAGCGTTGTCCTGGGCCCTCCATTTTCTCAGGGCCCTCTGCCAGCTTTGGGATTCCCACTGAAGAAGCTTAGTTAGCAAGCTATCGCTCTAAGCACAGGGCATCCACAGTTTCAGGGCTCAGGGACACAGGCTACTAAATTCTACGTGAAGTGCACAGAACATGCTGCCAATTATTCAGGGTTTAATCAACAACAACAAAGTAAATGAGTGCAGAAACCTGGGGATGGGATGTATTGTCTGCTGAAAGAGAAGATAAAATATTTCTGAGTCATATTGTTGATACATGTAGGAAGGTAAGGATGTATTAAATCAGGATGTAAATAGAAAAACTAAGTAGCTTTTTTTATAATCAAAAACTATTTGTTGCACAAATATTCATTGAGCTCACCAGATGGACCAGATATGTTCTGATAGGCAATTAGCAATTTACGTAACAGGCGAGTTCCTGCTTATATTCTGGGGCGTGGGTGAGTTCTTAGAGTTTGTTCTGTTAGTAGATCTCAAAATCTATGTCATCATGAGGAGGAAAAGGATGAATCCATGATCAAAGAAATGCTTCTACAGAAAAAATATGGACGTTGTAACAGGAGTTTCGCTACATGCAAATAATCCTAATTACAGGGATCTATATAGAGTGCTTACCAAATATTCCTGATCACCATGCAATAAATGATGACTTTTTTTATATCTACAAATGTATCAGAAAATTTCTGTATGTTTTATAGGTTTACACTTCTAAACATTCTTGCTAATTTTACCTTTTAATTTAATGATTCTGGTAGCAGCAGACTTAACTAGAAAGACCATTATTTTGAAGTATCAAAAGTCTAATGGAAGTCATTTAATAGATACCTGCTATTAAAAAATTATGGTTAGTTTGTATTTCTAGGGTTTATTTAAAAAAGGCTTGTCTGCAGATCACTTCATTCCAATGAGATTTATATATTACTTATTAACATAATATTTTAAAATAGTAATATCTCTACAGTTTACATATTATAGTCTTACTTGGGATTTAATCTTAGAATTTCAGCTTTTACTTATAGATTCAAATTACACAGCAAAAATATTTTCCAGAAAGTTATCAAGATTTATTCTTCTGTGAATTATGTATTGATTGACAGCATCCTTAGCAACAATGTATTTGTAAGTTAAATAGTGCCGCTATAATATCAAATAATAGCATGTATTATGTGAATGGAGATAGAAATATTTTAAAGAAAATAAACATATATATGTAGGTCACTTGGAAGAAATATATAATTAATTTATTACCTTTGTAATTAGAATGATCATATCATTAACAAAAACCAGTAATACAGTATTGCATTTCTGTGAGTTGCAGATCTCTAGTCCATGTTTAAAAGACTGTAGAAGTCTTTGAAAGGCTTTGTAGGTTGAATTTATTACAAGCACTTTATTTGTTGGGATCCATAGCTAATTAAGTAGGTGTTTGCCAGATGACATTTAAGAGAGATCTTAAAACTCTGGTAAAAAGTTCATATAACAAGATGGGAAAAGGGGTGCAAAGCATCTTGGGCATCAGGAACCACATGAACTGAAGTGAAAAAAAGGGAGAAAGTTCAATAAACACTGACTAGTACCTCTTAGCTATATGAAAGATAAATTGATATGTCAGCAGCTGTCAGGTTGTGGACGGATTGAAGGATATAGAATTTGTAATTTATTTGGAGAACAAAATGGACCCTCAGGACTTTGCACCCTCAGACCATAAAGCTTTAAGATATAAAAAATACATACATAACACATCTACATACTCCTGTCCCCACAAAATGAGAATTGTTATATATTAAAACATAAAGACTATAAAAATCCTTATTTATTTGCCTCTTCACTTTAAATCATTTCACTTAGTTGTTTTTGTTTGTTTGTTTGTTTGTTTTTTTGCGGTACGCGGGCCTCTCACTGTTGTGGCCTCTCCCGTTGCGGAGCACAGGCTCCGGACGCGCAGGCTCAGTGGCCATGGCTCACGGGCCAAGCCGCTCCGCGGCATGTGGAATCCCCCCGGACCGGGGCACGAACCCGTGTCCCCTGCATCGGCAGGCGGACTCTCAACCACTGCGCCACCAGGGAAGCCCTCACTTAGTTTTTATGGCTATCTGTATTCATGTAATAGCTTAGAAGTAATTTTTATATGTTGTCACAAACTTTGGTATCAATTTCAGTACTTAAAATCGATACCATTAACTTTGCACATATTATATTTGAAGAAACTGCTACTATGAAAGGAATAGCCACAGGATTCATTTTTGTCCTTGGATTTCTTTGCCTTCTTTGCTTGTCTTATATACTTTTCATGTGCAATCTTGAGATAGGTGTGTGAAGGTGAGCTGGTGGCTTATGACGGACAAAGAAGATAACTGGCAGATATTGGCAAGTCTCATGAAATGTTTAGTTACTTCCTGGTATTGTCTTTTAAAAATATTTTAAGGATATGGCATTACAGACAATATCAAGATATAATTCATAATATCTCTCTTAAGGAGAGAAGAGATATAGAGAATTTTGAGAGATGTCAGGGTAAATCTTTTCTCCTGTTTGGGCCCAATTCTGCCTCTAGCCTTTGCCTTTAATCAACTCTCTGACATAGATCTTATTTTCAAAATCCTAAATACCCAAATAGCAGTCCATCAGGGGAATGTGTGGCCTCATTGAATTCCAGTATTTAAAGTTAAAATTTCCTCCATTTCCTGGTAGAGGATGCTGTAGGCATACATCTCCTGAGACTTGTTCAGAATGCAATCAGGCATGTCTTGATTTGTATAGGCAAATCTCAGCAATTGCTTTATTATTTCTTTTAGAATGAGAATCTGTCCCAAATGAATAGACAAACGAGGATGTGCCCTCACTTGGAGATTTATCTTTCACGTGTTTAAACATGATGATATTTATACATTATTTTTGTAGGATAGTACATTTTACATGAAGAATTTATTCCCATTTTTAAATGACAAACTTGCTTTCAAACTTGATAAGAGGATGTAACATGTTTTTCAACAAAATATTGTATGTAGAAGTAGACAAGTACTACCTTGAATATTAAATGCATTTCTTAATACATACACACATTTAATATCAATCTGAAACCTCACATGGGATGAAAAATGTTGAAAATATCTAAAAGTCCAAAGGTCAATAGCTTCATGATAAAGAAGCCCAGAATATAGGAAAACTATTTTTAAATTAAATCTGCTAACTGGAGACTGTAATAAGCTATCTTACCAATTTCATACACTTATTTCTAGTTCATAAAATCAGAGCTCTTGAATTACACTTATCTTTACATATATGCAAAACACATTGCAAAGGACAGATGTTAAAATACGCCATCCCTTCCATGAGATGATATTGCTTCCACAAAATTTATTTATTCTCTAAATAAAGCTAAATACATTCACAGACCTTTAAAGAAAAACAGTTTACTCAGTGATATGAGAAATGTTTAAGAACTTAAGGATGCAGTTAAAAAGGAAGTCCCAAGGTATTTTAAAAATTATTCCTTATGCTATATTGCTTTAGGCTTCACTAAATTTGCAAGAGGAAATAAACATTTTTCATATTGATGTAATGTATGCTTAAGGGTATACAATAATTTTAATATGTGTTTTTTCCATAGTGATAGATACTTCTAATAGAAAAAAAAATACACCTAAGTATTTAGAATATTTAGGGATTCCTTTGCTTTTGTAGGTCTTAGGTAATGAACAAATGTGATAAATGTGTATAAATATCATCCTTTAAGATGCAGAGTTTACCAGCTTAAGAAGTTACATTTTCGAAAAATGCAGGCAACAGTCTATAAAATGTTCAAGTTGCATTTAAAATTGGTTACTGTTTTTCTCAGAGTGATACAGTATTTGCCTCTTAGGAAAATTAAATTACTAACCGGTAATTATAGTTCTCTGAATGTAATATTCTCAGTGGATTTGTATGAACTATCTTGGGGCATTTTGGCATGTGAGATGTAGTCATGTAGCTACATTGTAAAATAAAGAAAATTAAGTTCTGATAGATTGTATCTTAAATTTGTCTAGTATCTTTCTATAAAGGCACTCTTTTATTTTTCCTTCCCAACAGTCTTGTGAAGTAGATTCACTTAACCCAGATATAGTTCTTTAAGGCACAGAAAGTTTGAAATGTAGGCCTGTGATAATAATATCATTTATAGAGCTGGAATTAAAATCAGTGCTGATAACTCTTAGTGAAGCTCTACTCTGTTATATTGAGTCTGCCTTTGTATTTGCTAAATTATGTAGCAAAGCAATACAAATGGAATGTGCTAATCTATAGAAGAGAAAGATTTAAAACACCCCTTTCCCACACTATCCCATGTGCTTTAATTTTTGGAAAATTTAATTCAGTGTGATGTTCTATTTTAAACTGTATTAAAAATACATTTTAAAATTTGTATATAGTATAGAAATTCAATTATTCTGTAATGGGATAAAAAGCATAAAGTATCTCTAGATTCTAGAATAAAAAGATTGAAACATAACTGTTCTGTTTACAGTTGTAGAACAATAACAAATACTTTACCCTTTGAGGAATCATAAATAGTAAAATACATATTTCTATTGACTCAAAATTTTTATAGCATAATATACTTAAGAAAGAGCTAATAACTTCTTGAAAATATAAAGACCATTAGTCTTCATATAATGTTGACTTAAGGAAATTTTAAAAGAATAATTTAAAAGTTTAAATTCTTCTAAATTCCAAATGGTTGCTTACTGTTGCCAAGTCAAAATATTTTTTCTTCTTTCATTTATGTTCGAAATAGTAAGTTTAAATATTACTTTTAAAATACATGAGGTGACTCATGAGTAGAGAGTTAGGAAAACAGGTGAATGCCATTATGATAGATACTTGGATGGTAAAAATGCCAATCATGCCATAGAATTTTACCCCCATTTTTCTTAAGTAGAATTCTATTTATTCATATTGCATAGAAATAGAGTTAATTAAAGTTAAATAGATTTATTTACTTATATGAACATCTGGAAACAAATGTTCAATTAAGAGAAAAACATCTAGTTCAAAATATCTATTTCAAAAGCAAATTTTCATACTATTGAAGCATGTCTTAGTTTTTCTTTTAGAAATACAGATTGCATGATAACAAATAATTATTTCCTAAAGCCTTTATCAATATATTTGAGGTTGCGAGATTAACCTTTATTTCAGATGAATATTCATGTTTCTAATTTTAAAGAATGGATGGTTTCAAAAGATTCTAGTATAAAGCATGACTTCCAGGCAGAATTTTGAAGCTCACATGGGAATTAGATGCATTTTTCCCTCCGATAATGCATTATTCAGTGGAAAAATGCAGTGTAAATTTGAGTGACTATGCCCAGCTCTAAATTCCATTTAAAATTTGAGAAATATTTTATTATATAATCATCAAAGATAATTATTTTTGCAGTCATTTTACTTTATGGGAAAAGAAATAGATAAGAAAATAGGTATAAATTTAAGCATAAAAAGTCTAATAACTTATAGAATACTCATTTTTAATATGACATTTTGTAATAATAAAAGCAGCTAACATTTGAAAGCAACTATGAGTGCCAGTGCCTTTAGGCAGTATTTCATTTCAGATTTACAATAGCTTTGCATGGAGAGGTAAGTCATCCTACCAAACTGGGAGGGAGCAGAACTGGAAATGAAACCCAAATCAGCCTAACTCTAAAATGCATACCCTCAGCTAATATGTTGTTCTTCCCCATTAATTTTATTTCATAATTAAAACCTTTAAATCCATTTCCAAGTTTTAATTCATCAAAAATATTTTATTTTACATTTAATACTATTCAGTACCTTTCTTTGAAAGATAATATCCTGTATTACAAATGTAGCATGTGCTAATTATAAAGTATACAAAAAATGAAAATTACATCAGAGAAAAAAATTTTAATTACCTGCAGTCATACTACCCAAATCTTATTTACTCATTAATCACAAATTCCTTGGACTCTTTCCATACGTTTGGTACATATAGACCCATACAGGCCCAGGTAGGCACAAAGGTTAGGTGCCCTCCATCATAGAGCTTGGAGCCTAAACAGTGAAAGGAACTAAGATTGAATGAAACTTTTTGATTTTTACATAAAGTGATAATGTTAATTGTAATGTTTATAAGTTGATTTTTCTGAAAGGATTAATGGTATAATTGTCCATATTGTCAATTTTTATATTATTTATAATACATATTTTTCTAGTAAATATGTATGTTATAATAATTTTAACATTTAGTTTTCTAATTTTCACAATTTACTTGCTATTTAATAAACATAATTCAGATAAACTCTAAAAAACACATTTTTATTGTATAAAACCAGACAAATTCATACTAATTATATTTGGTATCATTAAAAATGGTATCTTTTGCCTAAATTTTGCCTAATCTGTAAATTGCCTTGCTGGTACTGATGCCTAAGACATCATTTCTTTTTTCACTATCTCAATCATATTTGGGGGCCTCCGTGTAAATATGCTATAGATTTTGAATTAAGACTAAGTGAATATATCTCACATTCAGTTTCAATGCATTCTGGTTTTTCTTTTTGTAAATGTCAGCACATTCATCATTTTTCATATCCTTACTGGAATATTAGTTACACAAAGACAAATCCCATGTCTGTCTAATTCTCTGGCATACAGCAGGCACTTAATACATATTTGAAAAATAGAACAAATATCCTAGTTTTAGAATTTATTTCTTAACTATTGATTTGTAAAATTTTATTACATTTTTGTTTGTTTTTGGGTCCACGTATCTATGCTTATTTACGTGATTTTTAAAATTGTTATTCTGACATACACTATTATGTTATTTTCAGGTGTATAGCATAGTGATTTGATATTTTACACATTATGAAATAATCACCATAGTAAATCCAGTTACCATCCATCACCATACAGTGTTGTTACAATATTATTGACTATATTCCCTATGTGTACATTACATCCCCTTGACTTATTTACTCTGTAGCTGGAAGTTAGTACCTATTAATCCCCTTCACCTATTTTGTCCATCCACCCTTAGCTCAGTCATCAAATTAAATGTAATCATCAAAATAAAGTAAATTTTAGGTAGGCATAGCATGACTTAAAATATAAGCAACCCTTATCACTCTTCATAAGGATTGTAATGTAAGATTTGATTTCCCTATAGGAAGCAAAATGTCTCCATATTTGTATTTTTATAGGAAAACCACCAAAGGAAATTTGAAATAAGATTGCTAAAAACATTTATTGATTTTCAGTGTATTGAGAAAACCGTTAATCACATAAGACTATGATAGTAGTATTTTATTGTGGAAATGTTTTTTGTCAGAATTATGTATTCACAGAAAGTGTTGAGCAAATTACATTTCTTTGCCATAGAGAATTCAAAAGATGTGTTTTCTCCTGTGCTGATAATGTGGTATTATTGTCACAAACTAAGAGCCCTCAACAGAAAAATTGTCCTGCTATCTACTATCAGAAATAATAGTTTGAGGTCAACTACTTTAAAGTTAAACAATAGCAATAATTTTTTAAGCTCTCCTCTGCTGTTGAATTGGCATCTATCCAATATCACTCTGCATGGCTCAAATTATTTATTTACCTAGGAATACATTTTGCAATTAATTTACCCTGAAGCCTTTTAGATTAAGTTATGCTGCAGAAAATTATATGTAATGTGGGTAAAATATTGTGATTGTTTTCAATGACCATGATGGTAGATAAGTAACATCTGTTTTTAAACTTTTCCAAGGGAAATTTTTATGCCTTTTCTCTGCAGTGTTGAACCTGGAGGTTTTGTATTCTTGTTTGTCCTTATGTTGGATGGAGATGACCCAGATCTACTTTTACAGGAAAAAAATTCTTGGCTCAGACAGCTCTCACTAAGCCCATTTACCTGAATAGGTTGAGTATTCAATCAAGAGTCTTGGTTAACTAGGGGCAGGACAGGAATAAAGACACAGACGTAGAATGGACTTGAGGGCACGGGGAGGGGGAAGCTGGGATGAAGTGAGAGAGTGGCATGGACACATATACACTACCAAATGTAAAATAGACAGCTAGTGGGAAGCAGCCGCATAGCACAGGGAGATCAGCTCGGTGCTTTGTGACCACCTAGAGGGGTGGGATAGGGAGGGTGGGAGGGAGACACAAGAGGGAGGAGATATGGGGATATATGTATATGTATAGCTGATTCACTTTGTTAGAAAGCAGAAACTAACACACCATTGTAAAGCAATTATACTCCAATAAAGTTGTTAAAAAAAAGATAATGTCAAAAGGGAAATATGTTGAAGCTCACAACAAGTCGTAAAGTAAAAATCGACCAAAAAAAAAAAAAGTCTTGGTTAAGTCGCTTTACATAACACAGTTGTACTTAATGCTATTTTCAGCTACCAAGACCACAAAAGTATGTAAATCTGCTGTGATCTGGTAAACAATATGACTATTATACTCAAGTATCAAAGGCCTGAAACTTTTGTGCAGCCAGTTCATTTCCTTAGCTAGTCAAAGTTTTATACCTAGACAAAGCCAGAACATAGGAGCAGTGACCTTAGATGATAAGGTTTTAGTTCCCGAAACAATTGTTGTCATTGATTTTTAAAAAATATATATATACATTAATCTATTGGAAAACAATGGTAAATATTTCTAAAGCTGATAACCTGAAGTTACTTATAAGTGTTTTTTGGGTTTTTTTTTGTTTGTTTGTTTGTTTGTTTTTGCTGTACGCGGGCCTCTCACTGTTGTGGCCTCTCCCGTTGCAGAGCACAGGCTCCGGATGCACAGGCTCAGCGGCCATGGCTCACGGGCCCAGCCGCTCCGCAGCATGTGGGATCTTCCCAGGCCGGGGCACGAACCCGCATCCCCTGCATCTGCAGGTGGACTCTCAACCACTGTGCCACCAGGGAAGCCCCACTTATAAGTGTTTTTATTCAAACAAAATTGTACTTGTCATCTTCCACTGTCATCTTCCATTTAACTGTATTGTTAAATGACTTGCTTGAGTCTGTATGGACACATTAGGTGATTTATACCTTAGCATTTTAAATTTGAATAACAGCTACTAAAATGTGGTTGAAATAAACCAGCCAACATCATTGAAATATATCAAGTCTAGAAAGAATTTTAAGAGTGACTACCAGCTTCATGATAATCATAAGTTAAAAGTATGTTGAGATATTTCCATTAAAAGAAAAGAATCATTGTTCTTTCTATGTGTTTTATTTTAAGGTTTTCTCATTAGCTAGTACAATTTGATAAAATAAATTATTCTTAGGGATGGAATAATGCATATATTTATACATGTATGCAGTCAAAAATAGCTTTTCACATTCAAAATGCTTTATACATACTAATTAATCCTTATGACCTTCCACTGAAGTAAGTTTTATAATCCTTATTATAGAGATGAGGCACAGAAAGGTTTATCTACTTGCTTACTGACACAGAAACGTAGAGATGGGGCTCAGATTAATCACCTATATTTGGTTCTTATTCATTCTTCCATAGTCCCATATAAGTAGCCATTTTTATCAGTAGATTTAAGGATTAAATAATTCTGTATGTACGGTTATATATTCTTATTATTTTAGCAAAAAATTAACATAAATATGAATACTTTACTTAATCACTGAAATATAATTTCAAATCAAATGAACACTATGGGACAATCTCATGGTGTGATGTACTCTCAAGCAGCAATTTCATATAAACAGTACCTGACTTATTTTTGTGTCTCTAAAACCTCAAGATTTGTCTGAATCTACACTCCAAGAAGAGTAAATAATTATGCTGCTATTGCACAATAAACTTCAGGTTTAAACTAGGATTATTTAGCTTTTACTTTCCTGTGCAATTTATAGAAATCTAAATTTAAAAACTAAAGTTAAATGTATTATTCTAATAAATGTCTCATTACTGTTTCTTTATGTAATTATTTTTGTACTATAGTTGCAAAGCATTGACTGCTGTCAAAAAAAATTAGGTTACCTGGGGATGAATATTCTCTAATGGTAAGATCACCAGACTGCAATCATGGGTGAGCCCCAGTTTCTATTCTTAGAATCACCCAATAATGCCCAGTTTAATCTTCTGCAAAACTTTTTAACAGTCTTCACTTTTGTTTCTTCAGTTATAAAAAGAGTTCAATTCAACACATATATTTGATCACTTACAAGCAAAGTAATATAAGAAAAATAAGGGGGACACAAAAACTAATGAAAGGTTGTAATCCCCCTTAAGAGACAAAGTTTCTAGTGGGAAATACATTATAAAAATAACTATTCTAATAAGATACATAGAATTTATAGAATTTAAAGAGCAGTTGATTACTTTCAGATGGTTAAATTGGAGATGATATGTCTAAATAAAAAGTGGCTGAGGTGACATTTAGAAGATTTTGAAAGTGATAGGACATTGGTGGAAGAGATTAAGGACAGGATAACAATGAGTATTTTATTTTTGAACAGAGATAAGGTGGAGGAGACGGCATGAACAAAGGCTCAAACTGACAAGTGTAAGACATGTGATGGTAGTGATGGCTGCATATGGAATAAAGAAAAATATTCTGGAACTAACTGTGAAAGTCTTTGATGACCAGGTTTAAGAAGTTTGAATGTTTTTTTCTAGTCAATGGCCATACAATGAATGTTTTAAAGAGTGGGTCCATGTAATCACATGATCTAGGGTAGCTGCTATTGGAAGATGCCCTAAAATTGAAAGGTCTGAACTAGAAACATGGCAGTGAGAGATGAATATATATGTATATAAACTTCTGAAACATAATCAGAGGATGAACCACTCAACCTCTGAAACTTGCAACCATATATATATATATGTATATGTGTTTCAGAAGTTGAACAGACAGGAATTGGAAAATTCCAGATAAATGTGAAATAGGGAGGAGACAATGTTACATCATAATTTTGTAGACAATTTCTAAGACCATTTTGTAAATCAAAACTCTTCAAAACATAGGATTTCATGTAATTGGATTTAAATCATGAATGATGTTTTTAACTCATTCATGTAACAGTGTGGAGTATTTTATTTTTGGACGAAGTGGTTTCTTTTTTGTGATCTAAGTGTTAACTGATTCTTTAATTCAACCTTTCTTTTAAAGATTCTTGAGTTTTCTGTTGACTAGTATAATATACTTCTCTGACATTTTAGGATGTTGAATCATCAAGTTTTTATTGAGTGACTGACAATTTGATAAATTTCTGATAAATTTCTACATATATATGTATATGTACATATGTACATATATACTTGGAAGTCCACAAATAAGAAATGATAAGAGGACATTTTAAAGAGTAAGGAATTTTATTTTATTTAAAGAAAATCCGCTGAAGCATAAGGGAATGAGGCATTTGAGCCTAGCAGTAATATGAACAATTCAATTTTTAAGACTACAGCTACAGGCAAAATCTGTTCTTAAAACCAATTACTTTCCAAAGAATGCCTGATTCTTTTTTATGTAGCATTCATATCTTAGTTGTGTTGTTGTTAGTCATTATTTTGTTTACATCTGACTTTGTCTGTTTGGTCCTTAGGGTAAAAACTTTGTCTTTTTATATTCCATACAATAATTAGGAGAGCCTTAGAGAAACAAAGGAATTTTAAGGAACTCAGCAGGTCATATATTCTAACCTCCTGGTCAAAAAAAATACAAAACCAAAAAAAACCATAAACAATTTTTTGTGATGCTCCTGGCCTCTGATTCTCTTGTTTATCTTTGAAAATGCATGGAGGGCTTACTCCTTTCCAAAGCATCCCAGCTCATTGTTGTGCAGGTCTCAGTTCGTTATTAAATTGAGATGGAAGTTGCCTCATTTTAACTTTTAACACTGGCTCTTGCTTTCTTGAGAAACACAGGAGTCTAATCTTTCTTTGACATAATAGACTTTCAAATATCTGAGGACTGCTGTCCTGCCCTGTAAGAATGTGAAATGTACATGAGTGGGATAAATTGTCAGGTTTGTTGTATGTGCTCCTTTGTTTATTTATTTATTTGCTCAGAAAAATGAGAATGGTTTATTGTATCCTACTGCATTAATGTGGCTTGGTTTTTCCCCATAAGAAAATTTCTGCTTTTAGTTTCTTCTCACCAGTTGGCTCATTTCTTAATTAAACTTTTTTTTTTTTTTTAAGCAGTCAAATAGAGGCATAAGGATGAACTTAAGAGAACCAAATAGCTGAATTGAATTCAACTACTATTCAGAATTTGCTTTTAAATTCCTCTTTAATATAAAAATAAATTTATAATAAAAATTTATCTGTTCTCTTAAGCTTACTAAATTTCACTATTGACATTATAAGATATGGAGAAGTATTTCCCAGTCATTGTTGATCATGTTTAAATGTAATGTGAAGGAAAAGGGAAGATAGAAGATTGACTTTACCTAATAAAATGATGATGTATCAAAATCAGGAAGTGAGACGAGTTCATCATTTATGCCCTATGTATTCTGTATTCAAGAGATTGTTGTTACAACTCAAGAACAACAAAGCAAAAAAGAACTAAAAATGGGCAAATAACTTGAATATACATTTCTCTAAAAGAGGTATACAAACGGCCAGTAAGCACATGAAAAGATGCTCAACATCATTAGTCATTAGGGAGTTGAAAATAAAACCATAAAGAGATAGTACTTTACATCCATTACGATGGCTATTATAAAAAAAGCAAGCAAACAAACCAACGGAAAATAACAAGCATTGGTTAGTGTGTGGAAAAATTGGAATGCTGTACATTGCTGATGGGTATGTAAAACAGAAAATATTTTCCACGTTTACCCGGTGGAAAATGTTATGGCAGTACCTTAAAAAAATCAACATAAAAGTGTTACATGATCCAGCAGTTCCATTTCAGGGAATATACCCAACAGAAGTAAAAGCAGAGAATAAAAGAGATTTGTACACCCATGTTCATAGCAGCATTGTTTACAAAAGCCAAAAGATAAAAGCAACCCAAGTGTCCATCAAAAGATGAATTTTCTAAGCAAAATATGGTATATAAATACAACAAAATATTACTCAGCCTTAAAAAGGAAAAAAAAAGTCTGACATACACTACAACATTGATGCACCTTGAAGATATTATGCTATGTGAAATAAGCCAGACACAGAATTACAAATATCTGTATGATTCCTCTGACATGAGATTCCTAGAGTAATCAGATTGGTAGAGACAGAAAGTAGAATGGTAGAATGGTGGATTGCCAAGGGCTGGAGAGAGGAGGGAATGAGGAATTAATGGTAAATTGGTACAGACTTCAGTGGGGAATATGAAAACCTCCTAGAGATACGTGGTGATGGTTGCACAATAATGTGGATGTATTTAATACCACAGAATTGTACACTTAAAATGGTAAATTTTATGTTATGTATATATTACCACAATTTAAAAATAGGTAATTGTTTATCCCAATAAAAAATGAAGTAATACAAAAATGGGAGTAATGAGAGTAAAGGAAATTCCAATAAAAGTGTGTGTGTGTGTGTGTGTGTGTGATGCATCACACCCAAAAATTCATATAAATTACAGTATAGTCCATCTGAGTCATATTCTAATTGTGTGGTACATGGCGCACTAGAAAATGGAAATAGACAAGAAGATAAAACAATAATATTTTAAAATGTGGATCAGGCCAATACACAGTCTTGATAGATCCATTTAATAGGTTTTGAAATGTTTTCTTGAGCATTGTGAGAAAGGCCTGTCCTGATGATGCAGTTGACTACTCTGTCACTTTGCAACACTGTGTGCGCTTCTGTGAGTCGTAACCCCTTGCAAACTCATAAGTTTTATCTACAGATTTATATCTAGTCCTCTTTTGATATATTATGTTTTCTGTTATGAAGGTATCGCCTTTATCCTTGGATTGTATAAGCTACAGGAAAATTAGGTCAACTCTATTAGGAATAATTTTAAAAGTGATACTTTTGAAACAGTTTTATTCAATGAGATACTCTTAGATGAATGTCAGAAACCTCACTTTTTTCTATCAGTGATGTACAGTTTGCTGTGGGATTTTATAATTTTCTGAAACTGACGACTTGATTGCTTTGGGGAAATTCACATGCAGATTTTACCTTGAAGAGTCAAATAGCATTGCTAAATGATGGATCAAGTGTAATGGGATTAAGGATTTTTTCCATCCTTTTTATATTAATTACCCATCCATAAAGAGAGAAACTAATCACCCTGTCCCTGACTAATGCTCTGTAGGCTTTTGATATCTGTTTGATGAAACTATCACAAAAGATAAAGCTGGAAAAATTATTTTCTACTTTAGATACGCATATAACACTAGAGTTGGCAGGGTTTGAGTTTCTGAGACCAAATGAATATGAAGTGATGAATGTCACCTCGCATAGAGAAGCAAAACTTAACAGCTATCTTTGATGTTAAAAACAAGTGTGATATGTGTGTTTCTAAAACCGAAGTCTGACTGCCCATTAATCAGGCTCTGCAGGCATAATCTGTGGCCGCTTGAAGTTTGGCTGAGGAAGGCCAAGTACATACAAGATGGTATGGGCTCCTTCTCTAACCATGGCAGTAGTCTGTCTATCCTGCTTAGACTAACAAGTCCTAGGAGATAGGAACCACGTGAACGTTTACTGTAACAGGAATATTTGTTCACCTGTTGTGACTCACTTCTATATAAAGATACAATCATTTAACTTTTTTCAGTTATTCCATGTGCAAAGTGATATTCCAAAACCACCTGGGGAGAAAGCTTCCATTAACCACTCCTGGTGTTGGGGGAGCTAAGTTCTCCTTGTATATGAGTGAATGGCCATTGACTTTCAAGCTATTTTGTCTTAGTGTGCTCTTGATTAGAGATTTTATATAAGAAATGCAGAAAATTTGTACTAATGTTCCAAAAAAAGTCTATAATCCAATATCTAGTTAGCTACAATCTGGGAATGATAGCAACAAATTTATATAACACTAGAAGATATTGTAAATAAACACAGAGGAAATTTTTTCCTTCATAAATGCTGATTAAGCATTAAATGTAGCACTTTGGCTAATGTATATTTCAAAGGCTTAAATTAAAACTTTTTACCTAGGAGCCCCAACCAAGTGTAACCTGAAGGATATTTTTTACTTTTTTTGAATTTCCATTATTGCTGGACATTATGTATGGAATTTATGAATTAATGGGGAATTTAAACATTTATATATAAAATGTTACTTGTAATAATACCATGGAATAAGCTTTAGATTATTAATAAATTGTGTGCTGAGTTCTGTTCTTTGCTACATCTTTTTGGGAACATTTTTACCTATTAACTTCCATTACTATAATCTGAATCCTATTTTTTTAAATGATAAATTGGACAAATTTAGAATTTATGATAGTGGAGGACCATGTATTACACCATTTCCTAATTCTGGAGGTTTTGAATAAAAGGCTGCAGAGGGCTTCCCTGGTGGTGCAGTGGTTGAGAGTTTGCCTGCCGATGCAGGGGACGCGGGTTCGTGCCCCGGTTCCAGAAGATCCCACATGCCGCGGAGCGGCTAGGCCTGCGAGCCATGGCCGCTGAGCCAGCGAGTCCAGAGCCTGTGCTCCGCAACGGGAGAGGCCAAAACAGTGAGAGACCTGTGTACCCCCCCCCAAAAAAAAGGCTGCAGAGATGTTTCTTTTGCTTATGTTTAAATACAGATTTTTAAACATAGTACAAGTATTTTTCAGTAGAAAATTATTGAAACAAATAATTTTTAAATTCCTAGGCTTATTTTTGAATATTTAAATGGATCCTATTTGTATCTGTTTAATAGTTCTAAGTTAAAAAAAACATAAAAATCCATGAATCTACTTAAACCTCAGGTAACTAATTTACTTCTGAAAGTTTTCTTGTGACCAAAAAAAGCTGTGATAACTTTACTTCCACAAAAGGAATGTAGTGCCTATTTTACAATTTATACTTGAAATGTTCTTGAATAATAAAAATAAAACTTAGAAGTATACTTTTGAATACAAAACATTTTACTAATTTTGACACAAATCTGTTAAAATACACTACACACTTCCATGACTAAAAAATGAAATCAATATAATTTTACTTTTCCTGATAATTCAGTTATTACTAACGTGTAAGTGAACTCTTCGAAAATGCAGTGGTACATTGCCTAGTTATGAAAGTGTCTGGATATCTTCTCCATATATTGCAAATATATTTGAATACTTACATTTGTTCTTTTTTAGTTTCTTCTTATGCTTTTCTAATTGCCTTTCAATTTCACCCTATAAGCTGCAGTAAATGAGATGATTTACATCAGCATCTTTCCCTTTCTAATGTTGCTTCTAGTCAGTGAGCAGGGAACATACATATCTAAACTCCTGCAAATTTAGTAAAATTAAGGGGAAAATGTGTGTAAGAACATGGCTTCCTATAAAGTGTATAAAATTTAGTACATGGCTTTTATAACAACCATTCTGTCTGCCTGAAGGTGTTTTTGTTTGCTGTTTTTTAAAAAATTGTCTTCTTACCTTTATGATATATAAAATGGGTTGCATTTTTAACATGAATGCCAGGTCAGTGCAAAACATATAATTTTTTCACATAATTTCTGTTCTCTTAGTTTTTCTGCATATACAGTTTCTAGGGTCATGTTATTAGTACAGTATTTTTTTCTTAATTAAGAGTAGTAGGAAGTATTTAGAAGGAGTTACTATCTATTTCAAGTCTACTAAAGTCTTTAGAAGATAGTTTTTGGATATATTCCTTCCATGTGTACTTAGAAATTGACAACAAATGGTTGATATATGATCAAATATATGAAACTGACACCAAATGGTCAACTATATGTAATATAACTTGAAACACAATTAATTTGGTTTATAGTTTGAATATATAATTCTCAGTCAGCCCTATTTTAGTGTTTATGTTGAGATTTTTTCATTTGATAGAATGTTAATATGATCAATTATACAAATTCAGCTTCATTTATTTCAGAGGATTACTTTAGCACTTTATTCATATTTATGGTCCCACAAATATTTATTGAGCACGCACCTATGATATGCAAAACAATACTATAGGCCCCGGTGATACAGAAGTATACAAAATAGAGTCCTGGGAACACAGAAGAGTACATAAGAAATGATTAATAGCTACAATATATTACAGTACATAGTAAAATAATAGTATCTTTTATCTTACAGTCTATCAGAGCCGACAGACAAATAAACATAAAAATAAGTACTATATGTAGGTTATATAGTTTTAAGTGCCTCATTGAGAAGATGACTTTTGCTACCTGAAGGAAGCACAGAAATGGAAAAAATCTTTTCAGGCTGAAAAGAAAAAGGGAAAAAATTTCCCATCCTACTTTTTCTGAGTTGTTCACTTCTAACCACTTAGATTCAATTTTCCCCTTAATTTAAGTGTTTAGTTTTCAGTATTGCTATTTAAAGTTCACAAAGTTCTATAGGATTTCTAATGTACTCTTAGAAAATAGCAATCATGTGGCAGAGCTTGGTGAGAGACTGGATTAGAACCAAAACTATGAGAAAGAAAGAGAAAATGAAAGACAGGGAGAGAGATGGGGGGAGAGAGTGAGAGCAAGGGAGAAAGAGAGAGAGAGAGAGAGAGAGAGGAGAGGGAAGGAGAGATTTTGTAATAGACATGATCTCTAAAGTCAGAAAAACTCAGTCTGGAATATTACAGAAGGCTAACACTGGGCAGTATCTTATCAAAATTTTAGGAATAGATAAATGTAAATTGTTCTGTTTAGCAATAAAGAATGAGAATAAAATTTAAACCTCTAGTATATAGTGCTATTTTTTTTTTGGATGTGAATTCAGATCTTTATGTATCATTGAATACATCTTGAAATGTAATCCAGAAGAACGTTTTGGCTAAGACAGACAAAGATCTTTAGGGGATTTGTGATACTATTGTTCTGGAGTGTAAGTGGTTAAAGAGATACAAAAATTCACTTGAAGTGTTTAAAAGAATGCAACAATTCTGAATAGAAAAACTGTTTGGTAATGTAAGGAATAATCTGATGACAGTTTTATGAGGGCACAGTGGAATATGCATACAAATGAGCATGACATATCCACTTAAAAAGTCAGGTTGATTTTTATAAGATGGAAATGCAACTGGAGGTTTTATTAAAAATTTCTCCCAAGAGACCCATTTCATGCTTCATTAATTAATTCATTCAATTAATCAATAAAAATCTATGGGAAGGCAACTAAGTGGCGGACGCTGCCTTTATGTTCTTCTAGAGCTTAACTTCCACTGAGATGAGAAAAAGTAATTAAGATAATATTTACTAGAAAATAAGAGTTATATGGAGAGAATGACTTTGGAGAGGCTAATGTACCTGAAGAGTTAATGAAATTCTTTCTGAGGAGATAGTATATAAGTTGGTAATTGACTGTAAAGGTATCACTCCTTTGAAAATCTTGAGGGAAAATCTCTCTATGACTAGGAGAATATTTAGTGTAAATTTAGCCCAAACTGGTTCCTCCATGGGCAAATTTGCATTTACTTTATTAGTATTTTTTAAACTTTTATAGAGATATTATCAAGAAGTCTACCAACAGAATTATTTTATATTGGTTTAGTTAATAATGTTTTATTTTATATCTCAATTTACCACATAAAAATTCTATAGGATACACAGGGATAAGATGATATAAATAAAATGGCTAAGAGAAGAATTAAAAGAATATATCTATTCTTTATATACATATATTTTAATATGTCATTATATTAAATAATGTTTCATATTAAATAATATATATCATTACACATGTCATATATATACCATATATATATATATATCATTCCTAGTATGTAAAATGGTCAATTGAATGCCAAATTAATGGCAAATATGTAAGAAGAAACAAGATATATGTATAGCCTCAAGTATCTCCCCCAAATACTTACTATTTTTTATGGTGCTTTTACATATGTCTACAATTCTTTGAAACTACTCCCTCTAGGAGGAGTAGTAAGTTAACCTCCTCTTGAGTGAGGGCTGGGTTTAGATACTCACTTCTAATGGAGTCTAGAAAGGGAAAAATAATAACCTTACACTGGAGAAACCTGGCAGATACTATCTTAACCAAGATATCCAAGTTAACCAGTAACACCACATTGTTATCTGTATCCATAATATAAAATGATGGAAAGGGAATTTTACCTTTGTAGTATTCTCTTCTAAAATCATTAACCACATCTAATCATAAGAAAACATAGGCAATCCCAAACTGAGGGATGGTCTACAGTACCGCTGACCATTATTCTTCAAAAGTCTCAAAGACAAGGAATCACAGATTGGAAGAGACCAAGGTGATATGACAACTAAATGCAACATGGTATATCGACTTGGACCCAAGAACATAACATTTAATTTTGATAAAAGTTCTACAGCTTTGTGAGACACTAAAATTAGGGGAAACTAGGTGAAGGATATATGGACTCCTCTACATTATCTTTGCATCTCTCTTGTAAATCTAACATTATTTCAAAATAAAACATTTGAAAAATATCAATTGTTTTATGGTTAAGTGTTTAAAAATTTTTAAATCTATATTTTTCTGGTAAAGAGCTCATTTTTAATCTGGAATGGAAAATTATCTTGGCCAGATAACTTTTACAAGTATTATATTGCTATTTAGAAGCCATGTTGTTTAATTTTAGTGACTTATGTTTAGACTGTATCATTCATTCCCATGCAAAAACAATTCAATTGTGTAAAGTGTTATATGAAAATGGCTCTAAAAAGTATGCTATGTATAATTGCAATTTATACAAGAAGCACTCTGAATCCTACTTTCCAGATGATGTAAACAAAAATGATTCTCTCACATTAACACTTAGCTTTTCAGAGATTGCATCAGTGATGCTGGGGAAGGATTAAGGCATTAGAGGCTTAAAACTGTCAAGTGTGGTTATGCATCTGAGATCATTTACTGAACCAGGAACATACTTTTATTATTTTCATGAAAAATGTGCTTCTATAAATGAATACTCATGTGATTATTAATACAAAGACAAAAATAGAGCATGTTTGTGCAATATATTCTGTTGCTCTTATTTATGATTGTGGTCCTGAAATATCCTATGAGAAAGCATGATAGGATATCTTTTCCAAATTTATTTAAAGACTTCACAAAGAAAAAAGAACACGCAATATGTTCCATTTCAATATATTATGTGTCTAGGTGCTGGAAGAAGCCAGATGCACAGTAATTTCCATGCCTGAGACACTTTCTAACCTTCTGATGATTAGCCCAATCCCACCAGTGCCTTCAGAAAGCTCTTTCTGCTGAGACAGCTATTTGAAATAGTGGCTATTTTGAACATGTCTAGATTTGAAGATAATAAACTAATCTCTTCATAAATCTTACTATTTCATATAAAGTTGAGCTATACAGTGGGTTACAAAAAGAGCAATCTTTACCTATTAGGTATTAATACTACCTTAAACCCTGAAGTCTATAACGTAAGGCCTAATTTGCATAATATAGTTCCAAAATAAGGAATGGGAGTATTTTCCTTACTATTTTGTGACAGTGATGATACAGTAAGAGCATGATTCACTCAATTAAATTAATTTAATAAACATTTACTCAGTGGGACCTGAATTTTAGAAAAAGTGATGGCTGTGCCTTTTATACCAAAAGTAACAGATAAGTTAAAATATTGCATTAACTAGAAAAAGAGTATGAAAATAAAGAATAAACATAAATGTTTAAGTGTTTACATGACAGGCTATGAATAAAACGGTAAGTAGGCGATCAGAGAGTTAAGAAGTGAGTTGAGAACGTAAGATGTTACAGAAGCCAAGAAATAAAGTCGTTTAAGATGGATACTTGAGAGGCAAACACAGCAAGGCAGTGATAAAGAAAAGAAATGAGAAAGATATTTGGAGTTTTGATTGAGAGATTATAAGTGACCTTTGATGTAAGAGTTTCAATGGATTTATGAGTATGTCTCTTTTTTTATTTATTTTTGCTATGTTGGGTCTTCATTTCTGTGCGAGGGCTTTCTCTAGTTGTGGCAAGTTGGGGCTACTCTTCATCGCGGTGCGCGGGCCTCTCACTCTCGCGGCCTCTCTTGTTGGGGAGCACAGGCTCCAGACGCGCAGGCTCAGTACTTGTGGCTCACGGGCCTAGTCGCTCCACGGCACGTGGGATCCTCCCAGACCAGGGCTCAAACTCATGTCCCCTGCATTAGCAAGCAGACTCTCAACCACTGTGCCATCAGGGAAGCCTGGGCTTGCCTCTTAATGGTTAAGAAGCCAGTGGTTTGCAAGGAAATGCAGGTGTGGGCACGTCTTTTGGTAAATGGGATAATGCAGGAAGGGACAGTTGTCCTATGGCCAGGATTCCTTTAACAACTGATTACCTTTCAGGGCTGAGAAATGATCTAATATTTTATTTCGTTGTTTTTCTTTTTTCCTTTTCGTAATGAAAATGTACCAATTTGTTTTGTTTCATTTTACTTATTATTTCCAGTCCTTTAAACATTTGCTAGATTTCTTCTGTGTACAAATTATAGTGTTAGGCACTATGGGTGGCATTAAAATGAGCAAGATATGCTCCCTCTCCTTAGGAAAATGATACTTTTTAAAAAGTATTTGAGACATAATAGCAAAGAGTATAGTATAAGGAAGACTATGTTCTAAAATACATAACATAATTTGTTACATGTATCGGAGTGGGGGGAAGATATAGAAAACTTGGTTGAAATAAGATCAGTAAGACATTTTAATGCCATGCTTAGAAAATGGAGTTTAATGTGCATCATTAATGATTGTTAACAAATGTTTATTTTATGTTTGTGAAGAGTCTAGAAGATTGGATTGGTGAGGATCCTAGACCTCAGTCCTTTACCTCTAGGAAGATGAGCTCTGCTCAGAAATTTGGACTACCTGAAAAGTTCAGTTAAACATGTGCCTTTGTGGTATCCTGAGTAGTGCTTTCTGACAGACTTGGGATGTTGACTTTGAACAACCATACAAAGTGCTAAAGTAGTAGGCCTCCTATAAGAGAAACATAACCCTGGCTCCAAGACAGATGGCACCATTAAAAAAAAAAAAAAAAAAAAGGCTATTATTTTTGACATTCCCGAGAGAATGTACTGGAGTACTCTTCTGAATCCCAAGGTGGGAAAAATAGAACCCACAAGGGTTCTCTAGAGATAATGCTCTATCTTTTTTTTTGGCTGGAATAAATCTGGAGACAGTTCCCAGCAGTACTATGACTAATGTTCTTGGAAGGAATCATCTATATATCGATCCAAATAGAGAATATTTATTTTAAGATTGGCATCTAACTACTCTCTCTGCTTTTCAGGGAGAAAAAGGAAAAAAAAATGTGGTAGTTCTTATTGGAAATAGGAGCATATGTTTCCCAAAATATTTAACAGGCTTTTGTATTATCTAAACCTTGATATAAACCAGGAGCAATTAAAATGTAATAAACAAAATATGCTCTTTTTTCATATAATATGCAGTACAAGCACTTAACATATATAGCAATTTGAAAGGTAAATTCACATTTATTACTTTAATATGAGTTTATAAACAAGCTTTTTAGAGCAGTTATATATGACATATTTAGACACACCATCTCTAAATGCACATCAAATTCTTCGTTATAATGCTTACATTTTCTTGACAAAATAAAAAGGGAACACATTGCTCTTATTTCTGTATGATAGAACATGAATTTCGTCTACAAGGGAGCCTCTGAGGATTTAGTAAGAGCAGTTGAAGAGCTGTGAACTGTACTTAAGCACCTTTAAAATAAAAGTCTTTAATAAAGTCATTTGCTTTTTCAGCTGTTCTTAAGAATAGCAGCCCGCAGGGGGAGAAAATACAAGAATGAATGAATGCTTAATAAATATTTGTTCAATTGAATTGAGGAAGTAATTGATTATTCTTCAACCACAAAAGATGTTTTGGAGCTTTTAGAAGGAAAATACTATGGCAATTTAGCTTGATCTATGTAGAATTCAGTAGAGTACCTGGTAGGTAGGAGGTCCTGCCATGGTAAGGCAGCATGCCTCAGCATGGAATTTGATATGACACAGGCATTTGAATATGATCATTGGGACATAGCTGCTGACAATACAAAAGGTTTAAAAAAAGTATATTTTTAAACTGGAACAAAAGGAGATGGCAGTTCTTGACACACAGTAGGTCCTTAGATCTGCTATGAATATTATTTTCTTCTCTTTCTTTTCAAAGTGGGAAATGAGACAAGTTTCACCAAAATTATGACGTCTTGATCATCTAGGAAAGAGCCTATAATTGCCTTCCAGCACAATAGTGAAATGGTGCTACTGGTCACAAACTTGATTTTGGAAAGAAAAACTAGAATACCTCATAATCTTAAATCCAGTGACCAACAAGTAGATAACACAATGACACTAGTAAATACCTTTTTAAAAATCTTTAAACATTTCCTCTTATTTTTTCCTGATAAGAAGGGTAAACTGTAGGTACATTTTTACCTTCTCAGACATGTTTCTGTAACTATATTTATTATAATTCATTTCTTTACCTGGTATAATTGCTGTCTACAGAAACACCTAGCTAACACAAAGCCTCTCAATCACGACTCACTTGAGATTTGGAGCTGGATATTCCTTGTTTTGAGGACACTCTTGTGCATCTTAAGATGTTTAACAGCATCCCTGACCTATATACACTACATGTGCCAGTAGTAGACCCTCCCTAGTATTGACAATCAAAAATGTCTCCAGACATTACCAAATGGACCCTTGAGGATACTGGCTAGGCTAACTGATAAATTATATATATGTAGTTCTATTTAGTTGTGTGTATATACTGTAGACATAAAAGGGACAGGTAATTTCTGTAAGAGTATATTTAAGGAAGGTGAGCTTTCTTTGCTTTATACACTTTGAAATATTAGTCAATTGCTATTGTGTTAGTATTTATTGAATGATTATTACATGATTCTCTTTATGTTCTTGTAAAAATAATGCAAGTTCCTTTTACAATGAATGGCAATTAAACTTAAGGCACTGAACTAGATAGTCTTTACACATTATATAAGTTTAAAAAAAAAGACAATATATATGGAATGTACATCTCACAGTTAAAGTTAATTTTCAGAGGACTTAACTTAAGGTTGCACAACTAGAGCCCAAAGTCAGCTCTTTTTATCAAAACAGGTAGACTTTCTTTGACAAGACAGTGAAATCACATGGTTTAGGAAGCTGTTAAGAAAATACGTTCTCATATCTAAGTTTTATAGGCCTCCAACATAATATTAACTTGCTATTATTTTTAAAATTTCCAAATAGTTTGAGACTTTCTATTCAGTGAAATTTTAAAACAATGTAATATTAATTTTTCCAAACACTTTTTATATTCCTCTTGGGAGTCTGTCCAACAATATAACTCAAATACAAAAAAGAAATGATCCTTCATAATTTTTTAGAAACCTTTTTACTAAAACTATATTAAATTTTTTATTTGAAGCAAAACTTTGGATTATAGTATTCATTTGTAATTTTGTTTCTTTGTCATTTAGTAAATGCTCAACTTGCTGATTTATGAACCTTCTCTTGTCTGAAAAAGCCAAGCTAAATTGCAATTGGCAGTTCTGTAAAGGAGTCTAAATTATTTTCTTTCATGAGTAATATGAAAAATTGAAGTGTAATTGATGTTCATTAGAAACCAACGTGGATTTTTACAAGTACGTAACTAGAAACTCTTGTCTAAAAAAGAGGTAGTTGAAAAAGTGCTTTTAGTGGATTTTTTTTTAACATGAAGACACTGTTTCATCAAATTGCTGCAGACCTTGAGGATTTGGGGGAGTATTTTGTATAGACATATAAAGTGATTATCATATTTCATTGAAATATGCATAATTTCATTTTCACATTTCAACATATCTGAATTTGTGAAGCAAATTAAAATCCCTAGTGTATCAGAGTTTAATTGGCACCATTTTTCTCTTATAAGTACATAAAATAATGATGCAAACTACAATTGATGTTTATATTAAATAGCATAAAATTTAATGAGAAATATCAAAGCATGTCAATGTTTAAAATTTTGATCCTAGAAATATTAACTCATTTGTTAAATAATTTAGATAAAAACATTAATTGCTAATGTAATTTCCATTGGCTATGGTTTAATTGTTTAAAAAGTCTGTGAAAGACATGTTTTCCTAAATTATTTTCAGTATAACTTTTTTATGCTGTCATATTTTGACAAATTATTTGTTCTTTATTTTTGTCTTATTGCTTTGTGTATACAAACTATTTTGAAAGATATGCAATAAATCTTCAAAAATGCATGTTTAAGTGACTAAAAAAGTGCTAAATATCTATCACATAAGTTCATCAGTTTCAAGAGTGGGATTTTGGACTAACGTAGGTACTCAAAATGTACTTGATTAAAAAAATGGAATGATAATTATACATGGTTATAATTATTTCTATATTTGCTCAAGATGTCTTCTGCCTATTGTTTCTTTTTTTAATCATATAGGTACAGGAATTTAGTATATTGATATATAGTTTGCATAGATATTTTCAGAATATATGGAATTCCATGAGTGTATTTCCTTTTTCATATTTGTATGCCCATGAAAATATCCTGTACATGTCAATCATTATAACCTAGTTTGAACAGGAATATTATCATAGGATTACATTTGGTTATGTCTTTCTCTAAGTATGAAAAGCCCTTGATATTATATCTTTTAAGCACACATTTTTAAAATGAGGAGTAAATAGACAAGAGTTTTGAAGTTTGCATCTGTTGATGTAGAAAGTAAGTTATTAATATTACATATATTCAAACTAAGCACAATTTATGGAATTATAATTTTCACTGTAAGTGAAACCATGTAGAACGATATTTCATGCTTTCGGTTTCTTGTGATTTGAAAGGGAGCTGTTTTTCTCTGACAGATTACAGAGGATTTGGTATCAACTTTCCATTCCTCAAGTTTAGGTTACAGGTTTTTTTTTTTTAAGTGACAAATGGAAGAAGCCTGAACCTTGAATAAATAATTTTTCATACCCAATAATCCAAAGCTAAAGTGAACCAGGAATTTGAAGTAATTATTTAGGTAATTGAAGTTCAAATCAGTAGCTCACTTTGATAGAAAATCCTATTATGCTCATCAAAAGAAGACATTAAATAAATTGATATGCATTTATGTTCTGAAATAAACAATGTGCAAAACTTGTTAGGCATTACTTTGCCTGTCCTCCAGAAATTAGTATTTTAACAGAAAATGCATGGATGTTTGTAGGAACAGATAACTGGATAAATGGAGTAACTGATGGTCCATTTGAAACAACAAATATTTATTATCTCATAATTTCTGCAAGCCTTAGCTGGAAACTCTGGCTCAGAGGCTCTCCCAAAGCTGCAATTAAGGTGTAGATTGAAGCTATAGCCAATTTAAGGCTCAGCTGAGGTCCTCGTCCAAACTCACTCACATGGCTATTGGCACGTTTCAGGTCCTCAGTGGCTGTTGTCCAGATATATCAGTTTTCCATTGGGCAATTCACACATGGCAGCTGGTTTCCCTCAGCACGAGTGAGAGAGAGCCAGAAAGGGAGAACAAGACAAAAGCCAGAGTCTTTTGTACCCTAATCTTGGAAATGACATCCCATTACTTTTGCCATATTGTATTCTTTAGAAATGAGTCCCTAGGCCCAGACCACACTCAAAAGGAGAGAATTACAAAAAGGTATGAATATTCAGAGGCAAGGATCATTGCAGGTCATTTTAGAGGCTGCCTACCAAAGCACCACCAGCACTCAATATACCTGTCCTCTTCTAAGACTAAAGTTTTTCTTCTTCTCTACTTTTTGTGGTTATGTCCTTTTCCCCCATCAACAAATATTTCATTTTCTCCCTTCACCACATATGTTTTTCATATTCTGTAAAGCTTGATAACCACATCTCCTCAATCATCTTAAATGTCAGACTAGGTAGGAACATTCATTTGTTGAATTTGATACTCTGTTACGCAGTGTTGTTTTCTGAATGCCATGGCTATGTTGCTGTTGAACTTAAAATGAATTAAGGAAATTACTTAGTGAAAGCTGCCCATGACATTATGTTATTCCCCAAACTCACACAAAATCAATGCCTGCAGAAATTTAAAAGAAAGGTGATAATTTTGAGCAGGGAATCTTTAGAGATGGAAGAGAACAAGAAGTAGTAGGAGAATACTGAGCAAATTAATGTTCATAAAATCCAAATCACTGAATGTAACAAAGGAATGTCCTCCTATGTGCTGCTATCCTCAACTTGTAGAATGTAGTGATTATCATTTCTTACCAACTTCCATAAGTTTTAATTTCCCTTGATGAGCTAGGATTTATTGTTCTCATAAACTTTTCTTAATAAATGCAATGAGATTGGTAACTGCACCAATTAATTAGTCAAGTACATATAAAATCCCTAGTGTTCATTTAACTTGATCTTTAAAAAGAGTCAAAATACAGATATATAAAGAGCTAAAATGTGTAGCCACTATTTTTTTATTTCAAAATTTATTTTTAGAAAAGGGAAATGTATAGTTTATTGTGCTTTGTAATCAGCATAGATGAATGATATTCTATGGGCAAGACATTTGTAAACAAATAGAAGTCCTTAGAGCAGCTATAGGCCAGGAAGCTACTAATTATCTTTGAAAATAAATAGCTATGTAATGTTACAACCTTCTAGAGTTGCCTCCTATTTCTTTTTACATGGTTTAATCAAGAGTCTCGCTCCTCACATTTTTTTTTATTCATATACTTTTAAGTATATTGCACCTTATTTTTGAGTCATCAACAGTAAGCAACTTACTTTTATAATGAATACACATTGCTTATAGTAATCCTATAATAAATTAAAATGTAGCAAACATTTATTTAGTATTGACTGTGTGACCGAAACTTTTCTTAGTGTTTTGATAATATTAACATATTTAATCTTCAGTATAATACTTTAACAAAAATACTATTATAATCCCCACTTTTCAGATGAGCAAACTGAGACATAAATAATTTAGGTAATTTACCCGCAGCTGGGACTGTGAACCTATAAAGATTTGTGCTTATAAGTAGATTGTGGTTTAACTACAAAATCATAGTGGTCTATGTAAATTGACAGCTCTGAATAAAAGCACCATAAAGACAGAGGATTTGTTTGACAGCCCATTATACATCCAAATAGTTGGTGAATGAATGAATGAGTGAATAAATGAATGTATACATATATTATGGGTCTAGTTGGGGTTTTAATAAAACATCACTGAATTCAGAAAGCCTAAATGATGATCTAGATTTTACAAATACCAGTCATCAGAGATAGTGTTTTGTTAATTTCCAGAAGTGTTTATTTTGAACTAGTGGAAAACTTGCAGTTTCTGGAAGGTTTCCACATGCAGGGTCACCAAATTCATCTTATGGAAGTGCTGCTTCTGAATAAATAATAAGATGAGGCAGATATTTTTCATTACTTACACAAAGCTCAATCTAACTTTGTTGTCACAATGTCTCATAAACTCAATTGTTCAGATAAAATGGAATTTTACTTGTAAAATGATATATTTATTGACAACTTATATAATCATTCATAATAGAAAAAAACACATCACATTGTCGAGAAATAAAGGCTGAAATAAGAGGCCTGTCAAATCAACTTAGGATGTACTAAATGGTACAATGATGATACACAAAATTGGATTTTTAAGATGTGAAGTAGTTCTTTACCAGGAAATTCTAATTGCTTCTTCCTCAACTTTTAAACAAAAGTCTTTTAGAATTCAATTATTTGGTAAAAAAGCACTTATCTTTCCGTTTTGCTCAGTAGTGGATTTCTATGTGTCATGTTGACATTACAATAAAACTATTTGGCAAATCTCAGTTTTTTTCATTGTTCTCCTTGTGAATTCACAGGAGCGCATCTTCCCTTAGTCATCACCGAGAGAGCGTACTGAGCACCTGGCACGTGCTCCATACCTTTCTACACACGGTGTGGGTTGCCAAGAAGTGGAGGGGTAGGAAGGAACCCCAAAGAGGTTTAAAAGTGAAAATGTATATCAGAAGTTTCAAGATAAGTGTGTAAGTGTTATAGAAACTGAAAAAGTGGAGATTAATGGGAAATGGGAAAAGCTGAGAGTATTTTTAGAGGAGATGGGAAGCATAATTTTTTATCATGCTTTAAAGTGATGACACGACTGACATGAAATAGGAGAAAAGGAGGAGGAAAAAGTGGCCATTTTGTAAACATATAATTTAACTTAAAACAACAGGATTCAAGCTGGACGACAGAGTTAAGACAGTTATATTTTTGAGGGCCTTAAAAAGACCAAATCTGACTTCCATGTGCAAGACAACAGAGAACCATTACAAGTTCTTTTAAGATGAAAGCAGCTTTTTTGTTGTCGTTGCGGAGCACAGGCCCCGGACACGCAGGCTCAGCCGTCATCGCTCACGGGCCCAACCGCTCTGCGGCATGTGGGATCCTCCCGGACCGGGGCAAGAACCCGTGTCCCCTGCATCGGCAGGCAGACTCTCAACCACTGCGCCACCAGGGAAGCCCGAAAGCAGCTTTTAAGAAGATTAGTCTGACAGGATAATAAATGATGGGTTATATGGATAGTAGACTTAAATTATGGAGAACCTATCTATAAAGAGTGATACTTAAGCCTTTCATGGCCAAGGAAGGAAGTTTCTAGTTTCCAGAAATTATGATAGTGTAAATGAAGAAGTATGGCTGTACTTCCAAGAAACTTGATATGGCAAGATAAGTATTAAACTAGCAGGTATATATGGTAGAAATGAGACATTTTCTATAGGAGTCACAAGACTTTGTAAATTTGAATTCACAAGATTTTGTAAGGTTTCCTTGTTTCAATGTCTGCCTTTATGCTTTTGAAGATTTTGAGCAGCAGACCTATCCATAATAATTGTAAAAGCTTCTCATGGATAATTCACTGTTTTCAACTATGAATTTATACTTTTCTCCAAAACCTGCATATCCTTATGAGAGATAGAATGATAGAATTTCCTGATATCTCATTCTCCTTGTTTTTGCATATGCATTTATCAGTGATCCCCATTATTCCCATATTGCTCTCAAGCACTAGTCTCCCCACTCCCTAGCCCTCCATCCCATTGTCACTTTCCTTGTCTGGACCCTCACCCTTTCTACCCTAGACGGACACAGTAGCTCTCTGATCTCTTTCCTCGCTTCCAGTTTATTCCCACCCCAATGTAACCTCCAGCTGCTGTGAAGCAACTTTCTACATCGCAGATCTGATCATGGTATGCCCTGTTTACAAAATTTGTCACCATTTTGTCCATAGAATAATTTCCAATTACCTAGGAACATAAAAGACACTTTTAATATTTTATACATTTAACATATGTATGCACTGATCACCTAAAATGTGCTGAGCACTGACTAGGTGGGGTCATGAAAGCAAAACTTGATATGGAGGCTGCATCAGTGGAACCTAAAGTCCAGTGGGGAAGACTGATGCTAATCACATAATTACATCAAAAATGTAAAATTGCAGTTGTGAAAAGTGTCACTGAGGAGTTTGTGAGGTCATATAATGGGGATTTTACCCCAGTAGGGAGGTCAGAGAAGACTGCCTGCGAAAGTAATTTTGGAAATAAAATCTGAAGGATAGATTGGTAAAAGAAGAGAAGACTGGGGTTCTCATCATGTAGGGTTCTAGGGAGAAAAGCATGTGCAAAGTCTTGTTGCATGCAGAAATATGCTGGGGGAGAGGGACTTAAAAATTTTTCAGTTAGTCTGTAACAGAGTGTGGGGCAGGATGTCTCAAAATAACACTCAAGAGAGGGGATAGAGCACACAAGCCTTTTAGACTAGTAAGCTGAAATGTTGGGAAACTAATGAGAGGTTTTATGTAGGTGGGTGTCATGATCAGAAATGCATTTAGTACAGAACAAGGAGGGTGGGTTGACAGAGAGCAATCAATCTGAGTAGACCAAAAAGGCCAATGAGTGCTTGCTGGGACAGATGTGATGAGAGTGGTGAGCTTGCAGATCTAAGAAGAAAGAAGTTATTGTCTGATGACTGAAATGTAGTAAATGCCTATATTTGACTACAGTGTGGAATGAAGGAAGAATATAGATAAACAGTAGAAATAAGGATTAAAAAAATGAGACAGAGTACAGGTGAGTGGGAAGGTAGAAGGTCAGAGAGGCTGTGGCAGTGAAACCTATGCTTGTTATGGAGAATTTAGAATCCTCACATATAAAATGGTTAAATATCTTATCACCTGTAAGAGTGAGCTATTCAATAATTGTCAAATATGCAAGGGAATATAAAACAATTGTCATTTTAAACAGGACTATCACAGTATTTGAAATACAGTGAGGAATACAATTATTTTTATTGTCAGAGTTAATAAAAGTTTCACCCAAATAATTTTGAATACTATTGTTCCCTGGATAAAAATTCAATCTGAAACTGACAATTATGCACATGGCAAATCTTTATCCTAGCTTAGAGTGTCCCCAGCAGGTGGTTTACTTATGATTAATGATTTACAATTCTTGAATATTCAGATTGGTAAATGTGCTGTAGCTTTTAAACTGCCAAACTCTTTTTACCCCCAGCTTGCCTTATGACAGCTTGCCTTCATTTTAAACATGTTGTTATGAATGTGATTTAAAATGAGTGCCAAAAATATGAGATGGCTTCAGGCATTGACTGTTATGGGCAAACACCCTGCATGAGCTTTTCTTCTGTGTTAACAAAAATAAAAATAAATTATAATTTTCTGATAGCTCGCTCGATATATTCAGATTTTTAAAAGGCAGTGAATACTGTTTTTTTTGGATGTCTTCCATCATATTTTGTCATGAGTCACAAATCAAAATATAATCAAATACCTGTTCTTTTTAAAATAATCTATCAGATGCTAATATTTAAAAATTATAACTCATCAGGTGACTAGTTCAACTTTAATAATATTTGGTGAAGCTAAGAAGATATAGAAAAGTTATAAAGAGGTTTACAGGTTTAAAATGTTTTATCCTAGAAAAGATAAAATAAGGCAGTGTATTGATTTCTATTTTGAAATACACGAAAGCCTGTTTTGGTTGAGGACGGACCTGAAAATACATAAGAAAACTCAGTGTGTGGAAGGAACCCTATTCTCAGAAGACCTTGACACCTCTTAATTATCATCTGGGAAAAGTCATTTAAACATCTCTAAGTTTTTATTCAATAATCTGTACATTAAGCTAAAAATAAATGTCCTAATGACATCACAAGGGTTTTTGAAAAACAAATGACTCAATTTCCTGCTAAATTGTGGGCATGGTGTAGGCAGGAACCATCTTGCTTTAATTCCCTGGTAGATGATAGGCCCTTCAGTGTTTGCTAATGAATGAATAACTCAAATTGGAATATAAATGCGAAAGTAAAGTGTAAATGGTAAAGCATTATTTTGTGAATTTCAGTAAAGAAGGAAAACTTAATTGGCCTAGGGAAAACCTCTGTGTTTCAGGACAAGCATTGGCAGTTATCAATTATGGAAACTCATACCCTAATAACCTGGTAAGAATACTTTTTGTTTGTTTCTTTTTATTTTTTCAAATGTATTGAGTGCTTATCTTATACAATGAGCATATATTTATTGGGTTATGTCTAGTTAAAGGTAGGGGAATAAAAATAATGCTAAATAAATAGTTTTATCATCATAGCTGTGATCAATGCAGTGTGCAATGGTAACTTAACAAGGTAAACTAAGCCCACAACCCACAAAGCAGAAAGCAATATACCAGGAATTTTATAAGTAATTTTATTAAAGAAATGTTTAATGTATACTTTGTGCCACTCTGTTTGACACTAGAGGTAAGTGTAACTACACAAGATAGGTTGAGACAAACTTAAACCTATGTATTTCCTCCATTTTACAGATAGAGAAATAAAAGCTCCAAGAGATAAGGTTTCTTGTCTAAAACAATACAGATAATTTATTAACTGTGACTCCAACCCAAGTATGTTTGAATTTATTGTTCTGCTTCCTCTAATTCGTTAAGACCCTGAAGTTGGAGAAAGAGCGTTTAGGGACTCTTCCATTTGGGGGATTCAATGTGTCCAACGTCTGCTCAAGAGAATTATCTGACTCTGGTGTTATGTTTTCCAAATGTCATAATGTTTATTTCTGATCATGGTGCTGCCCTATATTTTACTTTTTTTTTAATGGTGCCTCTTAAGAGGACATATGTTTAATATAGTTAAAAGTGTAATCTGCCCAAGTGAGTATTCACACTGTCTGAAATGCCTGTTACTGCTATAAACAGATCTTAGATCCACCATCTGTATGAAGTCTTTTGTCTTGGGGCAGGTTGCACTGCTGATGACAATGGTTTTTCCATAAATTCTCATCACTGCTTACTTCTGTAAATATTTCCCTAGTGTCTTGGCTTGCCCTATTTAGCTACCCCAATGCAGCTAGTGATATGACTTATTTAACTCTGCTTCTCTTTTATGCTTATCCTCTTCAGTATTTCACACAGAGCCTTGGACATAGTAGTACTGAGGACACATATGTTGAAACAAATTGGCCTAATTCATAGAAATTAAAATTTTATAATTATTATTCTCTTCCAATATTTAGAGAAGCAATGATATTCTGAAATTTCCAAGCATTTTTACAAGCACTTATAATCTATTTATTGGTTCACATTTTCAAAACAATTGTCAATATAACATTTTTAGCAATATTAAAATGCCCATTGGTGAACACTGTAGGAGGGATTTATTCTAATTTTAATCTCTTATATCATCATACACCTACTTTCTGTGACTATTTACAACCTAATTTACCTTTCTCATGTGCTTACAGTAATGTTAGTATCATGTTTTGTTTTTTGTTTTTGCATTAAAATAATACCTCTCCATAAATATTATACCCTAATTCAGGCATAATTCACACTAGCGGTATCACTTTCCTAACATCATATGACAAACTACAATAAAATAATTTAATTTTCACAGGTGATTTTAAAGTTTGATTAAAAAATAACTTGTTAACTTATGATTTACATCTTAATTTCAACTAGCCATTTTATTAAACATACATATTTACATATATATGTAACAGTAGTAGACAGTCAATTCTACAATCTGTGAACAAAAAAGTGTATTGATTCTCTTATTGTCTTGGATTGTATGAGACAAGTTCACTTATTTATCCCCATGTGGATTAAATGTTGTCTTTACTTCTCTTTAATTGCTATGTGCTTAATTTTCCTCCACTCTAGAGTGCAGCTATTCATGGCTTTAACTTCTATTAGATTTTCCATCATTTGATCTTTAGTGATCTATTATAATACATTGTCCCGTTATGATTCATGTTGTCTTACATTTATTACTACCAAACTACAGGGTTTTTTTCATAACATTTTTAATATGCACTTCAGTGTACATAAAACATTAAATGATCTACAGGGAGCAATTGGTGATTCTAACTGCTTATATTCATGTTATAATTTGTCTGTACTATTATTTCTGTGATCTTCTCACTATGGATTAGCAATGTGGGAAGGAGAAGGAGCCAGAAAGTGTCATCTGAATTAATTCTGCATGTGTGTGTGTTTGTGTGTGTGTGTATGTATGTGTGTGTATGAGAAAGAGAGAGATAGATTAAAGCAAGGAGACAAAGAAAAGCAGAGAAAAAGAGATAGGCAGAAACTGACAAACATAAAGAGAGAAAATAATTCTTTCATTAGATATTCCAAAATTTTATTTTATTAGACTTAAAACTTTTACAGAATTTTAAAAGTAAATATAAGTTTTCATCCTATCTTCCCCTCAATGTCTAGCATTGTACATGTTCATGGCAAATGTCTTCTTGAATACAGGTGAATTGAATTTACACACTTCTAATACATGTGATGGAGGAATTGAACTATAATGTGTTTTCTGATAAATATAGCAATACACAGTTTAAAAGAATGCTTAGAATTAATTGAATAAATTAACAACTCCCTAAGATTCCTAACATCAAGCCTGTCATGATCAAGTGAGGGAAACAAACCTGGAGTCAACTAGTTATAAGTAATCCTGGAAAGTCCAATTTAGAGATATATACACATTGATATTATACTTAAAAGGAAGATATGACCAATTCTGAAAGAACCAGTGACATTGCATAGAAAAAGCTACCCGTCAGGTGCTTTAAAAATTCACAATTTATGATCTCTGGTCTATCAAACTAATGGATGTTTTCTTTAGATAAAATTGCATAATGCATGTGTCAGTGCCTAGTGGACTCTAAAGAAATATATGCAAGTAATTGATGTTATAATTAGAAGCATGTGTATTTATGTCCTAATAGCTCTTTCTAGGATTAATTGAAACCAGTGGAAAGATCCATGTGGAATCTTTAGCTAAGATACGTGATTTTAGGCAAGTCTCTAACTTCTTGGAAACTCAGGTTTCTAATTTATAAAATAGAAATGAATAAGGCCCATCTTGCATATTTGTTGAGGAAAGTATATAAGGTTATGGGTATGAGAGAAATAATACTAGTGTTATTTGGTATGCAAAACTGTTAATTTCCCATGATGTCCCCTTAATCATTAAGTAACTTTCTGGAAAAATATTTTCACTCATTCAGTGAACATCTAGAGCACCTATTATTTACCAGATGCTGGTAACATGGGACACAGGGCTAAAAATAATTGGAGCTCACATTCTGGTGAGGAGCTTAAGAAGTTTGAGTCAATGAAAAGTGCTTAGAATTAAGGACAAAATGTACACCATACAGAGGTCCTGAAAGTCTTTCTAGAAGAGAACGGTCAACATATAATTACTGAATCTTATGCCATATAATGAGATACAGTAGTGACAGAGTCAAATCAAGCTAATAAGCCAAATAGGAGATTGATGAGGTGAGGAAATAAACTGGAGAATTAAAGAGGCCAAATAAGTGGTGTTCAAGGTCAATTTTATAGTGGGGTACAAATCTCCATATTGGATTTTTGCAAACCCAGGTTTCATGGGCAATGCAGATTCTTGAGTCCAGAACATGTAGTACATACAGGCTGGAATTTCTAGTAACTGGAGTTCCTATAGCAAGTTTTATTTGATAGAAGGATACCTCATCTTTTAAAACTTACACCCATTTTGAATCTAAGTATCTTGAAGGAACTATATGTTATTATTAGCCTTTTTCACTATTTTAATACAAATGTATATGTTCTAACTTAACTCACATAAAAGCAATTATATAAGACTTTTCTTATCAATAGCCCTGTGATAAATAAGTAATGAATGTTTACTCATATTAAATATGGCAACCATTATCTTATTCTTTTTATAATTGAAGGCTTTTAAAAACTGATTTAAAAAAAATTATTATAGTTGATTTACAATGTTGTGTGAGTTTCTGCTGTATAGCAAAGTGAATCAGTTATACATATACATATATCCACTCTTTTTTAGATTCTTTTCCCATATAGGCCATTACAGAGTATTGAGTAGAGTTCCCTGTGCTATACAGTAGGTCCTTATTAGTTATCTATTTTATATATAGTAGTGTGTATATGTCAATCCCAATCTCCCAGTTTATCCCTCTCTCCTCTTACCCCCTGGTAACCATAAGTTTGTTTTCTACATCTGTAACTGTTTCTGTTTTGTGGGTAAGTTGATTTGTACCCTTTTAAAATTTTTATTTATTTTAAATCAAGGTGCTACCATTATTTATTTATTTATTTATTTTGGGCTGTGTTGGGTCTTTGTCGCTGTGCGTGGGCTTTCTCTAGTTGCGGCCAGTGAGGGCTACTCTTCATTGCGGTGCATGGGCTTCTCATTGCGGTGGCTTCTCTTGCTGCGGATCACAGGCTCTAGGCGCGCAGGCTTCAGTAGTTGTGGCTCGCGGACTCTAGAGTGCAGGCTCAGTAGTTGTGGCACAGGGGCTTAGTTGCTCTGCGGCATGTGGGATCTTCCCAGATCAGGGCTCGAACCCGTGTCCCCTGCATTGGCAGGCAGATTCTCAACCACTGTGCCACCAGGGACATCCTGTACTCTTTTTTTAGATTCCACATATAAGCAATTCTGGAAATAAATTTAATAAAATTTTACACATTTTTCTCTCATAGCATGTTTTATACTACAAAGTTTCAACTGTTGGCATTAATCATTCCTATTAGCTCTACCCAAGTAAAATGGGTTCTATAAATTATTAGCTGTATTTACTAGTTTAGACCTTTTAGTCTGTTAAACAAATACCATTCCCTCTACTTAATATGAAGTTGTCAATAAAAGTATCTTTTACAGCCCATTTAAAACACATTTTTCCAATTTTCATTTAATAGCAGGCATAATGACTAATGAACGAAAGGATAATGCTTATAAAATTAGAAATATCTATTAGAAGTTTTGATACTCTCATTGACATTTGACAATAAAATTCTGGTATTGATGCAATACCAGATTATTGTAGAAATAAAATAAGTGCCTATTTAATTATTTGCTAATTAATAATATGCACCTTGCCACTCTACCAGTCACAGTCTACACTGCAGTAACATGGAACAGTTATAAATAATTTTCTTTCCATAATAGTGCCAGTGACATCCTATTTGGCTTTAACACTTAAGTTTCTTCTCTTGCATGAAGCTTGCTCTTACCACCACAGAAGGATTAATCCCTCCTTTCTCTCTATATTTAGTTACCTTATGTCACTTCCATAACTGCATCTTGCTCTAATTAATTTTTTTTTAACTTTCTGACCTCCTCCTAAACTAAAACAACTTAAAAAAAAATTCCCCACAACATCTAGCACAATGCTCAAAAAATATTCATGGCACCAAATTGAACTGATATCAATAATTTAATACACAATTAAGTACCTGTGCTTGACATTGTGCTAGGAGTTTTGATTATGTATATGCATAGGAAATTTTATCCTAGTATCTTCAGAGCTCAACAAAAATGTGAAGGTACTATGAAAGAGTTTGGACTAAGACTTTTCTTTTGGCAGAAGAAAGTTATAGGGACATTTAAATTAAGAAATAAAATAAGTTCATAACAAATGACAGAAAGTAACTTTTGAAAATAAAATTAAAAATTTCATTAAATGGTTTTGCACTTAATAACTAATTTATCAATGATCAAAATCATAGATCTTTCAGATAATATAAATGTATCCCTTTAAACACTCTTTTAACTATACTTTATAAAGTCTGTTAATACAATTAAATTATATGTATACATATAGTGTATATATATATATATATATACACATATATGTGTATATATATATGTGTGTATATATATATATTTCCTTACATTTTGAAGCAGAATTTACCCCTAGGTCCATAAATAAACATTACTACAAAATTTTATATAATGCTATTTCTGTTAGATTTTTCTCCAGAAGCTGTGTATTTGTATAGTATCTGTGTAGAAATTTACATTAAAATCTTTCCATTGTGATCTGGAGGTTCTAAATTATGTAAAAAAGAAAGAAATAATATGTCATCATTTTACACCTAGAAACCAAACTGTGTTTAGAAAGAAAATAAAAATAATTTTGAATAGGATAGTAAATAGACTAGATCACAGGTAACTTATAAAAATAACTTGATGCCAATAAAATATTATAGAAAACTTTTCTATTTTCCAATTACAATATATTTGTGATATCCTCCAAATTTAAAAGGAAAAGATAAGAGGTTGAACAACACACTATATTAATATTTGATTTTGAACTCAAATTAAGATAACCTTTTGAATATTGAGCCTGGGATGTTCCTTTCACATCTTTAGACAAATCTTGTTGTGATTCCTGTGACCTTTAATTTTCATCATATTTTATTTTTCTTTGAGAAGTAGTTTAAGATTATTGAAAAATAACCTAAAATAAACAATAACAGACCAACAAAAACTACTTTACGAAGGCCAGGAAAACACAACACTGGAATCCCAACATTTTATCTTCAAAGAGTCCTGGATTTCAAGTCCCATAATCTATTTTCCAGTTTTGGCACTTACCTGTTGCCCAAATTTGTTTAGTTTTGTTGTTATTTATGATAAAATTTAATTTTTCTTAACCTAATTTTATTCATCTGTCAAAACAGACACTGAGATATTCGATCTCTGAAGTCATTATTTTATTATATGTGAAATCTTAACTTGTCAAATCATACAATCAAGTCACAGTAGAAGAATTTAGGTCATTTTATAAACTGATTTAAGTGACTTTTTTCAGCCTGTCATGACAAATTAGTTAAGATTTTTTTCAAAAGCTAAGCTTTTTTCATTATCCTTTTTCCAGTTATAAATTTTCAATTTAATCTCATCTATTTTATACCTGCTTTGATTTTATGTAAAAGAGACAGTTCATATTTTTTAGGTCTTATGAAGAATAAACTATTGAAGATTATAAATAATATTAAATTGCTAAGAAAAAGAAAGACCTTGGATTAGAAGTATTTTTAATTAACTTCACAATCTTAATATTTGAAATGGAATCCAATTACTGTCTTGACCTCCTCTAGGAAAATAATCTTTAAGATGCTACAAAGAAAAGACACTAAAGAGAATGGTTTACTAGGCAGAATCAGACACTTAGAAAAATACACACACACACACACACACACACACACACACACACACACACAATGCTTACAAATAATTATTTTACTATTAAACAACAGCAAGTTATTTCAAAATTGAGAGGTTACAGGCCATATGTTTAAATACTTGCATGAAACATGTTTTAAAGCAAACCCATGACCTTTTGTCAGAATGATAAATGTTGGCTCTTATTTCCTTTGTGAGGATAAGTCTTTTTATCCCCAATGATATCAATCCAAACTGTCTGTTGCAAATCTCTCAGGATATGAATACATGAATGGGCCATCTCTGGTGGTTTGCTTCTTCCTCTGAATATTTATTTTCATTTTTTAGAGAGATTTCTGCTTTATATATTGGGTAACTGACATTACCTTTTATAAGATGTATATTTTTATTCAAGTAAAACATTACATTTTGGATGCGTATGTTTGATATCTAGAAATTCTTCTTGTGTCTTTCTGTTTTATTTTATATCAGCTGTGTGGGATAATCATTTTTCCAAGAAAACTCCAACTTCGCTACTATTCTTTAGCATCCATCAATCTTAAAGTTCAAAATTATCATTCAAAATTCAAAATTATAATGTATACCTAAACATTTCTGCTAATCAATGTATCTTACTGGTTTAATGGGGACTGAAAAAGAATAAGGAATATGATTTAAAGTAGGTGAAAAAGAAATGAAGATGTTTAAGTTCAGTTAAGGGCATGAATTATAGAGTCTCTTCAAAATAAGAAAAACAACCAAATTTTAATCTAATTCAATTTGATGAACATTTGGTTTATTGTAGTTATTATAAGCTCACCCTGACAAGTTAATAAACTATAGTTCTTGGAAGGACTTAAAAAAATCAGGACATAAGAAAACTCTCTCCTTTTCTCCCCTCTTTGTTTCATGTATTTCTTTTATTATCATTAACCTTTATTGTAATTAGATACACATGCAGTTCCTCTAATAGACTATAAGTCCCTTATAAGAGTAAAGACTGTTTTTTTAATCCCTGCTGCCCTGACAATGCCTAACACAGAATGCCTTATATAAAGTCTAAACTCTAGCACTGTATGATGACTCAAATGTCATCCAAAGGCACTAAATATTAGCACCTTAAAAAAGAGTGATTTGCCTTGAACTTTTCACATTATTGATATGCTTGAGTTTTGAGTTTTCCTTCTATGTATGACCTAAATTTTCCAGGCTCTAGGTTAATTCACAGATATTACAAAACTCAAATTTAATTTTGTGATTTAGGGATACTTTGTTATAACACCCTTTTATGTGCTGTTACTAGAAATGTTTTAATAAAAGTACAATGGTAAGACTATAACAAAAGGGTAGCAATACTGAAAGGCATATGACTTAGTCAGATAAAACTTGCCATAAGGAAAGTAGAGCAGCTTTAATATACACAGAGATGGATGGGAAACCAACAGCGAATTGAAAAATGCAAAGTTTTGCTCACAAGGTGACCTGGGAGAAAGGCAGTCAGTGAGGGTGAAGATTTTACTGGTTTAATAATAAATAGGTATACATAAATAATTAGTTTGTGACAGTTTTAATGACAACCCAGCCATGGGAGAAGATAAATCTACATATTGAAAGAAAGCAGTTAAAACGTTGGCTTGCAGAATGACAGAAGTAAAGAGGATACGTTTAAGTGGAGACAGGCAGCTTGTCTAAATATGGCTAATATTAAATACAGGTGATTATAGCATTTGAAATTGAAATTAAAAATAATCTCTGATTCACTTATTTTAAAATTGCCAAGTCCCCTCAGCTGCATATTTCACCAGGTGCTGGTGCAGTTGGAACAACAAGCATATCCAATGATTTAAAAATAACATTCACGGGTGTCACCTGATGTCACTCCAGATAAGAAATACTGTTCCCAATCAGAGAGAAAACACTCTCTGGTATTCATCCTAACACAACCCAAACCTGTGCTACATATTTATGCCATGTATTTTTAAATAATCTTTTGGACCTTGAACATATTAAACAGATTAAGCTTTCTGAAAGTTGTAAACATAGGAAAAAATTGCAACACTTTGGTTTTAGGAAACTTATGCCTGTACAGAGCTCTTTTTTCTTGATGAGGTCTAAAGAAAATAAAGATGTTTTAATTTTTTTCCTCCAAATATTACAAACTGAGTCAAATATATGTGTAGTATGCATAATTTCTTCTTTAAAATGATATTTAATGCCTATAATTTCAGGTAACTCAAGTACATAGTCTCCTAAATATATTGGTTCAGATTTGGGGAAGAAAACAAACATTTATCAAGTCATTCAGGCAAGCAATACACTAGGTGTTTTGTGTGCATTTACTTTTCCCAATAAAAGTCCTATGAGGAAGATATTTTATCTGTTTTACAGATAAAGTAACTGAAGTCCTGAATGGTTAACTTGATTTCCCAAGATCAAAAAGAAACTCAGCAACAAAAATAGGATTTGCCCTTAGAATTCTCGAGAAAGCACAGACTTTTCTATATATGTACCTAAATATCTCTATAAGGGTTGTTTCTCAAATTTATGTGGAAAAAACTAATGATATACAGTAATTTTTTAAATGCATTGATGTGTACTCCCATCACCCTCCTCCCACCAATTTGACTTTATAGTCTGAAAATAAAGCATCAAGAATCACAAGTGGTAAAGCAGTTATACTCCAATAAAAATGTTAAAATAAATAAATAAATAAATAAATAAAAGATTTAAAAAAAGAATCACAAATGCATTTATTTCTATCGCTCAAACCACAAGTGCATTTATTTCTATTGCTCAAAGATTGGGTTTCTTCAGGCATCTGTATCAAAAAAAGTGGCTTAATTGAAATACTGTTGCACACTACATTCACTTTCCATTAGTCTGAAAATGAACTAACTTGACTTAATTTAGAATAGTGCCAACTCTTTACTGTCCAAAATCTTTGAGCAGATCATGGACAGAGACTCTCTAATCTTAAGCAATTTTGAGTGAAAAATATAATTGATAAGCTTATAGAAGATAAAACACAAAATGACAGAGAGAAGAAAAATGAACATGAAATATCCAGCAACACATCATAGTTATTGGGATGATTCTAATACATTTTTTTTTTTTTTTTACTATCTCTCACTCCTGAAGGTCATGGAAATGTGGAAGAGAAATAGAAATTGAAGGGAAATATCAGATGTGAAATGTCTGATACTGCCATAATGCTATTTTAGAAGTTTTCAAAGAAAAGAGATACTTTGGTGCTATTAAGTCATAAGAAGCATCAGTTACTTCATTTTAATTTATTTGGATGATCATATAAGTCTGTTGAGACCTTTATGAAACCAGACTTTGGTCTTTTGGCATTTTGCCAATCACTTCTAGCATAATTTTTTATCAAATATCATAAACAACAGTGTTTTTTTTTTAACTAATAAATTGAAGGCAATTACTAATTAATATGTTAAAGAGAACAGCATTTTCTGGTCTTGTAGCTACTCTCCCCAGTTTGACATTGGTGTTGCCCCTTAATTAGACTGTCCTCCAGCTTAGTCATTTGCATTAAGCCTATCAATCGAGACAGTTTTCTTCACTTTCAGGCTATATTTCTTCATCTTACACACAAGGCTTTCTCAGACATGTTGCCAGATTCTTTGCTGAATCCATACACATCAAAATGACTACATCCCCCTAAAAGTAGAGCGAGTCACAACTAAGGAGCCCGCCTGCCTCAGCTAAGACCCAGTGCAACCAAATAAAACCAACAACAACAAAAAAACCCACTAAAAGTGTCAAAATAACAAGTAAGTTAATATGATGCGGTAAATTAAAGAGAACTCATGCTTCCTCTATTGGACTGGACACATAAGAGCTACCTTTCCTGCTAAAGAGACTGGAGGGATAAAAGGAAATTAAATGCAAGACAAATCTCGAGAACTATAGGGGCGTGTTTCAATTTATATTCCATTAAATACTAGGGAAGCTTTTATTATGAATCGTCTTGAAACTGAAATGATCTTTCCTTTCTTTTTTTCCCCTACATCTATTTAGATACTTAAGCTTTTCAGAAAACCATAGACTTGTGCATCTCTCTTTGGGATACGTCTTTCATAGAGAGGTTAGAACTTGTTACTTACAATAGCTTGGTGATGATGCCACCTAATTTTTCTTGAGTGGGTGGTGAGAGGAAAGAGATTATCTTCCACCTGTGAATTGACTTCTTAAAGTGGAACTCTGCAAGCTCTTCATAAAATCATACAATGTGTGTGTGTGTGTGTGTGTGTGTGTGTGTGTGTGTGTATACACACTAGGTTCTATATCTTAGAGACATTAGCAGAATTTAAATAGCTATATCTGAAATCATCACTACATTTCTATAATATTATTTCAATGGGAAAATATTTCCCCAAATTATAAAGAATATATTTATAAATTACTTTGGAGTCTTAGACTATTAACATAGTTTAAAGTGATTTATGTAAGCCTTTTATTTTTAAATGAGATTTAATGCACTCATGCATAGTTTGAATATTGCCCATATAGAGATTAATTTATGAGGAATGATTATATTATCACTTTAAATTCAGAGATCATAGGTAAGATGGCCCAGAACGTCAAGGCCTTTGATACAATAAACCTGGTAATTCAGATTGACAAAAAGTTACCAAATATCAGCTCATCAATCCCAGTGTTCAGTAACTATATCATTGTTCTGGTTGTTGCCTCATTCAACATCTTGGTAACAAAAGCATATAAAGGAAATTTTACAAATTTCCCTTCAAAAAAGGTCTATAACACCACTATACACCACTATACACCACTATAAAGATGGTGTTTATAATTATTTATAGAATTTTAGCTATTTGTATCATTGTATGATGCAGAGATAAGTTTTTTGAGATTAATCTGTGCTTTTATTTGCCAGTATAACTACAGTAGCCTGCAAACTTTTTTAATCTAAAAAGTACATTTTACATCACAATCCAACAAACACACACTTATATAATATGTATACCTATATAAAAGCGAAACAAAAGTTTTGCCAAAAACGTCTACCCTGAGTGTTAATTCTTTTTAAGACATTTTTTTTTAAACCAAGGCTGAACTGAACTGACACATCATAATCACCAAAGTCCCTAGTTCATCTTAGGGTTCACTTTATGGAGTGAATAGTGTTGCACGTTCTATGGGTTTGGACAAAAGTATGATGATATAAAATCATTATAATGTCATACAAAGTATTTTCACTGCTCATAAAAACTTCTGTACTCTATGTATTCATCTCCCCTTTCCCCTCAAACTCCTGGCAACCATTGATCTTTTTATTGTCACCATTGTTTTGCCTTTTCCAGAATGGCATATAGTTGGAATCTATTTTTCTTTTTTCCTTGAAGAGAGGGGTTCAAAGCCTTTGTGCCTTTAAGACCACCCATGGCCCACCCACACATGGACTGGACAGGCTCTAGGTGGCAAACTCCCCCACTAAATACTGTAGCTTTCCTTCCAATACTGAGTCCTGCCCAGCAGCCATGTGGAGGTGCAGGGGGATATGTGTTGGGTATTTGTTCATAGGAAGGCCACAAGCTTTGTGCCCCTTGTCACAATGAACCCAGATTCCTGTTGGGTGTGTTGTAAACAGACGAGCCATTTCTTCAGACTCCCTGCTCTGAGCACACCCTGAGATAATTTTTAATAGGGTAGCCAACTATAATAAATAAATACTCTTCTTATAGAAGGGAGGAAAATACAACAGAAGTTAATAAAAATATTGATGAGATGTTTATTATAAAGAGAATTTTTTGTACTTGTTCTCAAAATTTACATTGATATGTCTATTATTTGCATTATCTAATCTCATTTTTTCCTTGAAGGAATATATATAATTTAATTAAGTGACAGTGTGTTCTTCCTTATAATTATATATATTTAGATTCTTAAATAAACTGAATGAAAAATTAAAGTATATTCATATAAAATATTGAATGTTCATTAAAGGTCAGAGTGCTTAGAAAATACTACACAAAATGGCTCATATGGAAGAGTATTCATTTGCCTATGTATGTCTTTATTTTATACTTGTCATAGAATTAACATAAAATTATAAAATAATTGTTTGCTGATATTTATTTGACAAAGCCCTAAAATAAACAAAGTCAATTTCATTTATACAGAGCTGGAATTGAAATCAAAGTAGAAAAGAATTAGAAAATGTATGTCATAGATTCATGTAAAACACAGCAAGAGATGAAGGATGTGAGCACTTCAACGTGTAAGGATGTCTTAATACAGAGACACAAAAAGCAAGCTAAATAGAATCTATTTAGAACTAAAACCAATTTTATTATAATTTGCAATTGAAAGTGGAATTGTTTTAGAAAACATTAATGCCAGCTCACCTATATTTACATATTAATCTGTGCGGCTTTTCTTATAAATAGAAACAAATAGTCTTTCCCTGCATGAAAATATTATAACACTTAATACCAACATAATGATAGCAATTTTTAAAAATAAATTAAAACAGCAAAATTATAGACATTTAAGGAATCATTTTTGGCTATTTAATGTTATCTTTGTCCTTGTAAATATAACACTTTCAAATTATAGCAGACTGTCTCATTCTCAGTTTTCAGGAAAATAAGGAATAGAGTTTAAGTACCATGACAAGTATAAGTGGAAATTGAAAAAAAAAATTAAATATAATGAAAATAGTGTTATTTAATTTTCAATCAATGATGTTTCAATCAATGATAAGAAATTATATTTACTTAAATATTTCCGTAATTAAAAAATTTTGGTCCACTTTATTTTCCCTCTTTAGAGAACTTTGCTGTATATTTAGAAATCAGGCATTCAGCTGTATATCTATAAATCAAACTTTAAAAAATGTTTCTATCAAAACAAAATGCTTTTTGCAAAAAATGGCTTTTCTCATGTCTTTGGTCATTTGATAATAACATTTTATTTTATTTGTAATATAATAGTTGGTTTATGAAATAAAGTGTTACTTATGCAAAATGTAATGTTTTTTTAAGAATAATTGTAAAAATGGAAATTGTATGCTAGCTTGATGTAGATGAGAGGTCACTTGGAAGTGAGTCATATTCCACCCTTAGCCAAATCTACTATTAGACCAATCTAAAAATAATTTAGAGAAGAAAAAACACATTATCCCAAGGCTCCTCAATTGTTTAAATGGTTGTAAAACATCTCTAGAACGCATGAGCAGGGAACCAAACTGTAATGACTCAACATTTCTGATGAAACTTGCTCCCCTATTTCCAGGACCACATCCCCAGTGCAGAGGCCATCAGTCTGGTATTTAAATAAATTTTAAAATAGTATTTTGAATTACTATTGAAAACATAGGCGTATAACCTAGTTACCCTGAGTAGCCATCAATGAAACTGAGTGTACCTTATCTCCTAGTTGAAACTTACAAAAAATGAGATTAAAAAAATTTTAAAGGTTACAAGAAATGATCAACTTGAATATTATGAAGACAATTGTGTAAAATGAAAGATTACTGTATACATACCTTAAATATTTATTCCAAGAGCAATTTGAAAGAGAAGAAGGTAGAATGCATAGTAGGTATCATCTTAGTGGTTTTGAATTGCTGATCAAAAGAATGATAAGGTGTCAGGAAAGAAGAAAGGAATAGTACTGTATAACACTCCAAATGTAAACAATGCATGCATTTACATGAGGCAGAAACATTTTTTCCCAATCAGAGAGCTTTGTTGTGTTTCTCTACTTCGTTTTTTATTTTATTTTTTTATTTTTTAGTAAAATTTAATAGATTGAGAAACTCAGCCACTCCTGAATGTAATGCCCTTGGAGACAGACTCCAAAACTAAACTGACCTTGTCATAACCTAAAATGTTTACTTCAAAACTGTTCAGTTCAAAACAGAACTACACTTGCTATATCACAGTGATACCAATAGTAATTTAAGGTAACTGTCACTTTAAAAGTAGCCATCAACTCTACCTAAATATGCATTATTTTTATATAAAAACCCTGGTATCCTCTTTCAATGTATATGTCAAAGAGAGCTAATACAATTGCCTTTAAAGCAACTTCATTTCTCTGTTATGCTACTGTGAAAGAAAATTATAGTCATTAGTCAAAAAAGTGAATAAAATTGGTTATATGCTACATAGTGACCTTGATATTGATTTTAAAAAATTATTCTTATAACCTGCATGATACCAAAACAACTACTGTTCACAGCCTCACCTGTATAAAGAAACTGTTTTCCACTAGAAAAACATTATACACTTGTCAGTTAAAGAAAGAGTGTATTGGCTAAGTATGTTTTAGTGGCTGGGCTTACAATGGAGGAGAGACATGATATTATTGTAATAAAACTGTATACAATTTGAGGCAAATTAATTCTTTTAAATTTATCTTAAGCTCCATAGAGTTTAGAATAAGTAGGTATGCATATGAAGTAGTATTATCAGTAATTGAAATATTAACAATTATAATAGACTGATGAAATAAACATTGTCTTATATTTATTGGTTTAATTAGTCATGAATTTTAATTAATAAGTTGTTAAACTTATTTTCCACACCTCTAGTGAAACACACTAGAAATCCATATAGATATTCCAACAAATTTTTTTTTTTTAAGATATTACCTATGAGCCTCAGGCAATCTCTAGGTCTTTTTTAGTTCCTGAGGTTTCAACTGAGAAAAGTGCCAATTAGTTCCAATTTTGATGATGATATTCATGATGTGGTCTCTAATATAAAATAACTTTTGGTGGGAAATTTGGTGACATGTTTCCTCAGGATATAGACAAAGACCAATATACTCCGCATTCTACAGCACTGTCTAAATGTGACATAGTCTGTCAACGCCAACATATTTAAATAGAAAGTGAAAAAAAAATCCTTTCTATGACGGTAATTTCAAACAGACAGTTCAGATCCTTGGAAGCATCTCAGTGTCTGACTAGTTAGACATTTAGGGTTTATGTTTGTAATTTGATAATAACAATTATTGGCTATATTGACTGTGCCAAGGAAGTAAGAATCATATTAAATTTAAATCTCCTCAGGTAAAATCATATCTGGAATACTGTGTTCAGTCATTGGACCCATATTTTGAGGGAGATATTGATAAGCTGGGGCACCCGTAAGACAATGACCAGGATGTGAGAGAGCTTTATAGCATGAGGAGAATGATCAGGGTTACTGAGAAGTTCAAATTTAAGAAGAAGATGTTGGTTAGGAAAAATCTGGGTTTTTAAAAAACAAAATATTGAATTCATTGTCCTGTGGATGATACTCTAACCTGAGTTTATAGGCACAAGAAATAACTAAGATCAGTGGGTAAAGTTCTTAGGAAATTCAATATGAGATAGAATTCCCTGAAAATTATAGCTGTCTGAAATTAAAATGTACTGCTCTTGTTAGCTGTGAGCAGATGACACAAGTTACATGGGAGACTATAGAGTTCATGTCTGGAGTAAAGAATTGGATGAGGAATCCTCTATAGACTTATGTGATTTTGATGTTCTGTGAATTTAATAACTGAAATGCTTCCTTCTGATAAACTTTTCCCAAATGTTTCAATATTCCAAATGTTCAAGACAGGAATCTATTAAGCTGAAACACATGAAATTGCCAGTCTTATAAGTTCAAAGTGGTTGAATAGTAGCAATTTCATGCAGTTTTATTTACATCCATGGTTTACTGAAACTAGTCTCTGAAACAGAAATGAGCAAGCCAAATAGAAAGAAAACAAAAAACAAAAAACTGCTGCTATTAATCTCCATCTCCTTAGCACTTACTCATTTAGCACAGTTGAGACCAAATTCAGATGACGTGTTTCATTAGTATTTGGATTGGCCCCAAAAATGAAAAAAATAAATAAAGCTAATTGTCATGTATCAAATTGCTTTCACTCAATTTAATTTCTCATAGGTGTTAGACAAATAGAGAAACAAACAATAACTAAAACAAAAAAAACACGAAAACTACATGAGCTAGTAGTTATGAACACTCTGAAAATTGAAGAGTACTATGGAATTTATGCTATATCTTTAAGGATACTAGCTCTTATGTAATAGTAAGCAGGAAATGATAAATGAATTTATAAGGATATCATGATAGAAGTAATTACATATAAGGAAAGTAAATCAATGAAAGAAGAGAGATGGGAGGAAAAAGTAACGGTAAGTGGTGATAACAACTGTGAACAGGAGTCAGGACATCTGCACTCAATCCCATCTGTCGCTAATTCTTTTAGTGATTCAGAGGAAGGCATGAAGTCTCTCATGGCCTGAATTAGCTCATCTGTAACATGAGTGGGTTGGACTAATTGACCTCTATATCAATCTAGGCTTCTGAAACCTGAAATTCTGTTACTGTTTGAAAATATTCAGGAATCAAAAATATAGAATCTTAGTAAATGCAATCTAAGATGAAGAGAAGTTAACAAGAAATCAACATTTTATCATGGCTAAATTAATGGTAAAATAAAATATTTAGAAGCCAAATGATTATTGAAGGACTTAGTCCATGAGAGAAAAATGTACACATAATGCTATTTGTGTGTGTGTGTGTTTCTTGTACTTTGGTTAAGTTCATTGCATAGACTTGGTTGGAATATCAGTTCAGTGCCTTGTTGGGTTTGTTACTGTAGTGACCTTGAGAATACTCCTTTCAGATGTCTGCAGGAATTAATTGACCTATGACCCCAGGTTCTGTGCTCTGAAACCCATCACTGTGGTTGGTGTTGAAGCACCATTTCCCATTGGATGCTCCCAACCAATGACTGAATATGGCAGGGATAAGACAGGTCCATTCTGGAAAGACATATGACTCCTCTGATGGTGATTCTCTTGAAGAATACCAGATGGTCTTGTTAAAGTTTCCTTGACATTTCATTGCATTTTAAAATGCTTCCATTCGATTTTTCTTCCTTCCTTCTCTCCTTCACTCAGGGTAGGCCTGTTTCACAATCTGACAGTCCCAGCTTCTAGTGGCTCCCACCTCTTTAACCGACACAGGCGGTTATGAGATTTGAGATTTCTCTCATAAATCTCTTGCATGTGTAGTCATTTCTCAGCATCTGCTTCCTGGAAGATCTGTAATAATGGGTCACTCAGATCTTTTCCACTTCATTCTGTTTACTAATCTATAAATTGGAAGTAGTATCTAATTTATTTGGTTAGTATGAAAATTACATGATCTCATCAATGAAAATATAGTATATTGCTTATACAATGCTAGTATTTATTATTATGCTCTAGCCAAATTGGACAACTGAGTTTTTTGGTTTTACCACTCTTATTCAAATTGTGCCATTATATTAAATTACCCTCTCCATATATAAATATCGAGTTCCTACATCACTCATTAGAGCAATCATTACGGCCACCTCTTTCATAAAGCTTTAAAATTTAATTTTTTTCTTCGAAACTACTAGTACACTTAAAATATTTTCTCTTGAACGTCATTCTTTCTTTATTTTTCATCTGCCCCATTCTGTATGGAAAATATAATGGGGTCAGGGCTTCTGTCTCACTCATATTTTTATTTTTGGGAATCTGGAACCTAGGATATTCAGTAAATGTTAGTTAAGTTTAGAAACAAATGTTTGCTGGTAGTCAGGGGTCACATCAAGTAGAAATTTGCCATTTGCCAAACAAACAGAAAAGTTTGTTTCTTCTATTAAGTGCAATGAGAAACCATTCATAGTTCTAAGCATGGATTGAGAAAACAGGATATGTGTTTTATTTTGATTGCCATGGACACTCCGTGGAGGAGATAGTGGGGTTGGAATTTAAGGTCTGTTCTGAAACTGAATGTTGTATTTGTTATACCAGAGATGTACAGTTGCCCTTTACCTATTATCACTGTAACTTAACTAATCATGCAGTCTATCTCTTTAAAAGCAGTCACTTCATTATTTTCTAGCATTAATAATGAATCTGTAAGGTAACTTGTGCTATTAAAATGATGAAAACAACATTAGGGTCTCAAGAAATAATGACCTTTCCCATATTTAACTCAGATCAGTAACTGTGATGCTGAGAAATCAATTCAGACTGGCAGTGGCAGAGATTAGGCAATAGAAATATAATGGGGTATCCTCCCTTCCAGGCCATGGCCTGGCCTGATAAATGGCATATTTTAAAAATTTACAGGATTTATTCCCTTTTCTAAAAACATACAGGATTTATTTCTTGCTTCCTCATCAAGGAGTACATTATAAAGAAATCTTAGGCACAGATGTATGGTGGTTGGCTTCAGAGATTCTGGTGTTTGTTTTCAATACTGTAACTTCATTATTTGAAAGGATGTGGATCCTTAGACTATCAAACATGAAGGAATGAGAATACAAAACATATTCCAAAGCTAAGCCTAAATGACACTGTCTCAGATTATCTATGGTTCTTATCCCCTCCATTAGTGCAAGTAATCGAGTGTTTGAATTTGAAAGTGCAAGTTTATCTCATTGTTCCATTATAGGTAATAAAAGTGACCTATGTGAGGATATTAGATTAGTGATTTTACTTAGTATTCACCTTATGCTTAGAAGGTGTGAAATTGTTAACTTGTTCAAATTAAGTCATTAACCAGTTATGTAACAAATAGACTTGTGCTTAAAAAGCTTAACTAAGCAGGTGCAGAGAGAAAGGAGCAGCTCCATCAAATGCTTCAGGAAACCCTTTCTACTGCTGTTCTTTATTTTTACATCTCATTAACAGCAGTATTAACTATCATATACTGCTCATATAGGGAAAATTGGAAGATAGTAAGCATTCTGCATAATCCTCTTAAAAATATTTTAAGTACAAGGAAGAGTTGGTGTTTCTTGTTTGTTTGCTTTTTGATATATAGCCTCATGTCATCTTGAACCTTCTTATTGTTAATAGGTAGACACATGAGGAATTCTGATATATTAGTCTGCTAGGGTTGCCATAACAAAATATGAACTCAGTTGCTTAAAGAGTAGAAATTTATTTTTTCACAGTTCTTTATACTAGAAGTCCAAGATCAAAGTGTTGGCAGGTTTGGTTTCTTCTGAGGCTTCTTTCATTGTGCATTACACAGCCACTTTCTCACTGTATCCTCAGGTCTGTGTGTTTTCTCCATCCTAATTTCTTTTCTTATAAGGACACCAATTATATTGGATTAGGGCCCAACCATATGACCTAATTTTACCTTAATTACCTCTTTAAAAGTTTTATCTCCACATCCAGTCACATCCTGAGTTATGGGGGCTAGGACTTAAACATGTGAATTTGGGGGGAACACAGAATACAGTTTGACTCATAAAATCTTGAAATTTTTTTCCATCAATTAAATGCACATTTTTTTCTTATTTGAGAAATATCCCTAATTCATATGAGGCAGAGACTCTATAGTGAAATCAGATATGATATTTCTGTATCACCTCTTTAGATTTCCATAACTACTTGCTTTTCTAAATTCTAGAGAGCTATGCAGAGTGTATTTAAACATGGAGTAATCAAAACAGACCAAGTAGGAAGAAAAGAAAAAGAAGGAAAATGAGTTCAGGGATGGTCAAACACAGGTCAGGACCGCTAAGATATTATAGTCAATATCTCTCTTCCTGGGTTTCACATGAAGGACACAGAGGTAGGATATTACTTTCAAGAGTTTTATTGACCAGTTGTTAACAAAAGGAGGTAGAGGTGGGTAGCTTTTGTTATTCTTTGAGCCCAGACTTCTAAAAAATAAGAGAAAAAGAGATATCATTATTTATTTTTTAAAAGATGATAACAATTGAAGGATTTGCTTTTTTTATTCTGGAACATATCAGCATATCAGTTTCTCAATTCCACCTCCTTGGGTTCCTTTTTTGTAGTGTTTTGTTTCAAGTTTGTTTTGTTTTAGTAATTTTGTCCAATGTGAGCATGAAATGCTCTTTTATGGGTCAACATACTGTGAAGCTGCTAATAAATGAAGTGTTTTAAAAACTATCAGAGAAAGAAACACAGGGACAACATGATCTCAACCAGCTCAGAGACATTTCTAGAAAGTACCAGACAAGGACTTTATGTAGAAAATTGTGTACCTCATGCAAATATGCATACTCGGAAGAAAGTTTCTTCTGAGCTCATAATTTTTTGTGATCTTTACCATGGATAATCAGAATATTACAGTCTCTTTTTTGCAATTCTTTAACTTAAAAAATTTGAAAATAAAACAAGTCACAGACCGGGAGGAAATATTTGCGAAACATGTATTTGACATGACCTTGTAGCCAAATAACATCTTATAGAAAACCCCGAATGAACTTTTTGACCAAGCCTATATAAAGAATTCTCAACAAGAAAATAAACAACCAAACCAAATCAAAAATGGGCTAAATATCTCAATAGACATCTCACCAAAGAAGATACACAGATGGCAAATAAACATATGGAAAGATACTACTTTAGGAAATTGCAAATTAAAACAACGAGACACTATTACACATTCCTAAGAATGATAAAATCCAAAACACTGACTATGCCAAATGCTAGCAAAGATGTGAAATAACAGAAACTCTTATTAATTAGTGGTAGGAATGCAAAATAGTGTAGCTACTTTGGAAGACAGTTTGGTCTTTTCTTACAAGGCTAAACACAGATTTACCATATAACCCAGTGATTAAAGTCCTAGATGTTTACTCAAAATATTTGAAAATTTATGTCTACACTAAAACCTATACACCAATGTTTATAGCAGCTTTGTTCATAATCGCCCAAAATTGGAAGCAACCAAGATGTCTTTCAATAATTAAATGTATAAAAATCTGTGATACATCCATACAGTGGAATATTATTCAGTGGTAAGAAGATGTGAGCTATCAAGCCACAAAAAGACATGGAGGAAAACTTAAATACATCTTACTTAGTAAAACAAGCTAGTCTGAAAAGGCTACATACCATATGAATCCAACTATATGACATTCTGGAAAAGGCCAAACTATAGAGACAGTAAAAAGATCAGTGGTTGCCAGAGCTTCAGAGGGAGGGAAGGATGGAGGAATATATGGAGTATGGGGAATTTATATGTCATTGAAACTATTCTGTATGATACCGTACTGGTGGTTATAGGACATTATGTATTTATCAAAATCCATCGACCTTTTACAACACAAGGGGTGAACCCTATTGTAAACTCTGGACTTTAGTTAATAATAGGTTAAACATTTTGTTAACTATGAAACTGTAAAAATATAAACAATCACTTTATGTTTGTAAAAAACATATGCATTTCTGTGCTATGGACTTGAGAGTTGTAAACTGCTCTGTAGAAGAATAGAATCTTTCCCATATGTTGTAGATATCCTAAAGTGCCTAAAAACAATGGACAGGTTATAAATACTGACCAGTGATGGTGATTTACATTATCTAACCTTTTATTATGTGATATAGAACTTTCCTCAGGAACAGTAATTTCAGTTTTACGCCATTGCAAATATGTTCACAAGCAAATAGTAAACTGTTAACCCCATGGATTGAGAGTGAGATGTTCTTGTTAAACAACTGTATAAAACATAACAGTGGAATAAAATTCTTTCATCTAAAAGCTAGAACTAACGAGCTCTGTGTGGTGAACACTGGGTGTGGCAATCATGCTGCCATTTTCTCTCTCAGACATTGATTCTCTGGTTTCAATTATTATTAGTGGCTTCTATCAATCTTTGTCTCTGTCTCTTTCTCTCATTCCCCTTATTGTACAACTTGCAACAAAGTGAGATGGAGGCCAAATCTCTAAACTGAAAAAATAGTCACATCCCACTTCAAAATGAAATCAAATATAGAATCCTTCATGTGGGTGGCTCTTTGACATTTCCACTGTAATAACATGGAACATTTTTTGACCACAGTCATTTGCTACATAGCTTTTTGATCAGCTGTTTCTGGCCATCATGGAAATTTGAGTGACATTTGGTCTCCTGGGACCTCTATGCCTTGGAGTCTTTGTTCAAGTGATGAAAAAATTGTAGTGCAATCCTAAATTCTAACTACTGATGAATTCTATTGGAATGGAATATCAAAAAATGACCCAATGATGTCTTCCAAAAGCTGATCATAAATGTCCATACTGTAATTTTGTGTGAGAATTATCAATTGCTAGAATAATAAATTACAAAACACAAAATTGATATGCTATTAAAAGTACTATATTTGATTCAATTTGCTCTTCTTTCAATAATTTACATAATATTTATAGACATTAATTTGCTAATCTATATTTTATAATAATCTTATTAACATCCTCAAAAGGTGTATTGAAATTTTCATTGTAATTTCATTATAATTATATATTATTTTGGGGTGTCATTCCACCATGATAAAATCTCTCAATTTATTTCTTGATATCTTTTAATAGGTATTTTCCTTTTTTCCCCTCTTTCACTTTTTTTGCCTCTGTAATAATACCTCATTATGTTTTTTATTATATTTTTTTTGGTGGGTAATTAATGATGTAAGAATGTATAGTGGACTTTTAAAAGTTGATCCTGTAGGCAACCATGCTGATAGCTCTTATTTGGTCTGTGTAGATTTTTGTTAGATTTTCTTTGTAGATTCTTCTGGGTATGTTGGCCTGCATCTATTGTTATCTGCTCTCCAGCCACATCAGGTTCTACTTTTACCCTGTTGTCACCCAGTTGAAACCTGACTGGCATTGGGAGGTCTCTGTTGTTATGCTGCCTCTCAGTTTTTTTAGGATAGATGATGTTATTCCCAGGGCATTGTGGGAGAGAAAAGTACAGCTCACAGTTGACCCAGCTAATCATCCATATGTAGTAGCACTCACTCCTATTGAACTCCCTACTACTTCTCCCAACAAAGGATTAAATACCTCTCTCACTTCAGGTGTTCTTACACATATTTATTATTGTGATTATTAACCTTTCTTGCTTCTGTAACATTTCTTATGTTATAATTGGGAGAGAGATTTAGATGTCCATTCTAGGCATATGTAACTATACAAGGTCAAAAGAGTAATTAAATAAAACTATCGTTTTTCTGGATTTTTTTGTATCATAATTATATTTAAAATATTTCACTCACGTATTTTTCTAAAGCTTACTTTTAAAGAACATGTGGAATTCTGAAATTAATTGCAAAAGATGAAAATAGACGTTTTTACCACTTAAGTGTCCTCTTTCTCTACACACATACTAATGTATTTCAAGGTATCGATGGATTCTGTGTGAGAAAAGTCATTGATGAGGTTGATATAAGTATAACTGCGGACCTCAACTGACAGAGAGTCCTTAGCAGGAAGGGCTATAGAAACAGAAGCAGTAAATAATCCCTGCTCTTAGGAGGTGAACTTCTTGCATGAATAAGCAACAGTGTATCATACTCTAAGGAACTCCATGTATTTATAGAGAATCTATAAATAAATAGATTTTAAGTAGACCCTTAAGTAATATTTTTTGAGTGAATAGCTAATATTTATTAAACGATATTTAATGAGAGCCCCTATAGCCATTTTGAAGATTAGACAAGGTCACACAAACACCAAAGGTCAGAGAGGAGAATTCAAAATCAGACCAGCCAAATTTCTGAGCGTCACAATTCTTAACTACTAGATCAGATAGAATAAAGGGAATACAGGGCTTTTAGAAGGGTGAGATCAACTCTTAGTGATAATTATGAATATCTATTGGGTTTAAATATTCCTGCATGTATTAGAAACATGTACTTAAATAATATACCATCAGTGATTTGTGGTTTAAAAATGATCTCTAAGAAACAATAATTTACTTATGAGCACATTCCCTATTTCATAGGTAAGGGTATCAGGATGGTTGTCTATGTTACCTGACAGGGATGACAACTTTTTGTTCTATATATAATGGAAAAATTTAATATACTTGAAAAGCATCTTATAACCTGACAACTAAAAAATTATTCTGATTGATTAAATTAATTTCAACATAATAACTACATATATCATATAAATAGTACAAGTTCTAAGTCAGAATAATTGCATACTACCTTAATTCTTTGTCTCTCTTTAAATTTTTTTTTTCGGTTTCTCAAAAAATTGTGCTTGTTAAAAATTAAACTGGATCTGGGAATTTCCTGGCAGTCCAGTGTTTAGGACTCTGTGCTTTCACTGCAGAGGGCCTGGGTTCAATCCCCAGTCAGGGAACGAAGATCCCACAAGCTGCGTGGTGTGGCCAAAAAAAAAAAAAAGTGGATTTAAAATATCAAGACATCAAATTTTATGATTTCATGTACAATGCTCTTTATAAACATGAAGTAAAGACATATTTTATGGGAGAGAGTTTTGGAGGCTCTTGAAAATCTTGATCTTTAGTGATCAGTGTTGTTGTTTGGAAAGTGATAAAAGTTATATAATTAATTACCACTCTCCTTTTAAATTGGCTTTGAGTGCTTTTGTTTTCTTTGTTTTGGAAATACTTTGGGTTCTAACATCAGTCCTGCTATTTACTGCTATTGTGTATTTTCTTAATTTAAAAATAGAAATGATAATAACATCTCTTGTTAGGGCTATTGTGAGAATTAGCTGCAACAGTGTTTATGAAAATCTATTCTGTCTTGGTACATCATAAGTTCAAGAGATTTGGCTGGTTTTCTTTAGAAAAAGTACAATAAATTTTTATTGGCAATAAAATAAAATACTGTATTGTATTACTATCTGGAGGAAAGAACCCTGTAACTCTTTAAAATTTTCCATAAAAACTTACCAGTTTGTCAAAATTTACATCCTAGAAGGGGATGGAATCCCAGTTTAATGAGTATGTATTAAACTACTAATTTCTGTAGGTTATTTTTCACTTCTTATGTCAAATTTTGTATTTTTCAGCTCAAAGTATTCTCATCATTTTAATACTTTTTATGGCAGGAAAAGAAAACAAATGATATAGGAAGTATTCTGGAAAGAAAGCAGTGTGGTCGCAGACCAGTGAAGGATAGCAACTTGTGGTGGTTCAGCTCCCAGAGGTTAGAGAAGTGAAGTTGTAGCTTCCCTTGGGATCACCTGTCTTTCCTCTGAGTACTTTGAATGTAGGGAATGGCCCAAAGGGAAAAGTCAACTAGCCCGCTCAACAGCTTAGATGACAGTGAACAAATGCTTGACTAGAATATTTGTTTTAATGAAGTAATTTAATAAAATATTGTCTAAGGAGATGCACTTAGAATATTAAGAGACTTTGTTCAGGTGGCTAAGTTGATTATTTCCTGCCAGGCTTATTTTTATCAAGTAAATTGACATAAAAAGGAAAAATCTTCCTAAAGTCGTAGCACTGTAAAATGCTCAAATGTAATTTACTTTGGAGAATTGTCCTATAAATATATATATCAAAGTGCAAGGCAGTAAGGAACACTGTAAAATCCTCAAATGTAATTTACTTTGCAGAATTGTCCTCTAAATATATATATAAAAGTGCAAATATATATATCATGATGCCCCCTGAGTGTTAACAAAACATTATTTTTTTAACATCTTTATTAGAGTATAATTGCTTTACAATGGTGTGTTAGTTTCTGCTTTATTACAAAGTGAATCAGCTACACATATACATATATCCCCATATCCCCTCCCTCTGCATCTCCCTCCCACTCCCTAGGTGGTCACAAAGCACCAAGTGGATCTCCCTGTGCTATGTGGCTGCTTCCCCCTATCTATCTATTTTACATTTGGTAATGTATATATGTCCATGCCACTCTCTCACTTCGCCCCAGCTTACTCTTCCCACTCCCCATGTCCTCAAGTCCATTCTCTACGTCGGTGTATTTTTTCCTGTCCTGCCCCTAGGTTCTTCAGAACCTCTTTTTTTTTTTTTTTTTTTTTGATTCCATATATATATGTTAGCATACGGTATTTATTTTTCTCTTTCTCACTTACTTCACTCGGTATGACAGACCTAGGTCCATCCACCTCACTACAAATAACTGAGTTTCGTTTCTTTTTATGGCTGAGTAATATTCCATTGTATATATGTGCCACATCTTCTTTATCCATTCATCTGTCAATGGACACTTAGGTTGATTCCACGTCCTGGCTATTGTAAATAGAGCTGCAATGAACATTGTGCTACATGACTCTTTTTGAATTATTGTTTTCTCAGGGTATATGTCCAGTAGTGGGATTGCTGGGTCGTATGGTAGTTCTATTTTTAGTTTTTTAAGGAACATCCATACTCTTCTCCATAGTGTCTGTATCAATTTACATTCCCACCAACAGTGCAAGAGGGTTCCCTTTTCTCCACACCCTCTTCAGCATTAATTTTTTCTAGATTTTTTGATGATGGCCATTCTGACTGGTGTGAGATGATACCCCATTGTAGTTCTGATTTGCATGTGTCTAATCATTAGTGATGCTGACTATCCTTTCATGTGTCTGTTGGCAATCTGTACACCTTCTTTGAATAAATGTCTCTTTAAGTCTTCTGCCCATTTTTGGATTGGGTTGTTTCTTTTTTTGATATTGACCTGCATGAGTTGCTTGTAAATTTTGGAGATTAATCCTTTGTCAGTTGCTTCATTTGCAAATATTTTCTCCCATTCTGAGGGTTTTCGTCTTGTTTATGGTTTCCGTTGTTTTGCAAAAGCTTTTAAGTTTCCGTTTTGTTTAAGGTCCCATTTGTTTATTTTTTATTTTTATTTCCATTTCTCTAGAAGGTGAGTCAAAAAGGACCTTGCTGTGATTTATGTCATAGAGTGTCTCCCTATGTTTTCCTCTAAGAATTTTATAGTGTCTGGCCTTATACTTAGGTCTTTAATCCATTTTGAGTTTATTTTTGTGTATGGTGTTAGGGAGTGTTCTAATTTCATTCTTTTACATGTAGCTGTTAAGTGTTCCCAGCACCACTTATTGAAGAGGCTGTCTTTTCTCCATTGTATATTCTTGCCTCCTTTATCAAAAATAAGGTGACCATAGGTGTGTCGGTTTATGTCTGGGCTTTCTAAAATATTTCATTGATCTATATTTCTGTTTTTGTGCCATTACCAAACTGTCTTGATTACTGTAGCTTTCTAGTATAGTCTGAAGTCAGGTAACCTGATTCCTTCCAGCTCCATTTTTCTTTCTCAAGACTGTTTGGCTATTCAGGTTTTTTTGTGTTTCCATACAAATTGTGAAATTTTTTGTTCTAGTTCTGTGAAAAATGTCATTGGTAGTTTGATAGGGATTGCACTGAATCTGTAGATTGCTTTGGGTAGTATAGTCATTTTCACAATACTGATTCTTCCAACTGAAGAATATGGTATCTCTCCATCTGTTTATATCATCTTTAATTTCTTTCATCAGTGTCTTATACTTTTCTGCATATAGTTCTTTTGTGTCCTTAGGTAGGTTTATTCCTAGGAATTTTATTCTTTTTGTTGCAGTGGTAAATGTGAGTGTTTCCTTAATTTCTGTTTCAGATTTTTCATCATTAATGTATAGGTATGCAAGAGATTTCTGTGCATTAATTTTGTATCCTGCAACTTTACCAAATTCATTGATTAGCTCTAGTAGTTTTCTGGTAGCATCTTTAGGATTCTCTATGTATTGCATCATGTCATCTGCAAACAGTGACAGTTTCTCTTCTTCTTTTGTGACTTGGATTATTTTTATTTCTATTTCTTCTCTGATTGCTGTGGCTAAAACTTCCAAAACTATGTTGAATAATAGTGGTGAGAGTGGGCAACCTTGTTTTGTTCCTGATCCTAGTGAAAATGCTTTCAGTTTTTCAACATTGAGAATGATGTTGGCTGTGGGTTTGTCATATGTGGCCTTTATTTTGTTGAGGTGTTCCCTCTATGCCTACTTTCTGGAGGGTTTTTATCATAAATATGTGTTGAATTTTGTCAAAAGCTTTTTCTGCATCTATTGAGATGGTCATATGGTTTTTCTCATTCACTTTCTTAATATGGTGTATCACATTGATTGATTTGCGTATATTGAAGAATCCTTGCATTACTGGGATAAACCCCAGTTGATCATGGTGTATGATCCTTTTAATGTGCTGTTGGATTCTGTTTGCTAGTGTTTTGCTGAGATTTTTTGCATCTATGTGCATCAGTGTTATTGGCCTGTAGTTTTCTTTCTTTGTGACATCTTTGTCTGGTATTGGTATCTGGGTGACGGTGGCCTCGTACAATGAGTTTGGGAGAGTTCCACCCTCTGCTATATTTTGGAAGAGTGAGAATAGGTGTTAGCTCTTCTTGAAGTGTTTGATAGAATTCGCCTGTGAAGCCATCTGGTCCTGGGCTTTTTTGTTTGTTGGAAGATTTTTTTTTTTTTTTTTTTTTGCGGTATGCGGGCCTCTCACTGTTGTGGCCTCTCCTGTTGCGGAGCACAGGCTCTGGACGCACAGGCTCAGAGGCCATAGCTCAAGGGCCCAGCTGCTCCACGGCATGTGGGATCTTCCCAGACCGGGGCACGAAGCCGTGTCCCCTGCATCGGCAGGCGGACTTTCAACAACTGCACCACCAGGGAAGCCTTGTTTGTTGGAAGATTTTTAATCACAGTCTCAATTTCAGTGCTTGTGTATGGTCTTTTTATATTTTCTATTTCTTCCTGGTTCAGTCTTGGAAGGTTGTGCTTTTCTAAGAATTTGTCCATTTCTTCGTGGCTGTCCATTTTATTGGTATATAGTTGCTTGTAGTAATGTCTCATGATCCTTTATATTTCTGCAGTGTCAGTTGTTACTTCTCCTTTTTCATTTCTAATTCTATTGATTTGAGTCTTCTCCTCTTTTTTCTTGATGAGTCTGGCTAATGGTTTATCAGTTTGTTTATCTTCTCAACGACCCAGCTTTTACTCTTATTGATCTTTGCTCTTGTTTCCTTTTTGTCTTTTTCATTTATTTCTGTTCTGATCTTTATGATTTCTTTCCTTCTGCTGACTTTGGGGTTTTTTTTTGTCTGTTTGTTTTGTTTTGTTTTTTTGAGTCCAGCTGCTCCGTGGCATGTGGGATCTTCCCGGACTGGGTCACGAACCCGTGTCCCCTGCATCGGCGGTGGACTCTCAACCACTGTGCCACCAGGGAAGCCCTGGGGTTTTTTTTGTTCTTCTTTCTCTAACTGCTTTAGGTGCAAGGTTAGGTTGTTTATTTGAGATGTTTCCTGTTTCTTAAGGTAGGATTGTATTGCTATAAGCTTCCCTCTTACAACTGCTTTTGCTTTATCCCATAGGTTTTAAGTTGTTGTGTTTTCATTGTCATTTGTTTCTAGGTATTTTTTGATTTACTCTTTGATTTCTTCAGTGATGTCTTGGTTATTTAGTAGTGTGTTGTTTAGCCTCCATGTGTGTTTTTTTTTTTTTTATAGATTTTTTTCCTGTAATTGATATCTAGTCTCATAGCGTTGTGGTCAGAAAAGATACTTGATAGGATTTCAATTTCCTTAAATTTACCAAGGCTTGATTTGTGACCCAAGATATGATCTATCCTGGAGAATGTTCCGTGAGCACTTGAGAAGAAAGTATATTTGTTGTTTGGGTTGGAATGTCCTATAAATATCTATTAAGTCCATCTTGTTTAATGTATCATTTAAAGCTTGTGTTTCCTTATTTATTTTCATTTTGGATGATCTGTCCATTGGTGAAAGTGGGGTGTTAAAATCCCCTACTATGATTGTGTTACTGTCAATTTACCCTTTATGGCTGCTAGTATTTGCCTTATGTATTGATGTGCTCCTATGTTGGGTGCATAAATATTTACAATTGTTATATCTCCTTCTTGGATTGATCCCTTGATCATTTTGTAGTGTTCTTCTTTGTCTCTTGTAATAGTTTTTATTTTAAAATCTATTTTCTCTGATATGAGAACTGCTAGTCCAGCTTTCTTTTGATTTCCATTTGCATGGAATATCTTTTTCTATCCCCTCACTTTCAGTCTGTATGTGTCCCTAGGTCTGAAGTGGGTCCCTTGTAGACAGCAGATATATGGGTCTTGTATTTGTATCCATTCAGCCGGTCTGTGTCTTTTGGTTGGAGCATTTAATCTATTTACATTTAAGGTAGTTATTGATATGTATGTTCCTATTACAATTTTCTTAATTGTTCTGGGTTTGTTATTTTAGGTCTTTTCCTTCTCTTGTGTTTCCTGCCTAAAGAAGTTCCTTTAGCATTTGTTGTAAAGCTGGTTTGGTCGTGCTGTGTTCTCTTAACTTTTGCTTGTATATAAAGTTTTTAATTTCACTGTAAAATCTAAATGAGATCCTTGCTGGGTAGAGTAATCTTGGTTGTGGGTTTTTCCCTTTCATCACTTTAAGTATGTCCTGCCACTCCCTTCTGGCTTGAAGAGTTTCTGCTGAAAGATCAGTTGTTAACCTTATGGGGATTCCCTTTTATGTTATTTGTTGTTTTTCCCTTGCTGCTTTTAATATTTTTTCTTTGTATTTAATTTTTGATAGTTTGATTAACATGTGTCTTGGTGTATTTCTCTTGGATTTATCCTGTATGGGACTCTGTGCTTCCTGCATTTGAATGACTATTTCCTTTTCCATATTAGGGAAGTCTTCAACTATAATCTCTTCAAATATATTCTCAGTCCCTTTCTCTTGCTCTTCTTCCTCTTAGACCCCTATAATTCAAATGTTGGTGTGTTTAATGTTGTCCCAGAAGTCTCTGAGACTGTCCTCAATTCTTTTCATTCGTTTTTCTTTATTCTGCTCTGTGGTAGTTATTTCCACTCTTTTATCTTCCAGGTCACTTATCCGTTCTTCTGCCAGAGTTATTCTGCTATTGATTCCTTCTAGAGAATTTTTAATTTCATTTATTGAGTTGTTTATCATTGTTTGTTTGCTGTTTAGTTAGTTCTTCTAGGTCCTTGTTAAACATTTCTTGTACTTTCTTCATTCTATTTCCAAGATTTTGTATCATCTTTACTATCATGACTCTGAATTCTTTTTCAGGTACACTGCTATTTCCTCTTCATTTGTTTGGTCTGGTGGGTTTTTACCTTGCTCCTTCATCTGCTTTGTGTTTCTCTGTCTTCTCATTTTGCTTGGGGTCTCCTTTTCACAGGCTGCAGGTTCATAATTCCTGTTATTTTTAGTGTCTGTCCCCAGTGGATAAGGTTGTTTCAGTGGGTTGTGTAGACTTCCTGGTGGAGGGGACTAGTGCATATGTTATGGTGGATGAGGCTCATCTTGTCTTTCTGGTGGGCAGAATGGTATCTGGTGGTGTGTTTTGGGGTGTCTGTGACCTTATTATGATTTTAGGCAGCCTCTCTGCTAATGGGTGGGGTTGTGTTCCTGTCTTGCTAGCTGTTTGGCATGGGGTGTCCAGCAGTGTAGCTTGCTGGTCTTTGAGTGGAGCTGGGTTAGCACTGAGATGGAGATCTCTGTGAGAACTTTTGCTGTTTGATATTACGTGGAGCCAGGAGGTCTCTGGTGGACAAATGTCCTGAACTCGGCTCTCCCACCTCAGAGGCACAGACCTGACACCCAGCTGGAGCACCAAGACGCTGTTAGCCACACAGCTCAGAAGAAAAGGGAGAAACAATAAAGAGAGGGCTTCCCTGCTGGCGCAGTGGTTGAGAGTACGCCTCCCAATGTAGGGGACATGGGTTTGTGCCCTGGTCCAGGAGGATCCCACATGCCGCGGAGCGGCTGGGCCCATGAGCCATGGCCTCTAAGCCTGCGCATCCAGAGCCTGTGCTCCACAACGGGAGAGGCCACAACAGTGAGAGGCCCACGTATCGCAAAAAAAATAAAAAAATAAAAAAAAATAAAGAAAGAGAAAAAAATAATGAAATAAAATAGTTATTAAAATTAAAAAATATTAAAAATAAAAAAATTAAAAAGTCATGAAAAAAGGAAGAAAGAAGAGAGCTACCAAACCAAGAAACAAATCCACCAATGATAACAAGTGCTAAAATGTATAGAAAAAAAAAAACAAAACAAAAAAACGACTGACAGAGCCCTAGGACAAATGGTAAAAGGAAAGCTATACAGACAAAATCACACAAAGAAGTATACACATACATACTCACAAAAAGAGAAGAAGGAAAAAAGAAATTATAGATCTATATATTTTTTAAAAAAGTAAGAGAGCAACCAAATCAATAAACAAATCTACCAATAATAATAAACTCTAAATACTAAACTAATATAAACATAATACCAGAAACAAATTAGATGCAGAAAGCAAACCCCATGTTACAGTGCCTCACAAAGTTCACCTCCTCAATTTGGGATGATTCGTTGTCTATTCAGGTATTCCACAGATGCAGGGTACATCAAGTTGATTGTGGAGATTTAATCTGCTGCTCCTGAGGCTGCTGGGAGGGATTTCCCTTTCTCTTCTTTTTTGCACAGCTCCCGGGGTTCAGCGTTGGATTTGGTCCCGCGTTTGCCTGTAGGTTGCCGGAGGGCGTCTCTTCTTCGCTCAGACAGGATGGGGTTAAAGGAGCAGCTGATTCAGGGGCTCTGGCTCACTCAGGCCGGGGGGAGGGAGGGGCATGGAATGTGGGGCGAGCCTGCGGCAGCAGAGGCTGGCATGACTTTGTACCAGCCTGAGGCGCGCCGTGCCTTCTCCTGGGAAAGTTGTCCCTGGATCACGGGACCCTGGCAGTGGCGGGCTGCACAGGCTCCCAGGAGGGGAGGTGTGGATAGTGACCTGTGCTCACACACCGGCTTCTTGGTGTCTGCAGCATCAGCTTTAGCATCTCATGCCCACCTCTGGGGTCCGCGCTCATAGCCGCGCTCACACCCGTCTCTGGAGCTCTTTTAGGCAGTTCTCTGAATCCCCTTTCCTCGCCCACCCCAAAACAATGGTCTCTTGCCTCTTAGCCAGGTCCAGACTTTTTCCCCGATCTCCCTCCCAGCTAGCTGTGGCGCACTAGCCCCTTCAGGCTGTGTTCACACCGCCAGTCCTCTCCCTGCGATCCGATCCAAGCCCGAGCCTCAGCCCCCAGCCCCGCCCGCCCCGACAGGTGAGCAGACAAGCCTCCCGGGCTGGTGAGTGCTGGTCGGCACCGATCCTCTGTGCTGGAATCCTCCACTTTGCCCTCTGCACCCCTGTTGCTGCGCTTTCCTCCATGGCTCTGAAGCTTCCCCCCTCCACCACCTGCAGTCTCCGCAGTCTCTAGGGGCTTCCTAGTGTATGGAAACCTTTCCTCCTTCACAGCTCCCTCCCAGAGGTGTAGGTCCTGTCCCTGTTCTTTTGTCTCTGTTTTTTTCTTTTTTCTTTTGCCCTACCCAAGTGCGTGGGGAGTTTCTTGTCTTTGGGGAAGTCTGAGGTCTTCTGCCAGCATTTAGTAGGTGTTCTGTAGGAGTTGTTCCACCTGTAGATGTATTTTTGATGTGTTTGTGGGGAGGAAGGTGATCTCCATGTCTTACTCCTCCCCCATCTTGAAGGTCTCCCTCAACATTAAGTATTTTTCATACTAACCATTATCTTTCTTTCTTTCCTTTCTCTTATAGGTGAGTAACTGAAGGTTAAAATCAGAATTCCTGGATATGAAGTATTTTATGCTTTTTTACTAGTGTCCTGTGGGTAAGTAAAGAAAATAGACTTGGATTAAGCGCCAGATTGAATGCTGAATCATGCAAAGATATAAATTAGTGAGTTGTGGTACTTCATCACTGGAAGTGATGATCAAATATTTAAAAGCTATTTGAGGTTAGACACGTGACACCAGGGAATATTTTCTTGTTTAGTTTTATAATTGTGTCATTCTGACCTAGCAGATAGGAAAATCAGTGCTTTATATTTGAATGCCAATGACTTGCTGTGACATAGCTAGTGTCAGTGGATATTACCTCAGATGGAAGATTTTTAAAAAATATAAATGGAGAAGTGATTTTGACTGTTTCACCTATTAATACTGAAGAGTGTATAAAAATTGTGAAAAATAAAATTATATTAAGTCTAGAAATAAAGACCGTGTTATCAAAAAAACCTTTAGAATTTAGATTTTTAATCTTGGAGATATGATGGATCTCATTTTTTAACCAATGTAATATTAAATATAGATCAAATGAAATACACTTAACAGTGACAATGTTTAAGAACAAGATTTTAAGAGAAAATGAATGAATCATTCTATTCTTAAAATTCTATGAGAAAAACTTTTGTGATTATTTTATTAAAGGAGTTTTTGTACAATTAGGGAATTATTTCCTTTTGTCATCATTTTTCAACAAATACTGATTTGGTCTAAGATATTCAAAATATTTTAAATAAGTGACTCTTCAAAAATCATTTCAAAAAAGAAAACAGCTTTTATAGTGAAATTCAAATGTCAGGGAAGGCTTTTTTATTAAATATTAATTCTATTCATGGAGGTTATTATTGCACATTGAAATTTATGAGGTGGAAATCTACTTTAAAAAATTAAAGTAATCGTTCCTTTAAGATTTGATTATAGCATTAATAAATTATATTATTTAAAGAATATATTCCAGAGAAAGTATCTTTATAGTATGGATGGCTGAGATTTCTGACATGATTGCATGATACCATTTTGTAAGGAATTTTTTCTTCTTTGTCTGCCTCTGGTTTACTAGCATTCATAAAATGTGATATTAGTTTTGGTAACAAATTTAAGTGCAGTATGATGATAAATATTTTAGATACAAGTTTAAATAACATTTTAATATTGTTGCTTTATTGAATATATTGTTATACATGGAAGTAGCTAGAGGGGCACTAGATATTACTTATCTCTACGTTTACATTTATGGCTTGGTGTTTCTTGGCATGATAATTTTTTTTTAACATGAAAAAGGGTATTTCTTGAAATGATCTATTTATGATAAGATTATGTATTTATTAGTTTGTGAAAATTATCTGTAAAGGTCATAGAAATTACTTCAACAAAATGTATATTTGTGGTCTCACATCTCAACTTTTGACATAATGGTTATTGTCCATAAAATATTTAATTAAACCAATAACATATTCAATCAATGACATCAGTAACATTCAATCTCATCAGACTAGGTTAATGGCTCTGATTTTGGAGGCAATTAATACGACAAAATGTATCTAGGGATACTTCTGATAGGGAACCTGTCTCTGAGTTTGGTACAGCATTCTCAATGGGGCAAAATTACCAGGTTAGTTCTTCTGAGATTGAGCTGCTTCAAAATTCTGCTTATTTTCTCAGTCTGCTAGGATACTTAGTAGAAAAGATTTTGTTTTGGGAGATATACATACCTATTATTTTGAAATTTGTCATTTCAGTATTATCACAATATTTATTCATAAACATTTGGGATTAAAGCATCAAAATTAGATGAAGTAGCATAACTTTTGAGCATATAGAAAAGTAAAATAAGTGTTGTAATTGAACCCCTTTGATTACTTGAGAATTAGTTCTTAGGCATTCACGTGTTTAATTATAAATGTATAGATTTAACTTACTCTTGAGATTGACAGAAAAGCAGCAATAAAACTTTACTAAGCATAATAAACTTGAGAGTATGACCTCCATGTAGCATCAACAAAAGTCCAGTGCTTGAAAAATAAGAGAATATTGAAAAGCAGATTAGCCTAGCTAATGATAGGACATTCATTGTTGAGGAAATACAGAATAAGGCTTTGATTTCAGAGAACATTCTGGTTTTATGAAAAGAAATACTCTGGAGAAAAGAATTATACTAGGCACATATTTTTCAAAGAAAGCTTAAAGTTGTGTAATAATCAGGAGTATTTAGATTCCTAAAATAATTTTCATTAATGAAAATACAATTTCCATTCAACATGTACTTAGCTTATGAAATAGACTCTTAGGATAATATCAACCAATTGATGTTCTTTATTGTTTAAGAATGGGCAATAATCATAGTTTAAATGTTCAGTTGGTCAACAAAACTTAGTTGATAAAATAATTTAGGTTAATTATACCACTAGATAATATCACTAAAACTAGTAAAGATATTTATTTTTTGGTAGGTATACATTATCAAAAAGCCTATTTTTTTATTTTCAAATTTAAATAAACCAAATAATATTCACATCTCTTTCAGGTATATGGTTTAATTAATTTTAAAAATTTACATTTCTGGATAATTTTATTCTGTGAAGGAAAAGCTAAAGGCATGTACTCTATCCAGAGCTAGCATACAAGAAATTTACTTGAAAATATTCATAATTCAATCTTCCTCTCTAGATCTTTCTTTTGAGTGTCTCATGAAAGGTGATTCAGCTGATGATAATAGGACAGCCGCATGTTCAAGATAACATCCCTTAGTCAAGCATCTTATTTCTTGTATAGTTAAGGAAATCAAAAGTTCAATTTGAATGTTTCTTATATAAAATTTGGAAGCAGAAGAGTCTTTATATAAAGATTTTCTAAGTATTCTCATGAAGTAGTGTAAACTTTTGAGGTATAATTTTTTTTTTACATGGACTTCTTAACTACCTAGATAAAAACATGCTATAGGAAATCAAATTAATACAATTTAAGTTCTCCATTTTTTTTTCCTGTTAAGTTATATGCATTTCTTTTTGTTGTTATATTTGTTCAGGGTTTTGTTGTTGTTGTTTGTTTGCTTGTTTCTATTTTTCATATAGGGAAGGTTTGTGTTTTCAGAGAGGTGAAAAAGACAGTATTTACATACAATCTCCACTTCATAAAAAGCTTGATTTTATTCTGAAAGTATAAACTTATTGTTTAAAGAAACATCATGAAATTCACCTCTCAGCTTTACAAAATATATATATATATATTTCTTTATTGTCTCAAGTCCGTTGACCATGTATTATTATTGACTATTACATATCTGAAGAAAAGGTAACCCTCCTTCACTGTTAGTGGAATTAAAAATTGGTGCAGACACTATGGAAAATAGTGTGGAAGTTCCTCAAAAAAAAAAAAAAGTACTGCCATGTGATCCAGCAATTTCACTTCTAGGTATTTACCTAAAGAAGACAAAAATGCTAATTTGAAAAGATACATGCACTTTAGTGTTCATTGCAGCATTATTTACAGTAGTCAAGATTTGGAAGCAACCTTAGTGCTCATGGATAGATGAATGGATAAAAAAGATGTGGTATATATATACAATGGAATATTACTCAGCCATCAAAAAATGTTGTTTTGCCTTTTGTGACAAGATGGATGGATCTAGATAATATTATGTTAAGTGAAATAAGTCAGAGAAAGACAAATAACATATGATCTCACTTATATATGGAATCTAAAAATCAGAACAAACAAACAAAATAAGAATAAACTCATAGATACAAAGAACAAAGGAGTACTGGGGTAAGTGGGGAGGGGAGAAAGATGGGGAACAAAATAGGTAAAAAGGATTAAGAGGTACAAACCTCTAGTATGAAATAAATAAACCATGGGGTTGTAATATGGAGCATAAGTAATATGGTCTATAAGACCATAATAACTTAGTATTACAGTATTAGGGACAGGTGGTTACTAGAGTTACTGTGGTGATCATTTCAAAGTATGCAAATGTCATTGTGTAGTACATCTGAAACCAACATAACGTTGTATATCAACTATTTCAATTAAAAAGGATTATCACATATCTTTTTATCTTTAAGACATTATAAATGATTAAATTTTAAAATATTGAACAAATTTTGAAAAGATTAAAACTCACTAAGGATTGTTCAATATTGGGTTTTTAGTCTTCTGAACATTTAATCAATTCTTTACCTCAGGAGGTGCCTGGGTTTTAACATTATCTTGCCATTGTAGATATACTTGTAATTTTTTTTTTTAATCATAAAGTCAAACCCTAAATGAGCTTGTAAGAGATCCCAGTTCTGACAGTTCAAATCCTAGCTATTCATTCACACAAAAATATTTTGTTAGTGATCATATTATTCCAACTCTCATATGGTTATTTCCTTCTTTTTGTTTTAGTGATGTTATTCATTACTTATAACTCTTCAAAAGATCTGAAATTACTACATACAAATGACCTTGTTTTATTTAGAATAGAATCAAAATATGAAATCAAAATTACATTTTAAATGAATGAAAATAACTCATGTATTGATTTATTGAGACATTAATAAGTCAGACTAAAATTAAAAAAAGAAATGTACCCATTTAGAAAGAAAAATAGGGTTGTGCTGTCACACAGATTCACAAATAAACATATAATTGGAGACATTTTGAGTTTAAAAAAAAGAGTAAATTGAATTAAACAGATAAGTTTTCTCTTTTTCCTAAAATATATTATTTCTACTGCATTTCAATAGTGATTGCACATATTTTATTTTAAATAGTTACTAACAAATATTTATGAATGATTTGTTTAATGAATATTTTCTAGACTTCTAGATGTTCAGTGAAAAATACAAGGCAGTATATATATTTATAATCTAATGTATCTGGTTCTTATAAAATTTCTTGAATTCTCATCAGGAATGTAAGATAATATAAGTTAAGTTATTCTACTTTTCACCTATATATGTGTCCAACTGATTAGAAGGTCATTTCTAAAGAACTATCACTCATATATTAATATCGTCAAGTGGTACTTCTTTATTACTAAAAGCACTAATTACTTATCTCAAAGTAATAATACTTTTCATTTGTAAAGTACTTTATGCTCTTCAAAGTGATTTTGCATGCATTATCTCATTTGGTGTTGAAAAAGGGAGCCTGCTCATTAAATTGTCCAGATGGAGTGAGGAATCAGAGTGTTCAGCCATAACTAATGTCCCCTCAAACCAAGGTGAATATATATCTGGTAGAGACCTGTCCATAATAAATGAAGGAAAAAAAGAAATATGCCCAGTTATATTAGAATCAAAATTTCTTAGAATAGGCCCACTGTCCTCTTCATGTACTTTGCATAATATTTCTTCCCAGGTTAGTTACTGTCAGAACAAAATTCAGATAACAATTTATTCTGATAGATCAGATCCAATCCTCCTCTTTGTCATTGCTGTTGTTATTTAAATATTTAATAGGCAAATATTTATATAAAAAAAGACTTATGAAATTTATTACTTAAATCCCAAACATATTGTGCATCCCTTCCTCTAACATCTTACAGAAAAATGGACTGTAGTAATTGAATATTGTTAAAGATCAGAGCTAAATTTTAGAGTATTTTCTACACTGAAGAGTCATAATCTGAGTCTTTTGAGTCTTTTATGTTGCTAAAAAAAGTCTCCTCCCCTAAATATGGATTTCCTTTTAAATATATATAAAAGTCATTTTACGTATGAAAAGGTTGGGTACATGGCTAATCATGCTGACCAATTTTTCAGTCTCTAGTTTATTATAACAAATAGTGTGGCAAAAATTTCAGCAACATACAAGGGCTGTGTACTTGACTGAAGGATAATGTCTCTCTAGGGTCCTTTTAAATAAAGAGAGGTAAAACCTCAGCCAAAAAACTTGCACAGTAAAAGGTTTTAAAGTAAGCATCGATTGAACTTTTGGTTTGATGTCTTTAAACCAAATACACAAATCTTTTTATTTATCTATCTTTGACAGCTGCACTTGAAATAATATTAGATAAAATTGTAAAGTTTTGTTTCAGTTTTTTATTAATCTTGCGAAAAAGAAAAGATTGTGAAAACATAATTTCTGCAGAATACTTTGTGCTATGTTTGTAACAATTTAACTATTATTTCTTATTAGCCATGATTTCTCATTTTTGAAGCTATGATTTAGAGCAAAATATAAGTATAAATCCTCGGATACAATTTAGTTTCTTTACACTGCAGGCTGCCATCCCTAAGTAACTCTTTTAATAGGACCCTCAGGATGTCAGAGGTTTCTGAGGTCATTGAATCCATTATATCTATTTGTTGAAAAAAGTCCTTCACTTTCACGCTTACCAACATCCTGCTACCAAGCATTAATTTGCTAAAATTTTGAAAACTATAGAAAAAATATTATTAGGCTTTAATTATTCTTTACAAAGTCTAGCCCAGTTTTAGAATTTGGAAGATGACTAGAAATAGTATAGTTTGATTTTTTTTTCCCCATGAATATATGCATTGTTCAAATACCTATTATTTTTATCTATTTTGTGAAAGACAAAAATAATACGTGGAAAGTAGCATTAGTCTCAAGTCATACAGTAGCTGTTTTCACATGATTTTTTTTTTTCATTTTAACATCTTTATTGGAGTATAATTGCTTTACAATGGTGTGTTAGTTTCAGCTTCACAACAAAATGAATCAGTTATATATATACATATGTTCCCATATCTCTTCCCGCTTGCGTCTCCCTCCCTCCCACCCTCCCTATCCCACCCCTCCAGGTGGTCACAAAGCACCGAGCTGATCTCCCTGTGCTATGCGGCTGCTTCCCACTAGCTATCTACCTTACGTTTGGTAGTGTATATATGTCCATGCACATGATTCTTTACAAGCAGGGTTCTTGCCAGGAAAACTAGACAATTTTCTACATAACTAGGGAAATCCAGGCAACCATAATGAAGTTGTCATGTGAACCATCAAAGATAAATGATCCCAGAGTGCTTTTCCTAAGTCTGGATCAGTGCTTTGTGGATTCAAGAACATGCAATAAAACCCTAAAACAGTTGGAGAATCAACTAAATACCAGCTAAATGAGAATTCAGCCTGAGGCTTTCCTCTCCACCCACCACCTTTCCACAGGTGTGCCTCTCTAGGTGGTCTCCCTTGGAACTGACCATTTGATCAGCATTTAAGGGTAAATGATTCTTTGCTATTCTTGTTACAATTACTTCTACCTTTCTTCCTCAAATTTGATGGCATGTGAATCACTTGCAATTAAAAATGACAATTTATATATTTATAAATATATTAGCTATAATACATTAACTACCATGTGCCAAACAGTCTGCTACATGCATTGCATTATATTCAGCCTCCCAAGAGCCAAACAAGTGAGATGTTAATAACTCATCTGTGGATAATAGTGGCTCATAGTGGTTAATTAAAAGTCAGAAGTCACCTAGCTAGTAAGTGGTGATGAGGGAATTAAAATCCAGATTTATCTCATTACAAAGTCCATGCTTTTCCTCTACATTTTCATTATACAACCTGGAAGGTTAAAGATTGTTAATGTAAATAGATTTGGTTAGTGTGTGTGTGTTTTAAACACCACTTTTCAAATTTCTCAAAAGTTGTCACTGGTGTTAAGGTGTATTGAATAAAATCGATAATACTAAAGGATACAAGTTAAAATTAGGGGTAATTTAACACTTGATATTTGGAATGAAAAATGATCTTCAGAAGAGCTGAAAATTATAAACTTGTCTGATGTGAGGACAGGAGGAATAATTAATAAATCAGAATTTGTAAGAAGTTGACCAGATTTCTAGTAAACATCCTTCAAAAATATAGTTATGGTGATTGAACAGACTATACATCTGATAATTTAGTCAGAACATATTGTGAAGGAAATGCAAGAGTTCAATTCTTTACTCTGTCGGTCAGACTCAGGAAAAATAAACTTCTGACAAAGTTACCTTGACTTTAAATTGCCTTTAGAGTTCTGAAATTTGTTTATATTTTTTATTGGTGCTTGTATGTGTGAGAGAAAAAGAAGGTATTGCTACAGCTCTTTGTATTTTTATTGATGTTTTGTTTTATACATGTATTGATTTGTTAAGCAGTCAATTTAACTTATATTTTAATCTCTTCATGGTATATTGATGTTTAATAGAATCTGACTTTTTAATTCCCTGACATGAAGAAATTGAGTCTAAATGGTTAAGATTGTTATTGCAATTACAAATACACATGATACTAGAAATGATAGAATAAATGTCATGTCTCAAAACATGGTTAATTTGTGTCATATTCTGAAAAGGGCATAGAGAAGAGATATAAAAACATTAAATTATATTAATTTCAGTGTAATTGATACACCAAAAAATCTACAATAGCACAAGTATTGTGTTATGTTAGGTTTTCCTACACATTGCTAAAGCAAAATAAAATATTTATTCTGAAATCAGTGAATGGGGAATTTAATTGCTCAAAGTTTGAAATAAGATATTTGAATAAATAATATCTTTTTCTATTTACACTGAAAGTACCATAAGTGTAGTGTAAACAGTTTCAACTACAATAAGACTTGGGATGTAATTTACAGAGGATGTCTGGAGTACTAGATTTTGTTTTTACATTGAACAAGTACTTATAAAATAATTCCAAGAATTTTCCTTTTTCTAAAAAAGACCTTAAATGTTCAAAATTATATTTTTATACTTGATTTAATGATGTCTTTCTATGAATTATTATAAATTAGGTCAGTAACTTCAATCTTATAATACAGTTTCCTAATTATTTAGAAATTAACTATTCACTTTGAATAGTGTGAATTATGTTTGCTTCATTTTAACTTTGACAAAGTCAGATTTCTGAAATGTTTGCTGATGCTGATTTAGGCACTTTATTTCTTCCTTTATCAAGATGAGTAATTGAAAATGAAAGAAAATGTATTTGTAATTAATTTCAATTCAACAAATTCTTGCCAAACATGTATTATAATATAAAACTATAGTGATACAACAGAGATGCTAGTTCAGTGTTTTATGTAAAACAGATATAAGATTCTTGATGCACATGAATCATTTAACATTGGTTTTATTCGTTAGAATTATTAAATTTGGGACTTCCCTGGTGGCACAGTGGTTAAGAATCTGCCTGCCAATGCAGGGGACACGGGTTCAAGCCCTGGTCCAGGAAGATCCCACATGCCACGGAGCAACTAAGCCCGTGAGCCCCAACTACTGAGCCTGTGCTCTAGAGCCTGCGAGCCACAACTACTGAAGCCCACATGCGTAGAGCCCATGCTCAGCAACAAGAGAAGCCATTGCAATGAGAAGCCTGCGCATGCACCACAACAAAGAGTAACCCCCGCTTGCCACAACTAGAGGAAGCCCGCGTGCAGAAATGAAGATGCAACACAGCTAAAAATAAATTAAAAAAAATATTATTTACAACCAATAATGCATCTCTATATAACCTTATAAAAATCTGTCCTCTTGGGCTTCCCTGGTGGCACAGTGGTTGAGAGTCCACCTGCCGATGCAGGGGACACGGGTTCGTGCCCCGGTCCGGGAAGATCCCACGTGCCATGGAGCGGCTGGGCCCGTGAACCATGGCCGCTGAGCCTGCGCGTCCGGAGCCTGTGCTCCGCAACGGGAGAGGCCGCAACAGTGAGAGGCCCGTGTACTGCAAAAAAAAAAAAAAAAAAAAAATCTGTCCTCTTGTTAAACATTTGAAAATTCCTCAGTCTATCATATTTTACAATTACTTATTTATGAATTATTCTGTTTTCTAGCAGAAATCTAAAATATCATAAAATATTATTTTAAATATTTTAATATTAATTGTAACTTTATGTTCAAACCAAATGAAAATAATCTTGTGTTGCATACAGAACAATTGCCTTCTAAATTTTCTCTCATATACCCCTATGAAATCCCACACTATTCACATTCATATTTATTCATTTAACAGATATTTATTCATTACATGAATGTTTATTAACTGCCTACTATAAGCATGCCACTGTACTAGGCCATAAGTTTGTATATTTACTGTCTCCAAATAAGGATGAGAGCTAGGCGAACACAAAAAATTAAATCAGAAGTGGATCAAGGATAGAATAGAAGTAATACCCAGAGTAAAATTACTTACAGTCTATAGTTTGGTGATAAATAAAATTTTTCATGGAAACATCCATTGACCTAAATGAAAACATCTGATGTCATTTTTTGGTGTACTTAGTAAATTAACTTTCTCATCGTACTTGTGTTCAGTCGTAGAGAAGGCTTAATTTAATCTGGATGAAAAAACAGTAAAAATTATGCAACCTGATTTTTGAACAGGAAATATTTTAGAATTAAAAGAATAAATCTTTAATTTTTGTGGGGGAATTATTTAGCTTCAAGAAAAAGTTTCTTATCATGTCTTTTTAATCTTTGTTACTACATAGTATAATTAAATACTCCTTGCTATATTATAGTGTGAGACAAAATAAACTGTTATTAATTTATGTCTCTATATTATTATAATTTAAATTTTCATTTGTAGTTGATTTAATTATATTAGATTAAATGTTCATATGGCAGTGTCTTCTGCCCCCAAACTCAGCCATTGCTGTGGTTTATGTTTAGATCAGGTTCTGCATTTTTACGATTTTTTCAAACTTGACTACTTCTATTTAGCTATGATCTGAGATATTTAATATAAAGGGGGCTAATAAGAATATAAAAAACTTACTGGCTAGCCCCATCCAGAATATTCCTAACTTTTTTTTTTTATAGTGGTTGTCTAGTTGAAACAATGGGATTTTATTCAAATATTGGATGCCACATGCTCTAGAATTTGCTGGCATCGTGTTTTACATCTAAGTGGAGATTTTAAATGTAATAACTAATATTATTAGAACATGATAGCTAATGTACTAATGTCTTTAATGATAATACATAATACTTGCATGGTGCTCACCACCTATCAGATATTACTCTTAGTGCTTCATATATATTACTTCAGTCTATGCTCACATACTCTGAGGTAGGTGCTATTATTGTTGTCATTTTCTAAATAGGGAAATGGGCACAGAGGGTTAAACACTGTTCTGTCTCAGTGAATCTGACTCCAGAACCCATCCTCTCCATGTCTGTCATTGAAGCTAATTTTATCTCTTTCATAAAGAACTCATCTACACTCAGCATAATCTGCTCTACTATCTGCCCCTTCTGCTGACTGTGGAGTGGTTCTCAAAATCAGACTGCTCAAGAAGGCAAATCATGCCACCTAATTTAATGACCTTGTCGTTAGGTGAAAATGCTATCAAGCTTAGGAACACAAAATTGTGCAAGTCTGAGATTTTGTACCAACCCATATGTTAAGATAATGTTTTATTTCTCTTCCTAATACAAGCAGTCACAAAGTTTAACCCCCACTAAAGATTACAGTAAATCGTTCAGTAAAATAAATAAATAAAACAAAAAGCCAAAAAAATAATACTCTCTCAAGTATGTCACCCTACATTTAAAATTTTGCTCCCTAACTTTCAAACTATGTGGGCTTTAGGTATCACTAGCAGAATAGTTAGTTTTCACCTAGTAAGAGATACATAACTGCAGTATGGCCTATCAATATATATACAATAGATGCAGGATTACAGAGGAAATGTATGCAAATGTGCACATACATATTACTATCTTTAAAGTCAAAGTTACTGTGTGATTATGATCAGGCTTTCGGAAATCAAGTTAAATTTTCTACTCACTCAGGCTTATGTTCCTGGTAAAATCCTGTAGTTTCCTTCCTTGATGACCACCCCTTTTCTTCCCTCTTATTATCTAGTCTCCTGGTTACCTTTACAAGTTCACTTTCCACCATTCCTGGTTCCCTGCAAGGCAGCATCAAAGATCTATTTGTAGTCCCCTCAAGCTTCCTTTATCTTATTCTTCCCTGCTTTTGCACAGGATGCTCTTTGGCTATAATGCCTTTTCTGTTTGTGGAACTGATAAAATTCTAGAACTTTTAAGATCCTCTGTAAAACTTTTTCTTAAGTCCTCAGAGTTTGCTGCTTTCTTCTCTTTGCTGCTTAGCATCATGTACTTCTCAAACTGAACTGAATTTACTAGCTGTGTGACCTAGAGTTTCCTTAGATGTAAATTGGGTCAGCTCAATACTGCATTGTATTGACAGGTCAGTGTCCTGTCAAGAAAGAGATTGGATAATGTAAGTAGATTTGTTTAAGGAGAATTTAATAAAGTGTTCATTTATAAATGTGATAAGACCAGAAGAATAGTACAGTACAATGTTAGTAACAATAGGAGGTTCTGATCATCCCTACAACCAAAAGGGCTAGGGGAATGGAATAAATTTGTGGAATGGAATAAAAAGAGAGAGGAAGCTGTGTAGAAAAGGCTGGTTGGAAGGAGCTCTGATTTTCTGGTTGAAGGATGTGGCCAGCTGAGCAAATAAATGTCTTAATGTTCCTCCTTCCTTCCTTCCTATCTGTGGCCAGTGCTTCCCTATGGCTGGTCTCATCCAGGAGCCAGAGCTGTTGGTATGATTGGTGCAAGTCAGACTCTGAGACTAGAAGTAAGTTTGTGAAGGGTGAAGGCACTTTTCCTACCCTGTTGGGTTTTTGTAAACATGAAATGAAATCATGTTAAAACTAATACTCCAAGTATATGTTTTCATTTGTATAATATAATTACATAATAACCACACCCAAATTGTAAATTATTCCCTGCTAACAGTAAACAGTACCAACCTGTGTTCAACTGCTTAAAAGTGAAACTTAGGAATCATCTTTGATTCCTCATATTCCTTCATTCCCCACGTATAGTGTATTTAACAGGGCCATTAAAATAGATGTCCTGTCAGAGTGCCTGGTTCCAAATCTTATAAGACTGTTATTAGCCCAGGGTATACCTTCAAACAAATCAGAAGAAGCTTTGTTCCTTTAGGTGGCAGGTAATCCATGACTTGATTAATGGAGCATGAGCTGGATTTCAGCCCCAGTGAAACTACTGCCAGCTTTCCCGGTGGAATGAAAGACCAATACAGCCATACACGAAGGCCCAGAAATCATGGCTCCATCATTTCATAACTGGTGGACTTAGCTTAACCCTTCTACAAACACATTTTTTTTTCTGTAAAAGAGAAGAAAATAGTAGTACCTACCTTACTGGATCCTTGTGAGAAGTAAATGAATATGCATTAAACTCTTAGAAAAGTGCTGGCATGCATTAAACACCATGCAAATCATTTCACATTCAAAACATATCTCAATCTTTTGCCACATCTTCACTGCCAGCACCCATGACAGGCTTTATTTCTTGCTGGACTATACAAATGATTCCTTCCTAGTCTCTTTTTCAAGTCTTTCCCTACTTCTAATCCTAATTCCCCACACAGAGAAATAGTATACACACTGTTTCTATTTCACTGCATATGTAATAAACATTTACTAATATTATTATATCTATATTTCTAGAAAAGTCTGCTTTTAACGTAAGAGGTATTTGGAAAATCCCCACCCACTTAAAAAATTCTGAATTACACTATCTTGATATGTGAAAGTACCTAGACTATCCTGAGAATAAATACACATTATTGTAAGGAAGTCTATGTATACAGCACATTTCCAGCTCACTCCCTTGCCACTTGATACACTATTCCATTTCCTTGTTCCTGCTTTCTCAGGTGGCAGCACACACTGTTCCTTCTCTGGGTTCTTACTGTGATGCTTTCCTCCCCTACAGCTCCCAGTTAGCAGTTCTCACCCTCCCCGTGGACTTCTACTTCACAGTTTCTCTCCCAGCTTTTTTTTTTTCTCATCAGGATCACTCTCTTCCATTTTTCTTCCATTGCTCTGTAATTCATAGTAGCATCTCCCAACAAGGATATGTCATTTTCATCAACCTGAAATATAAAATAAAACTTCCAGATCAGCAGTACCTGTAGGATTGAAAGGCTGCATTTATGAGCTGTATAAAGCTTTTATGAGGCATATAAATCTGCCTGAGGAAATGCACCTGTGGAAACTAAGCAAGAGCTCCTATTGAAAAAGCTATAACTCTTGAGGCCAAAGGCCTCAGCTAAACAAATAGAAAATGAATTTTTGGATATTGACTTTCTACAGACTGCTATAAAATATTTCTACCCTGCCAAAAGTAAATTGTTGAACTTCAGAAATCACTCAGTATCTTCACTCTTTCAGAAATCTCATTATTTACAAGTCCTTTTTATGATCACAAAGTCTAATTTTGATTAACAGCAAGGTTCAAAGATTACAGAGGCTCATTACAGATAGATTAAAAGCTTAACTGCATATTTAGTGCCTGCCTTCCACTTTGTAACTGTTTTGGTTACTCTTGCTTGTCTGATATTGTGGTATTTTACCACACTATAAAAACAGTTATATTTACTTTCTGTGGTTTGACTGATTTTCTTTTGCTACTTACTTCTTTTTTTTTTTTTGCTACTTACTTCTTGGAAAAAATAGATATATTTTGTCAAGATTTATTAAAAATGGTCTTCTTAAAATATATTTTACCAGCATTTATAGTAGGTTCACTATATGCCAGGCACTCTTTTGACCATGTTAAAGATATTAACCTTTTCATTTGCCCAATATCTCTAAGCGGTAGGCACAATTACTTAGTCCCATTTTACAAATGGAGGAACAGGGAGGTCAAGTTTCTTACCAAAGTTCATACAGCTAGTAGACGGCAGAGCCAGGTATTGAAGGCAGGCACCATACAGACGTCTGCTCTTAACCACCCTATTATTTTGTAGTGGTAAGCCACATTTTTATATCTGACCCCAAAATATGTACAAAGTACTAATGTAGCAGAATGCTTTTACTGATATGTGGTGAAAAAACCCTCAAAATATTATCTGTTCTTATCTCTGTGGCAAATATTATATTCCATTTTTTCTTAAAAACCACCTGCATTAATATAATTGATTTAAGACAGCACAAATATATACAACGGAACAGATAATATAACTCAGGAAGAGAGAGAAAAATTGCAAAAATCAATCACTGATTACGCCCTCTAGTAGAGTCTGTCTATTCTTCTTTTGCCTATTTGTTAAGTTTTGAAGATAGTTAGGAGTATTACCTTCAGTGTCTGAAAATAGAATTTTGAGGGTTTTATTTTCATTGCCAGAAGAGAAAGTTAACATATAGAATGTTCCATTGACTGGTTAGCGTCCCATCCTAGGGTTAGTGTCTGGAGTATCATAGTTACTGCCTGAAGATGTGGTACCCTTAGCTATTTCTCCTTCACTTGTGTTACATAGGACATGGAAGTTAATGTTATTTCTGTTACATTTCCTCATTTTTATAACTTTTTTCTTCTCAAGAGATCTTATAAAATCCATATATATCTTTATATTTGTGGTGATACCAAATAAAATGAAATGTCATACAACCGATACTGTACCAACATGTAGTCAATGACATATTTCAGATTATAATTCAGAGCATTTGTTGTCATATAAGTATAATGCTCTTTTCTCTAAACCTGAGTGGCTCCTTCCATTTCTAAAAGATATTTATTTCACAGATGCAATTATCAAAAATATACATGGAGGGACTTCCCTGGTGGCCCAGTGGTTGAGAGTCTGCCTGCCGATGCAGGGGACACGGGTTCGTGCCCGGATCCAGGAGGATCCCACATGCCGCGGAGCGGCTGGGCCCGTGAACAATGGCCGCTGAGCCTGTGCGTCCAGAGCCTGTGCTCCGCAACGGGAGAGGCCACAACAATGAGAGGCCTGCGTACTGCAAAAAAAAAAAAAATATATATATATATATATATAATATATATATACACACATGGAAACGTACAAGGTACAGGAAAGAGTAGGGAAAGAAAGATTATCTTTATTTGTGGCATGAATTCAGAATCCCCAGAGGTCGCTGCCTTTGTATGAGGCAACGTGGCCAAGCTCGTGTGCATGGCTGATTATCCAGGATATTTAGAGGCTAGACCCTGCTCCTGTAAAGAGTGTGCTCTGAGCACACTGGAAGACAGTCTTTGCAGCGTTAAGAAAAGTTCTGGCAGAAAACAAACTGTTGTAAATGGCCACTCTGGTAATTAATGCCCAGGCAATTTCCATGGTTTTCCCTGTTTTTTTTTGTTGTTGTTGTTGTTCTAAAAAGTTTCTTTCTGACATCTTGTGCTGTTACCTTGGATTCTTTTCTTCTCAAAAGCCTACTGACTAGCTGCCAAAGAGAGGCTGGTTCACACCTTGCCTGTTTTCCAGCGTGCTCTTCTGCTCCATAGAGATAGACAATACTCACAAAAGGAGGGGAAAAAAAAAACACTCACACAGTATCAATATGTGCATATTGGGTGACTTTCTAAGCTGCCAGGTTGCCAGAACAAAGCCTCAGGAGGATGCCAAGATGCTATCCAATCCTTGAAAAGTGAACAAAAGTACCATATCCATTAGGATCAAAAATGGTACAGAAGAAAATGCTTTTTTTTTTTACTTTCCAACAGGTAAAACTTGATTTATTTTATCTAACACGTTAAAAATTGGGCTCTATTGTCCATGAATTTTTTCTGCCACTGTGTTTTAAATGATTATGTTCCAAATAAAACTGAACAACTATTAAAAGAGGATAAAAGATGGTATTTTTATGCATACAAACAAGTTTTCTCCAGACTTTATTATTTTTCATTTTTCTTTCATTTTGGAAACAGATAAGTAGAACACTGTTCTAAAGTGAAAGCAGTGAAGTGTGCAACTGTCTGCCTCTGTCAGATTGATAGAGTGAAGATGTTGAACGAGATAATGGAAACTTTCTATTCAGCGAGGACTGGAATAAAGAAACCATTTCTAGTCATTCATCAGCATTGATTGCCTTAGTGCTTGCCGCACAGATCAGAACTTCGGCTTTACAAAGGGAAACTAAAACAAGTACAGTGATCACTGTGGGAAGTATAGTTGGCTTCCGCTTATCATTCAGTACATAGCAGTCATAATACATGGCAACAAAACACATTGAAGCCAATAACATGGAGCATGGCAACAATGTAATAGGTAGATGTTTCTTCACTTATTCTGGTTCTGCAATTTATAAACATTTTACTTTGTTAACTGGGGACACTAAGTGAATTTATGTTTTGTTTTTTAATCATGTTTAATTTAGAAGATTTTTATTGGTTTCTTTCATCATTTGTGATCATCAAATTTTAAGAGTTGTTTAATTTTCAGAAATAGTTTAGTGATAAATAGCTACACTAAAATGCAATTTAGTGAACGTGTGTGAGCTTGCATACTATAATTTATTTTCTGTAAAAGAGGTATTGAAAATATGTAAATGATACCTTCAGTAGTTTTCAGTTTTATTTTCCTTTAAACATTTACAAACTTTATATGCCACAAAATGTGTACATATTTTCACTGTGCTGAATGAATATGGTAGCTCATACATTTGCTTTTGGCCAATTTCTACTATCAAGATGAAGTGGAGAACTGAAACAATTATCCAAATCATTCAAACCAAAGGAGCACTTTGGCCTCAAGCATTTAGGTACAGAATTTCAAATCAAAGTGTTTCTTTGGCATGAATGATATGGACAATTGTCTCAGTGCTCCATTATCGCTAACTATAGATTTCCAATCTGATTATGGGTCTAACATAAGATGGAAAAAGTAATAACATATAATTGTGTTTTGAGAACTTGGCTCATTCCAAAATCATTGTGCCAGGGTTTCCTAGTTCAAACACAATCTACAGGGTTAGTCATCTTCTGAAGATGAGTGACCTCCTAAAGCCAATTGAATGCTATTTAGAATAGGGAGGTAGAAACTCCTTCCTCAGTTAGTTTGCCTCTTCAAAAATCCATTTTGCTTCAACAAATTTTAAATATTATTTTTCTGAAATGAATAATGTTCCCTAATTCAGTGGAACACAACATCCATGTAATCACAACAATGAATATGAAAAAATGATTTAACTTAGTTTGGCATAAATACATGTGATTATACTAGGTCAGCCATTTCAGTTTGAATTTAATAATTTGTAAATAATAAAAGTCAAAGTTTTCAGGCACTAATTATTATTATATTGATTATTGATATAAACATAAGAAATACATTCCAAACCAAATCCTGTTTAATTGCTTTTTTAAAACCATCTTTGTCTTTCGGAAATTTACAGAAAAGTTCTGTATTCAGCTGGAAAAAATATGAAATGCTATGACTTACTCTGTATTTAGGAATTTTTTTCTTCTAGGAAAAGAAATGGACAAATCCTCAGTATAACTCAACACATTTCTGAAGTGCTAATGGCTTTCTTTGCATTTATAAATAATTGTAGGTATTGTAATGTCATGCCTAAGATGCGTTGATTGCATAAAAGCTCCTAAGCAATAAGTGGAGTTTGCAGTGGGTCTCAATCTATATCTCACCCTTGACAGACGTCATTCACTTTGCACCATCCTACCATAACTGCACTTAGTCAGGATGATCCCAGGTTATGTGCAATTTCCAGTGTACTATTTTCATTTTACCTTTTCTTCTCCCAGTCAAACAACCCAGTGAATACAGTGATAAATATAATCTTAAATATATTCTAAATAATTCAAAGAGTAAACCATTGACCAACTATAGTTTTTCAGCTATAGTTAGTAACAAATTTTTGCTACATCTGGTGACATCATGATTATGGATCACAGGTCTTAAGATGAATCCATAAGGGTATCTCTAACCAGTGGAGTTTGCAGTAGGTTCTCAGAAATCTGACAAGTTAACAATGGATAGCCCATGGGCTCCACTTTGAATAACATTGGAAAAAACAGATTTGACACTATTTGTTTCTGATGAAGAAAATGTCTTCTTTGTTTTCCTTTGCTATCGTCCTTTTCAATTACGTCTAACGTCCTCTGCTTTCCTCTCTTAGTAGACACTTCTGATCAGTGTTAACCATAATTATGCCCATTTCCTACTCAATTTAAACATAGCATCTCTTTTGTGGATCAGTTTTCTAATCCTTTTTTTCCCTTTTTTTTCATTTCACAATAATAACTTTTATGAATACTTTTCTATGGCCTTCAGTGAACATTCTAACTTTGTTTTTTATAATATTAATCTTGACTGAGTGTTTACATATTAAATCTAGTGTTTCACTTGTTTTGTATCCACTAATCCTTGTGATAATCTTGAGATGACATTTATATCCTCATTTTAAAGAAGGAATTTTTTAAGGGTCACATTAAATTACCTAACATACAGAAGAACATACAGGCATTTTTGGCAATTTACATATCTCTTAAGAAAAAACAAAACAGCTAAGCTTCCGCTCATACCAAACCCTGTAATTAGAAGGTTGTTAAATCTGTATTTCTGCTCTGGTCTTTGACTCTTCATGACATTATTTGAGATTTTGAAGACAGCAATCAAGTTACTTCTGGGAATTCTTTTCTTCACATCAAATACCTTCAAATCCTTGAAAATGTGACACAGATTTCATATATTACACCTTGTCACTAAGCATGTATTTGCTTTTAGACCTACAATATTAATCCATATTTGATTTGGGTGAAATCAAACTTCATAGATGTAGACTAGACCCAATTTCTCTTGACTGAAATGACATATTAGACAGTTTAACCCAATTTAACAATTCTAATTTTATTCACATTATATATCATAATATTCTATCAATGCTTGGGAGGGTTTTGAATCTTAATTCTGGCACCCATCAGTCTAGACTCAATGATTGCATCTTTTCTGACTTCAGTCAAATCTTTCATTAAATATGCTCAACAAAGTACTGATCAAACTATATGGGTATGGATTCTTTATTCAGTGATATTAAAGTTTGTTTATTCAATGAAGTTGAATTTATTATATTTACTTGGAAAAATCCATAATAAACCCAAGATTAATTATATATTTTATTTAAATAGTTCCATGGTATACAAAGTGCTTTTATATAAAGGCTCTAAATTTATCTTCACAAAACCCCTGTGAATTAGGCAATATTTTTCCTCTTCAAGATTATGGAAATGGAAACTCAAAGAGTTAAATAACTTATCAGAAAATCATAATTCACACATGCAGAACTGGCAATGAAACGTCCTGATGTCCAGGGAATTTCCTAGTACACATATCTGCCTCCCATTTTGTTCCTCCAAGAGTTACCACAACTATTTAAATAGAAAAAATAAACCCTACACAAACATTTTCACAAATTGAGGATAAAATAAAAAACATGGATATGTGTTAAATCAGGTTATTATTTCAGAATATTATTACTATTTTAGTCAAGTCATCTTTATAGTTATGTGATACCATGATCTATGCATATGAAGATATGTATATACACATATATGTACATATAATATATATGTGTATGTATATGTATAGATACATAGACCTATCTAGATAGATATCTCTATGTGTATATATATATATATATATATATATATATGTATGTATCTATTTATCTATCTATCTACAGTTGACCCTTTAATCACATGGGTTTAAACTGCACAGACCCACTTATACGTGGATGATTTTCAGTAAATGTGTACAACAGTGTACACATTAAATTGTGTACAACTACACAATCTAAGGTTGATGAATCCACAGGTATGGAACTATGGATACAGAGGGCTGACTGTAAAGATTTTTGTGCATGAGTCAGAGCTCCTAACCCCTCCTTGTTCGAGAGTCAACAGTATATCTGGAATCAATAATGAAACCTAATCCTATAACTATTTACTATGGTAAATAACTATTTACTATGGTGCCATACCAGGTGATTCACATGTAATACTTTCTTTAACCTTCTCATTCATGTTATATTATTTAATTTTTGTATGACCATAATCCTGATATTAGAATTGAGGAAAGTAAGATTTGGAGAGGTAATTATATTTTGCAATCACATAGCTAGTAAGTAGCAGTGTAGGATTTAAATACAGGTCTCCCTGACCCCAGTGTCAATGCTCTTACACATTAAAATATTATTGAAGTGAACTTTTGTCCAAAAAGAAAATTATATTTAAAAATTCAATCAGAATTTTTCCCAGTAATGACATCAGCATCACGCTCTTCTAAATTTGTAATGGTCATCATTTGTCCATTTTGCAAATTGGAAAATTTAACATCTCTAATATTTTTGAACTTTTACATTTTTCTGAGATTTCAAAAAAAAAATGAAAATAATGTCTCTCCATTCATATCTGCAACTATTATTCTTTCTAGAAAACAAAATCTGGAATATAACTTTCTAGATGCTTAAAAGCATTCAAAATACCCATTTGTTTTATTAGTATATCTCCTATCTCTTATAATACACCTGACTTTTAGTTTTTTTCTCTCACTTCCAATTTCAAGTTCATTCTGGGGGGAAATATGGAAGGAAAATGGGAGTTAAGGAATTCTATAGGTTCTCTATCATCTGTCATTGTTAGGCATCCGCTGGTGGGCTGGACCTTTCTTAGCTCCCTGCTTCTAAACATAGTTGGGAGAAAATTATAGCAAGTGTGTTTTGTTTTGTTTTAAAAACTCAGCACAGACTTTCATATTCATTCTCTAGTTCTGTCTTCTGAGCTCCACATATGTGTTCTGAATATTATAAATCAATACCTAACCTAAAACTGACATTTAAGCTATATTCATCCTTTTCCCCAATCCAGACACAGTGATTATAGGCAAATGATGTTGAAGGAACTTCTCTTCATTTTAACTGCATTTCTTCCATATGCTATTGCTTTCTTAATGTCTTATACCACATGATGGATAAAACACTACTTTTTCATAGCGTCCAGTTCAACTATATGGGAAAAATCCTATACTTGTTACAACATCAGTGGTAAAATCATTTCTTTCCTTTCTTCTTTGGGACATATTTCACTCACTTAGTTTCAAGCAGTGGTTTTGCTTGACCTCATTCTCCTCTGATTCTTCTTCATTGGGCTTCCTTCTCAGACTATATTTCTTTGTTTGCTTTGCCAACCATCTAGGAACTATTGTTTCTCTACAATTAGTTTTTTTTTTTTTTAAATTGTGCTAGCAGGTCTCTGTAATTTCAAAGCTGACAATAAGTGCACATGCTAATACTGAACATATCATAATCTCTACAGCTTTTGGATGGACTATAGCCAGATAGGCTGTAACTAGTCCAGAATATGACAATTAGACTTCTCTGCATCCAACCTCATGACTTCACAACCACTTTTGATGTGTGGTGCCATGTATGAATTAATGAGCATACGATTTTTGTTTACCAAGCCAACTTAAAACTTTAGTCTGTGTTCCTCAGTATCATTCATTTTGGGTGGGCCTAATCATATCAATATTATATTTATTTTGAAGCAGAACACTATAGCATTGTGTGAAATACCATCTTTGTGGGAAAACAAGTGATGTTTTATACAATTGGCTCGCTGGAAAAAATATATGTGTATGTATACATACATAAGATTATTATAAATTTTATTGCAAAGAAGGATGTGTAACAATTTTCAGAAAACAAAAAATATATATTATTCATTGCAAAATGCTCATGGCCAATTTGTTCTCACAGAACATTTTCATTAATTTTTGCCTAATTCTTGTGCTCATAGACATACCATGGTGGCACTTTACAAACAAGCTTACTTCTGATAAAAATCTTGGCTAATATTTTCATTTACATTAATAAATAAGATATTACCAAAACAAAGAAGACACATGTTGGAACTACAACCATTAGTCAATAATATAAGTGACTTCTTGCTGAATTGGATAATGGTTTTTGAATACCATAAGAACATATTCTCAATGTTTTTGTCCTATTCACTATGTAACAGCTATAGAGACTTTTAAAATTTGATCTGCATTATTAAATCTCCATTACTTTCTTAAGTATAGAGTTTAGACAATCACCAAAATATCTGTACAGCCCTGATTTATAATATTTGCCAGTTTCTGTGGTTGTAAGTACTACCAGGGTGACAGATTTCAGGCTACTAAGGTGCTGCCACTGAATTCTGAATTACAAAAAGATAAGCAATAACACACCAACTATAGAGTTTTGTCCATACAGATAAAATAGTCATAAAATACCTCAAGAGGATCGATTTTAGTAAGATTTAGTAATGTTATTAGGAAGTGATGGGTTTTGAGTATGTACTGCCTTTTAAAATAGAACTTAAATGCTACTTTTAATGTAATTTAATTTTTAATAATGCTTGTTTTTGACATAAGCCAGCCAAGTTTCTGAAATTTTAATGATTGGCTCTCACATGCCAATACAAGGTGTTTGCAGCATCCCACTGAAATGGGATAAAACCTGAACATACTAAGTATTTTCCTGGCGTGTTATTTAACCTCTCTGAGCCACAGGTGTCTTCATCTACGAAAATTAGATAAAATGACATATGTAAAGCCCTTAAAACAACATTCAGAACATGATAAGTACTCACTAGTAGACTGCTTGGCTCCCATTTAATAAAAACAAATCTAGGTTATAGCCAGAAAGATCAGATTCCATATTATCTTAAATGATGTATAATGCTTACAAAGACAAAATTTAAGACTTGTTGCATTACTTCAACATATTACATAAAATATTGTTTTTTTATTCATTTTAACTTATTTGAGTTATTTACACCTCTCTAGTGTGAATGAATAACATTTGCAGATTTTTTCCTTAAGGCACATTTCAAACCATAATACCTGAGAAGAAGATTCCAAAATACAGTATATTATGTACAGCACTTTGAAACTTTAAATTGGAAGACTAATTTCTATTCATAGCTTTCAGTTTTGTCAAACTACTTTCTTTGTGTCATGTCATAAATATATGTTTTGCCAACTTCCTTCCTCCACCTTCCAGTATTAGGTCTGAAGAGACTTTATTATTCATCCACATGTTCGAAGGTAGTTGTTTCTACCTTAATAGAGCCAAAATTGTCAACTTTTCAAACAGTAACTTGTTTTCTATGCCCTAAGGTTTGAAAGAAAATAGTCTCATAATGGAAAATAGTAAGCTGACTTTCTGAATTCATAAATGGCTCAATTCTTTATCAGGCTATAATGTGCTACCTGTCTGGAGGTGTTGAGATGGTCTTCCAGCAATAGGGAATGGGGCTTTTGGATAAATATACTGTAAATAACAATTTTTGCTATTTCCCGTTAGGTTTTTGTAATCTCAAAGTCAGAGCTCTCCAAACTTGGAGACACTTCTCTAACGTAGAATTGTTTAAAATTATAAATAAAAGTAAATGAATTTAAATATGATACAAGGAAGAAAAAATTAGGTTATGACTTTAAGTTGAAATATTTTTGAGCCATTTTCAACTAAACATATAATTTATAGTATAGATAATAAATCTATAGACTATGAGAGAAGTCTGACAGGTAAATAGATTTGTTTTTAATAATTAGGCCTCATACTGTTAACCACAGGGCAGTGCTATTAGTTAAAAACAATACTAGGGCAATAGTAGATTAAAGTTTTTTTTTAATGATTCTTCCACATCCAGCTAAAGATGAGAAGAAAATTAAGTATCTTTTATATAAGGGACCTAGCTAAGCAAAGTCAAGACTGTAAAGTTTTAACTGCCTCTGCATATATCTTAAAAATATTAGATATCATTTTATTAAGGTAGAAATATAGGAACAGATACTGGGCATTTCATATTGAACTGTGTTTAAAGATCTATTTTCATGACATTCCTTTGGGTAATCAGCAATTTTATTGCTTTAATATTGTAGAAGTGCTAGATTATTTTTAAAGGGGAAATAGAGGGGAAAACCAACATTGGATCAATGACTTGACATTGCTAGTCAACTTAAAGCATAAAAACATCTGTTTAAAAATCTAACTAGCAGCTCTTCATCGGTAATCAACAGCAGTGCTCTAATTATGTAGAGAAATTGTCCAATGTATTAGAGAATTTCTCTTCATCAAGTCATGTGCATGGGGATTTAACATTATACCCTAGACAAAGACCAAGGGAGGATCATAAGCTTAAAGAAAGGTGTAAGCAGCTATCTTTTCAGATGTGTTTTGAATAAGTTACAAATATACCCTTTGTTTTAGTCTCAATCTGTGATAAAGTTGAAAATTAGCAATTAATAAAGTAATTTTAGACAAAACCAAATTTCTCTGCATAGTAGTATTCTTAACTGTCTACCCATCTTTCAGTACAACTCACATAAGAAATGTTGGGTAAAATAAGTGAGCTCTTTGTGAGTAGCACCTGAAACATGGCCTGGTCTAGTTACAGTTTGAATTAAGGATTTCTCCTCTCTCTCTCGCTCTCTCTCCCTCTCTCTCTCTCCCCTGTTTTGCAGATATTTAAGGCAAACTCTTGCTTATTTTTTTATAGATGCTCTTTTCTGTACCTCAAAACTCACCCTCTGATCTCTCCATGTTTCATTTCCTCACATTCTTCAGATCATAACTCGAACGTTACCCACTTAGAGAAGCCTTCTTTGTCCACCATATTTAAAACTGCCAGCTTTGTTTATTTGTCTTTATCCACTTATCATTCATCATGGAACATATTTTATTTTTTAAGATTTTATTGATTATATGCCCTCTGCCAAGGAGAAAATGTTTCATAGTGACATGGAATTTTACTGTCTCCCCATTGGCTAGAGTAGTGTCTGGTATATAATACCTTTAAAAAAATTAAATGAACTAAATATGCATGGTATAAGCTGAGGAGCTCATTATTGGGCATAGACGAACACTGATCACAACTAGAGTTTATTTGCCATCTAAATAACCAATTTGAAATTTTTATATATGCAGTATCAGTGGTTTAAAATATTTTTTTTTGAAATAGGCAGAATATATTTATCTCACCATTTAAATGCCATAATTCATTTTATTTTTAAATTTTCAATACAATTTTAAAAGTTACATTCCATTTACAGCATAGTTATTACAAAATATTGGCCTAGTTCTTATTAGTAATACAGTTTATTCGTTACTTGTTAATTCATTTATTCAAAGGATAATGGTAAAACTCCTACAGTGTACTAAGCACTATGTAAATGCCATGGATACATTGAAGCTTATCACAAGTAAGGGAAATTGGTTTTAGATTAATCTTACCCCTAGAAATGAACTTACAGATGTTTTCAGTGAATCTTATTAAAATCTGTAATAGGATGATCTGACTTAGTCTGGAATACCAGAGAAGGGTTCCCTGAAGAAGTGATGATTAAACTGACATCTGAGAATGAATTGGTTAGTATTGGTTACTAGGTAAAGGAGAAAGGGCAGGGAACAATGTGTCAGTTAAGGGAAAAAAAGGTGCAAAAATCTGTGGCAGACTGGACCAACTTGATAGACTGCATTCACTCCCATTAATACAAATTATTTTATTTAATTTGAAGCTACTTTAGATTCAAATGATTTTCAATAGGATTTACCTTGTGTGGCACATTTGTAATATTTATTAATATCTATTTAACCAAATTGAACACAGTGTGAAGTCTTCCTTCAAAAATGAAACATTGTAATACTGAAAGTTTTAGTAAGTTAATAATTTCTATGAATCAAGAGGAAAATAGATGCTTCACAAATGGATATTTCTGATAATCAGCTTCTTCAATTTTGTAAATTCCTTTAACAGATGTTTCCTTGAATGTATACAATGTAGACATCCTATCTAAGCAAAGAACACCACAAATGTATAAAGCATTTACAATTTGAATACACATTTACATATCTATTCGCATTTGATATTCACAAAAATATAAAAACCAACTGAATAGAAGCCTACTAGGCTCATACATACAAATTTTATGATTCCAAGCCTGTTGACATCTCTGCCATGATGCCAGAATTTATGACCATTATAAAGAAACTTAAAATTGAGAAAAATCATTAAAGCTGTGTTCTCTGAGAGGTAAAATTCTTTTCAAGTATTCAAGTGAAATATAGAGATGAAGTAAAACATTGTTTGCTAGTGTATAATTCTCTAGGTTTTTATTATATTAAAATTTTTCTCTGAATTACTCCATAATGATATTGTTAATCACTAGTTTGTAAGAAACCATTCTCCATACCAGTAAATGAATCAAATTTTATTTTATGCCATCTAATTTGACATTTAAAAGACAAACAACAACATCAACAAAAACCTAGTGGAAGTATTCACCCTTAAATAAAATAAAATAAATTACTTTGAGTAGGAATTATCAACTAAACAATAGCTAGAAATATTATCATGCTAATCAATAGAATAAATTTAAATGCTCAGGAAATTTTTTAAAATATTATAATTAACATTAAAGCTAGAAATGTAATAATAATAATTTGAATACTTATTTCTAAAACCTACTAATAAGATGATCTGATGAGATACTGACTCCTACAACATTATCTATAATTATTCATTTAAAAGGTAACTTTTAAATAAAATATTGTCTTGAGATTCAGATATTTACTTTTTTTACTTGAACTAAACAAAAGTAAAAGCTACATACTTTAGTTTAAAAAAATAAATATGGACTATTATACCAAAATACAAGGTAAATTATTCAATCTTTGTCTCAAATATTGAAGAAATAATGTCACAATAAAAATATGAACATAAATCTGCTATCAGAGGAAAAAGTGTGTTTAAAAAATGATGTGTAAACTATAGCTTCCTGACACTAGGATTTCTTGGTTAATTTTATAGAGTCTATTTTGAGCAGTTGATTGAACATTTCCCTTTTTCTAGTTTGCCAAGTCAGATATCATTCCACTAGTACCTTGGGACTTTCCTCTTGGGATCATTATGTTCCATGTAGCAAAAAAGAACAAAAAAGAAAGAAAAAAAACGGACATATGGCCCTAACAACCATCCATTTCACTTTCTTTCTCTTTTGAGGCCAAATCAATACAAAACATCTGTTTCAAGTAGAAAATGAATAGTTTTAATTTTTTTCTTTCCATCACATCTTCTGTTTATATTTCTTTTGAGTTTATTTTTGTTTTTAATTTTTTAAACATTTAAGTCATACAAAAGTGTATTATTTGCCAAATTGTCTTTCCCATCATGCGTGACCAGTAATTTCATTTGCAGTCAAAACTTGGTTTTTCATGAGAGGATTAGGTTTCTGGGGAAAAAAGGAGCACAATCCTCCTTTATCAATAATAAATTTTTTCAAGTACCGTAGAGTTTGGGTCAATCTATTGTGCCTAATATATTGCAGAATTTTACTTGCTTCTTACAATTACCTCAAAGATTTTAATCCTAAATCACTCACTAGATTTATTGGCCTGAGATGAAATGTTTTATTAGGTATTCAATCCTATTGACACATTCAGTAATGAAATTCATCGTTTCTTTATACATTCATCATACCTTATGCAATGGCTATTTTTAGGTAATTTTCAGAATATTTAGAGTTACATTAAGAATTCAGGAAAATCTTGATTTTATTTTAATTTTCTAAGGTCTGGTTTATCACCATATCCACCTGAGAAGGAAATTAAACTCTGTGTGTGTGTGTCAGGGGGTATACCTCTGTGTAAGTGTAGTGCATGTGATATATTCTAGACATTTTGTATTTGGGATGCAGGTAGATAATTAATATTTTGTACAAAGTCACAGCTACCTTGCCTAAAATATTCTGTTTAGAAAACTAGTTTTATTTTGTTTAGATGACCTTTTAAGCTTTATGGCTAATACGGGTGTGATCATGCTGTTTTGCCATATGTTCTATTTAGTCTTTGGCATCAACATTTCAAATCTATGAAGCTGGCCATGGTGTGGTGAGAAAAAGCTGCATGATTACCTCATGTTGCCCAGCAAACAGAAAAAAACTCTAATACCAGGTTCCCACTGTTTGTCCAGGACATAAAATTCACTGTATTCTTCTGGTTGCAACTCATTCCACAAATATCTATAAACATGGTTAAAGCAGAAAAGAAATAAAGTCTCATATCTAAGCACTAACTTTTTCTAAATGCTCTTACCCCAAATATGAATTTTATGAAAATATTTAAATTAAGTGTTAAGTTCCTTCAATGAGTTTGAACATGGAAAAATTAATGAAAATGATCATTGCCATGTCTGACCTATGGATTCAAACTTTCTAGTTGTTTTCAATTTTTTATTTTAAACTGAAGAAGGTTAATTGCTGTTACTCTTTCATGTGTTTTGTTACACAATCACTCTGATTGGAACACCATATGAAGCTTTAGAACCTCACAGTGTCTGGCTAAAAGTCAATGTCATCTGAAGAGATGAATGATTAGCAGCTGGTCTTGAGAAAAATAACCTGCTGAATGGAAGATAGTTCAGAGTGACTTTATCCTCTTATTCGAATATTGCTGTATGGTAAAGCAATGCATAAATTTGTTTTTTGTTTTGTTATAATCTTGCATTTATTTTTATTTATTTAAAACATTTATTACCACAGATCAAGATAAGATTTGCTATACTAATAAATGCCATAAGAAAATTTTATGAAAGGATTTATTATCAAAATTCCTTACTATCTTTTAGGGCACAGAAGTATGACTCAAAAACTTGTTGGAATTAGGAAATGTCAAGGTAGAAAGTGATATAGTCTTGAACCAGAAGTAGTCTCTAAAAATCTCCATTCTTTTTTCTTCATTTTATAGAAGCAGAACTAGCGGCATGGAAAGATTAGTTGGTTACCTGCTTACCTCAGGTTATAATGCTTTGTAATAGTAGAACCAGAATAATAACCATCTCTTCTGCCTCTACCTCTAACTTGTCAGTCCCAGGTGTCAAAATTTGAATAGCACTACGTTAACTTAGTCATTCATAGATTTTGGAGCTTCATGATATATTTAAAATTAAATAATTAAAATCAGGGTATTGACATAGGGTTTTCAGAGTTTTATTTCATCAAAGACAAAATCCAAAAATAAAATTAAACAATTGGAAAGAAAGAAAGAAAACCATCTAAAAGTAGAAAACACCTAATAGCAAATGAAAGAGAATCCCTTTATATAGTTCATTTTAATCTAAAAATCATGCACCTATCATTGATCCTTATTTTTGTCATATCTCTAGACCAAAGAATGTCCCAACACTGGCCAAAACTAATCTAACATTTGACTGAGGACTGCTGTACTAAGTTATCTAGCCTCATAACCTCCCATTGAGGAAGGCTGGGCATGTGTCCACATTTTTTAAATGAGAGGGAAAAAAAAAAATTTCCTGCAAATGATCCAAGGTCACAGGACTAGAAAATGGCAGAGTCAGGTATAGAAATGATATATTCCAAGCCAAAATCTGATGTTCTTTCCACCATACCGAACAGCTTCAGAAAAGAGAAAATAACTTACTTTAAGAAGAAATTTAAATGCAGTAAAAATATAACATGAAAAAGCAAACATACATAAAATAATCTTGCTATTAAAGAGAATATACAACTTGCACTACATTTTTCTTGATGAAAAAGAAGTATATTATATACCATTTTAAATCATATTCATTTATGCTGAAAAAGAAAAAATATTTTAAATCAAGTTATTATTAAGGAAAAAAGCAGTTGTTTACACAGTTCTATTCAAACAGCTTTCTATAAAAATGCTTCTTTTCTCAAATAAGAAAAGGAATAAAAGGATGATATTAAATACAGAATCTTAAATTTATTTAAGATTCATTATTATGTAGTGATACAAGTGGTGTTTTATCTCTTCAGTGCCTCAACTCTGGAATGAACAACAAAAGGACAGTACCAATCTTCATATGGTTTACTTCCCACATTTATGTTTGCAGTTACTAAGTTATATTACTTGAATAGTTGTGAAGAGTTTCTTCATGATTAAGCCAACATTTCTCCCATTCTTATTCATCCATTCAGTCAAGAAATACTTATCAAACCCCTTCCTTCCAAACACTGTAGATACAGCCATGAACAAAATCCAGACAAAAATGCCTGCCCTAACAAAAGTTTCAGGCAGTAAACAAAATAAATAAGTGGAATATATTTTATGGAGCAAAGTAGGTGGTATGGAGCATAACAACACAAAATCAGGAAAGAGGTTGAAGGAAGTGCCAAAGAGATGAAAAGCAGGAAGTTTGGAATTCAGAGAATGCCTCTCTGAGGTGGTGAGTTTAAATGAAATCCCGAAGGAAGTGAGGGAGTGAGTCACATGTGGATACTTGGCGGAAGAGGATGTAGTCAGAAGGAACACAAATGGCAAAGACCCCATGGCAAAATTGTGTATGGTATATTTAAGGAAATGACAAGTAGGCCGGTTAGACCTGAGTGAACAAGAGAGAGATTAGCAAGATATAATAAGGTAAAAGTTAATGAAAGTTTAACTTGATAAATTCCCTTAGGCCATTGAATGGTTGTTTTTCATGAGATGGGAAGACATTGAAGGATTTTGAGTGGAAGAGGGGCACGATCTGTCATATATTTTAACAAAATTACTCTGATAGCTGTGTTGTGAATAAACTAAAAAGAAGAGTTATCGCAGTTAAAAAGCTACTGTAATGATCTCACTGAAAGATGGCCATGGCTTGCATCAGCATGGTTGCAGTGCAAGTGGTGAAAGTGGTTGGATTCTGGATGTATTTTGAAAATGCTGCCAATGGGACTTGCTGGTTGATTGAATAAAGAATATGAGAAAAAAAAGGAAAGCTGTGTTGACTCTAAGACTTGATCTGAGTACCTGCATGTCTGAAGTTGACATTTGTTAAGATAGAGGAAATTGAGAACAATTGTTTGGGAGAGAAGATCAGAATTTTGGTTTTCAAAATTAAGTTTGAAATAGCTAGTAGATATTAAATGTCTAGTGGAAATGTTGAATAAACTCTTGGATGTATGAGCTGAGAAGAGGCCCATATGGCTGATAAAATTTATGAGTCGTTATCATATAAATGGTAAGTAAAGCCTTGATACTGGATGATATCGCCAAGGGAGGAATGTGCATCAGAGGAGGTTATATTCAAAATCTGTGCTCTGGGATATTCTAAGGAGGAAGCATCAAAGGAGAATGAGAAGGAGCAACTGGTGAGGCAGCAAAAGAACCAGAAAAGTGAGATGTCACAGAAGCCATGTAGAGAGAGTGTTTCAAGGTGGTGCAAAAGATCAACCGGGTCAAATGCTGTTAGTAGGTCAAATAGAATTGAAATTTCAATTCACTGAGAATTAGAAATAGGATTTAGCAATGTGAAGACCACAGGTAAGTGTGACAAGAACAATTTCCTTGACACTGTGAACTGAAGAGAAAATGAGAGGAGTGGAATTATAAAGATTGACACTGTGAACTGAAGAGAAAATGAGAGGAGTGGAATTATAAAGATAGTGAGTACAGCTCTTTTTTAAGAGTTTTGCTGAAATGATAACAGAGAAGTTGAGCAATATTCGAAGAGTGGAGTGAGTTTAATAGAGGTTGATAGGAGGAATAGCAGCATGTCTAAATCTGTGGGAATAATATGATAAAAACTTATTGATGTAGGAAAGAGGACCAGATTGTTGGAGTGATGATGTCCTACAGCAACATGGGTCACTGCAGTGATGTCCTTGAACAGACAAGAAAGGGTGGATACTAGGACACAAATGGCAGGAGCATAGACTTGAAGTTTAGAGCACAGACTTATTAACTAAGGAAAGATATCTAAGTATATGGACATAAATTCAGGATAGCAGGAGATAAGTATCTTGTAGAAGTTCCCTTCTAATCCATTTTATAGGCTAAGGGGTTTGGAAGCAAGATTATCAGCAAAAAAAGGTAGGATGGAGAGAAGATGTAGGAGTTTTGATGTGAGATGAAAAGTTAAAAATAGTTCACTTGGAGAATAGGTGAGAAAGTAGATTCTAGAAGTGCAGTACCTTTACTTGAAGCATTAAGAGTACATTTGAAGTGAATGATTATAATCTTAATGAAAAGAGTGTATTTATATACGTGCTTTTCTTTAGCCACATTTATCTGTGTGGGTACAGGCATGGAATGGATTTAGAGTTAGATTTAACTGTGGTTAGGATTTGGCTCAGTAAGAATGACAGAAGTGAGAAAGGGGTCAAGGAAGTTGAAGGTACATGCACGGTAGTGATTAAAATTGTAGCCATGTAATTTAGTGAATGGGAAAGTGAGAACATGTGGCAGTGAGTGACAGTGAAATGATGGGAGGTTTATTGGTTTAAAGGTCCATATGCTGTTATATTAACTTATTAAGTCAAGTTACTGGAGAAATTGAGCAGGAGAAAAAGGAGGTGTGATTAAAGGGTGGGATGCTTGACACTGAGATGGGAAGAGTCCTTTGAAAGTGGGAAGGTGGTGGAGCGCATGGTAACCTCCAAGCCCAGGGATAAAAGGATTTTGGAAAAGGAAACTTCCATCAGGGAACGTTAGGGAAAGAACTGCCGTCAGGTGAGAGCCAGGACTCAGTAAAAAAAAGAAGGTAAAGGAGCTATAAACATATTTCTTGATTGGATATTGCAAACAAGCATGTCAAGATTGCCCTCGGGGCTTCCCTGGTGGCACAGTGGTTGGGAATCCGCCTGCCGATGCAGGGCACACGGGTTCGTGCCCCGGTCCGGGAGGATCCCACATGCCGCGGAGCGGCTGGGCCCGTGAGCCGTGGCCGCTGGGCCTGCGCGTCCGGAGCCTGTGCTCTGCAGTGGGAGGGGCCACAGCGGTGAGAGCCAGGCATACCTCAAAAAAAAAAAAAAAAAAAAGGCAAAAAAGATTGCCCTCGTGCTAACTCTAACTTCACATGAAATGGATTAGGTATATATATCTTCATATAGTGTTTTATTAACTGCTTTCATTTCATCTCAGCTGTTAAGTATAATTAACTCCATTTTAGGATAAGAAAACAATCCAAATGAGATTGAATTATTTTCCCATATCACCCAGCTTGTAAATGGCAGAACTGTGACTTAGGCCCAGGTCATGTACACAGTATTTCAACAGATTCATCCTTAATATTTTTCCCCATGGAGCTTAGTCAATCTTCTTAAATGAGGTGCTGCACAGTAATCCAAAGATCATCCACCTAATGCCAGTATTATATGATAGGACACATTTCTGCCTCTTGCACATGATTTTGACATTTTCATTCAGTAAGTAAATACTGCAGTAGCCACTGGGGAAACTGCAAAACGCAATAGACAAATTTCTTGCCTTCAAGAAATTTCATGGAGTATCTGAAAGAGGAATTAAATATGTAATTATGCAAGTAAACTGAAAAGTCTTCAGCTGTAAAAAAAATTCAGACAGGTGGTAGCCTGGTGCAAGAGATTGCTAAGAAGAAGTAGCACTAAAAGTGCTTGGGAGTTGGGTCTGAGTACAGAGAGACTTCTGCCAGAGAATATGTGAGGACTTTGAGAACAGAAGGATCTTGGAGTCATGAAGAAAGAGAAAGAAGTCTGGCCATAAAATCTGATCATCAAGGGGGATGAGGCAAGAGACTTGGCTGAAGAGAAAATGAGGAGACACATCAAGGCCATTTCAAATATTATATTTTTGTCTAAAAGCTCTAGCAAAGGTTTGGAAAAAGGAGAGTAACTCAGCATTCTCGTCTGCCTTCTTAAATTCCTTCTTAACAATTTGAAAATATTCAGCTTGATATCTAGTGATAATGTGAGATGCTTTTCTTATATATTTTGTACTTAAAAATTGCAAGGATACTTTAGAAGTTCCTAAGACAATTTCTAAACTACTTTTACATAATACATAAAATTAAAGAGTAATTTAATAGTAAATGTATATGCTGGGTTTGGTTTTCTTTGTGATTAATTTTAGTTTTGTTTATATATATATATGATCAGCATATCATTTTGCATTGCACTTTTATCTTTTTAATGAAAATCCATATATACACAAAAATCTTGCATGGATTTGAACATCTTGATTAAACATTCAGTTACATACATTTTCCCATTGATCCGGCTTCTGCTCTCAAACTGTTACGGATTTGAACACCTTGATTAAACATTCAGTTACATACATTTTCCCATTGATCTGGCTTCTGCTCTCAAACTGTTACAATTGCATATTTTGCCAAATGTTCTCTTTTAATACGTGCACTTGTTAAGTGATTTATTAGATGCTGAACTAATGATCATAATACCTCTGATTTCCTTTATTGAAGCCAAAGATATATTTAAAAAATAAATTAATTAATATAAAATTGACTGATTTCATAGTTTCAAAGCTATTTTTCTTTTTGAATTTGGATATAAAGCAGATTACAATTTTTGACAAATAACACTTATTACAAAGAACCTTTGGGTCATGATGTATGAGCTATAGTATTATATAAAAATGAGTACTGCTATTGGTATTTCTGAATAATTTAAAATTTATTTGTCAAGCAGTGACCCATGTACTAACATTTCTGTCAGTCAAAGCAAATCACTATTTTCAAGGAAAAAAAGATGCTTGTTATGCAATGATGTCTCACAAAAATGGTGTTAATGTTATACAATGAACTGTTAAGATGTATAATCATTTGTTCCAGTAGCTCCTACAAAGCAAAAACAAAACACAAGCAAGCACACAGGACTGTGTGCATACACACACACACACTTTCTTTGACCTTGATATTAATTTAAGCTTAAATTCTTTCTTTTGACTACATTCAAAGTGTTTATATCCATATGACTTTACATAGCCCTTAATCCTAGTATCTGGCTTCAGCAGTCCTTGCTACTGAAACTATGTACTTCAATGTAAAAGAAAACCAAAACTGGAAGATTCTTGAAAAAACCCTTTGGATCAACCACATAGTTTCTGTTACATCCTTGTCAATTGGTCACCCAACTGCTGTTTCAGAATTCTTAATCTCTCGAGGCATTACATTCTATATTTCACTCCTAGTAACTTCTCACTTATATTTAGCAGAAACTTGTCTCCTTGTACTTTCTCTCATTCTAGTTTTCCAACATGGCCAACATTGTGGCTTGTTTATAGTTCTCATCCACTTTGAACTGCATTTAAAAATAACAATACTATAAAGCTAATTGTGTTAAATGCTATATATGTAAGTTCTAAGTGGTTGTACATATCCTAATTCAAGATGGTTTACGGTAAAAATCTTAGGCAAATATCAATAGGAATAGGTGAAGTGTATTCTAAGCAGAAATAATAGCATGCATAGAGGAATGTAGGTGAGAAAGTTCTTGTTCTGCCCAGGTACTTTGTACAGTTCAATTTGACTCAAATTTTGAGAATGTGTAAGGGAGCCATGACTAGACTGAAAAGGCAAGTTAAGGAAATATTTTGAAGGACTATGAATATCTAAGTAAAATTTCATTTAGTACAATTTTAACAAGGTATTTATATGATCAACTTAATATTTATAAAAATGTTGAGACAATAGAAAGAAGAAATGAGTATGAAAAAAACAAAACATGTTATTAGTCAGTGATGAAATAATAATGTTTGAAATGAGATGGTGACAAGAGGAATGGACAGGGAATGATGATTATATTTTTAAAATAAACACTAAGTGCCCCTTTATATATGAAAAAAATGAATTTTCAAAAGCTGAAATAACAAGCTCAAGGCTATACAAGTGGTCAATGGACAGTGAAGCAGGGCTATCATCCTTCCACCCTCTAAATGGAGGCCCAACCAAAGACTCGTTCTTTAGTTCTCTAATTTTCCATTTTTAAATTCTTTAGAAAGTTAATTTATTGAATGGCTTCACTCACCACTTCCATAATATCCTGCCAGATTCTTGAATTTTGCATCAACTTGAAATTTTAAGTAAAAAAAAATTCTCACAAGACATTGGTATATGCTGTGTTTTGTTAGATGAGAATCATTTAACTCCTCGTATTTCTTTTACTGCACAGATACAAATCAGCCAATCTATTGTGCAATCGGTATATTGTTTGCCTTTCTGGTGAGCCTTCTTTCTGTGGCTAGAGTTGACTATTTCATTTGTTAAATTTATAGTATTTTTGCCTTTTTGTATTCTATCTTAAATGATTCTTTATAAAAGTTAGAATTGAAGGAATTAGACGAGTTTACAAATGCCTTCCATCACACTTTCCTGCTCCTTCACAAATAACTCTACATCTAAACTTTCTTCTCGTTGTCTGAAAGTCTATTAGTTTTCCACTCTCTTAAGCTAAAATCTTGATAGCCATGTATGACTCTGCTTTCTGCCCATATGCAGGTGACAGTCCTGGTTATTCTTCCTTAATCTCCTGAGTCTCTATTTCCATGAAAACTACCTTTTTTTCCCCCTATGCTCCACAAATTCATTTTTATTTCACTAATTCTAGTATCTTTTCTAAAATCTTTGTTTTATGTTTGTCATTACTTTTTACTTAATACACATAATAAAATTATAAAATAATCGGTATCTAATACCTAAAGATTAATTCTATTTTTTTAAATCTTTTCAACCACAGTTGTCACCTTCAAATTATCTTTCCCAATAAACATAATCTGGGTATCATTTCCTAAATATTCTTTCATTCCCACTCGCAACTCTACAACTTTGTTTAATCATTATGTATAATGCTATCTCATTTGTCTCTCCACCCATGTGAACTCTACCAATATTCTAAAGTATAATTCAGGCCATTTTCTGAACACTTGAAGTGTCTCCTTAAAAATTTTTAAGCATAATAGGACTTGCCCCACTCATTTGGCACGTAGTATTACATTACGTGTTTTAAATTTTATAACTTCCTTTCTTCCTAAATATATCTTGAATCCTCTCAGGTCACTTACATTGTGTTATTCTTTATTTTTCCTGACATTGTGCCTCATAAAACATATTATGTCATTTCTGTTTATACAGTGCCTCAGGCTCTCTTCTAAAGCAGATATATACTATTTCCAGGGATGGAATACTATTGATGTTAGGGTGTGTGTATGTGTTTGTGTGTACGTACTGGTAGTTTTAGGAAAAGTAGCAATGTTTTAAGCATCATTGGAAAATCTTTTATATATAAATAAAATTATATGTCTTTTACATATTGGAAATGTTTCTGGCTTAATGTGATCAGCTTTGTAACTCCAGTTATGGAATATCATATGATACTACTGATCTGTGGCTTTGCCTTTTCTACCGTTAAAAATAATAATAGTTGTACAGATTTGGAGAGGATATAAAAATTTGGAAATTCATATAGCTTATAAGTAAATAATTATAAGACAGTCATTCAAAAGCAAACAAGGTGTGCATATACTGTTTATTTTGAGGTATCTGGATTAAGAAATAGGTTTTCATTTAAATTAATAAAAACAGTGGTGCTTTACCAGTGTGGCAAAAATGCAGATTGTACTTTTCTGCAGCATAGAATGACCCTTATCAGAGAGATAGTAGAAATAATTTAGAATATAGGAATTTCACAATTTCTACCTGCATCCTCAGACTTTGTTAAAAAAATATACAAACTTAACAATGGAAATGAATAGGATTTAAGAAAATGCTAGTCATCTCTTAGATGAGGGTCACTAGATTTCACTGAAAGTAGAACAAAAGGAACAAAACAGTGGAAAATATGAAAAAAGAGAGGATATATATGAAAATTCTGACATCAGTAAAATCCAGGTACTACAGGAAGAAAAGAGGGAAATGGAAATGAGAAACACCCACACACACACACACACACACACACACACACACACACACACACACACACACACACACACAGAGGAGAATTTCAATTACATTGAGTTCACGTGCATCTTTAAACATGGAGCAAAAGATAAAGATGATTGAAAGAACTTTAGCTGAAACCTTCCAACTATTTCATCTTACTCTGTCTAATTTCCTAGACAATCCTTCAGCTCCTTTAGACATGTTGCATGCAACTTAGTTTCATGGCTTTGCCTCTTTTTTTTTCGGATGTATTTACTCTAGACCTTATACCACTTAGCACTTATATAATCAGACTGCAAATGGAGATGAGGTTGTAAACTGTATTGAAAAAAGATTGCGAATAAAAATCAAAAAAAGTGAAAGCCCAGGATAGTATATACTGTACTTCTGGTTTTGCTGGATTTTTGCATTATTTTAAATAGTAAAATGCTATTTTATTTATATATACATACATATATACATGTGTGTGTATATATATATATATTTTTTAAGATCTTTATTGGAGTATAATTGCTTTACAATGGTGTGTTAGTTTCTGCTTTATAACAAAGTGAATCAGCTATACATATAAATATATCCCCATATATCCTCCCTCTTGCGTCTCCCTCCCACCCTCCCTATCCCATCCCTCTAGGTGGTCACAAAACACTGAGCTGATCTCCCTGTGCTATGCAGCTGCTTCCCACTAGCTATCTATTTTACATTTGAACATATATGTCCATGCCACTCTCTTACTTCGTCCCAGCTTACCTTTCTCCCTCCCCGTGTCCACACGTCCATTCTCTATATCTGCCTCTTTATTACTGTTCTGCCCCTAGGTTCTTCAGAACCTTTTTTTTTTTTTTTTTTTTTTAGATTCCATACATATGTGTTAACATACGGTATTTGTTTATCTCTTTCCGACTTACATCACTCTGTATGACAGTCTCTAGGTGCATCCACCTCCCTACAAATAACTCAGTTTTGTTTCTTTTTATGGCTAATATCCCATTGTATATATGTGCCACATCTTCTTTATCCATTCATCTTTCAGTGGAAACTTAGTTGCTTCCATGTCCTGGCTACTGTAAATAAAGCTGCAATGAATATTGTGGAACATGACTTTTTTGAATTCTGGTTTTCTCAGGATATATGCCCAGTAGTGGGATTGCTGGGTTGTATGGTAGTTCTATTTTTAGTTTTTTAAGGAAACTCCACACTGTTCTCCATAGTGTTTATATCAGTTTACATTCCCACCAACAGTGCAAGAGGGTTGCCTTTTCTCCACACCCTCTCCAGCATTTATTATTTGTACATTTTTTGATGATGGCCATTCTGACTAGTGTAAGGTGACACCTCGTTGTAGTTTTGATTTGCATTTCTCTAATAATTAATGATGTTGAGCATCCTTTCATGTGTTTGTTGGCAATCTGTGTATCTTCTTTGGAGAAACGTCTATTTAGGTCTTCTGCACATTTTTGGATTGCGTTGTTTGTTTTTTTGATATTGAGCTGCATGAGCTGCTTGTAAATTTGAGAGATTAATCCTTTGTCAGTTGCTTTACTTGCAAATATTTTGTCCCATTCTGAGGGTTGTCTTTTCATCTTGTTTATGGTTTCCTTTGCTGTGCAAAAGCTTTTAAGTTTCATTAGGTCCTATTTGTTAATTTTTGTTTTTATTTCAATTTCTCTAGGAGGTGGGTCAAAAAGGATCTTGCTGTGATTTATGTCATAGAGTGTTCTGCCTATGTTTTCCTCTAAGAGTCTTCTAGTGTCTGGCCTTACATTTAGCTCTTTAATCCATTTTGAGTTTATTTTTCTGCATGCTGTTAGGGAGTGTTCTAATTTCATTCTTTTGCATGTACCTGTCCAGTTTTCCGAGCACCACTTATTGAAGAAGCTGTCTTTTCTCCACTGTATATTCTTGCCCCCTTTATCAAAGATAAGGTGACCATATGTGTGTGGGTTTATCTCTGGGCTTTCTATCCTGTTCCATTGATCTATTTTTCTGTTTTTGTGCCAGAACCATACTGTCTTGATTACTGTAGTGTTGTAGTACAGGCAGAAGTCCGGAGACTGATTCCTCCAGCTACATTTTACTTTCTCAAGGTTGCTTTGGCTATTTGGGGTCTTTTGTGTTTCCATACAAATTGTGAAATTTTTTGTTCTAGTTCTGTGAAAAATGCCATTGGTAGATTGATAGGGATTGTCTTGAATCTGTAGATTGCTTTGGGTAGTATAGTCATTTTCACAGTGTTGATTCTTCCAATCCAAGAACATGGTATATCTCTCCATCTGTTTATATCATCTTTAATTTCTTTCATCAGTGTCTTATACTTTTCTGCATACAGGTGTTTTGTCTCCTTGGGTAGGTTTTTTCCTAGGAATTTTATTCTTTTTGTTGCAATTGTAAATTAATTTCTTAATTTCTGTTTCAGCTTTTTCATCCTTAGTGTATAGGAATGCAAGCGATTTCTGTGCATTAATTTTGTATCCTGCAACTTTACCAAATGCATTTATTAGCTCTAGTAGTTTTCTGGTAGCATCTTTAGGATTCTCTTTGTATAGTATCATGTCATCTGCAAACAGTGACAGGTTTACTTCTTCTTTTCCGATTTAGATTCCTTTTATTTCTTTTTCTTCTCTGATTGCTCTGGCTAAAACATCCAAAACTATGTTGAATAATAGTGGTGAGAGTGGGTAACCATGTCTTTTTTCTGATTTTAGAGGAAATGTTTTCAGTTTTTCACCATTGAGAACAATGTTGGCTATGGGTTTGTCATATATGGCCTTTATTATGTTGAGGTAAGTTCCCTCTATGCCTACTTTCTGGAGGGTTTTTATCATAAATGGGTGTTGAATTTAGTCAAAAGCTTTTTCTGCATCTATTGAGAAGGTCATATGTTTTTCCTCCTTCAATTTCTTAATAGGGTTTATCACATTGATTGTTTTGCATATATTGAAGAATCCTTGCATTCCTGGGATAAACCCCACTTCATCATGATTTATGATCCTTTTAATGTGCTATTGGATTCTGTTTGCTAGTATTTTGTTGAGGATTTTTGCATCTATGTTCATCAGTGATATTGGCCTGGAGTTTTCTTTCTTTGTGACATCTTTGTCTGATTTTGGTATCAGGGTGATGGTGGCCTCATAGAATGAGTTTGGGAGTGTTCTTCCCTCTGCTATGTTTTGGGAGAGTTTGAGAATGACAGGTGTTAACTCTTCTCTAAATGTTTGATAGAATTCTCCTGTGAAGCCTCTGGTCCTGGGCTTTTTTTTGTAGGAAGATTTTTAATCACAGTCTCAATTTCAGTGCTTGTGATTGGTCTTTTTATATTTTCTGTTTCTTCCTGGTTCAGTCTTGGAAGGTTGTGCTATTCTAAGAATTTTTCCATTTCTTTCTGACTGTCCATTTTATTGGCATATAGTTGCTTGTAGTAATGTCTCATGATCATTTGCATCTCTGCAGTGTCAGTTTTTACTTCTCCTTTATCATTTCTAATTCTATCGATTTGAGTCTTCTCCTTTTTTTTCTTGATGAGTCTGGCTAATGGTTTATCAATTTTCTTTATCTGCTCAAAGAACTAGCTTTTGGTTTTATTGATCTTTGCTATTGTTTCCTTCATTTATTTTTTATTTATTTTGGATCTGATATTTATGATTTCTTTCATTCTGCTAACTTTGGGGTTTTTTATTTATTTTTTCTTTCTCTATAGCTTTAGGTATAAGGTTAGGTTGTTAATTTGAGATGTTTCTTGTTTCTTGATGTAGGAATGTATTGCTGTATTGCTATAAACTTCGCTCTTAGAACTGCTTTTGCTGCATCCCATAGGTTTTGGGTTGTTGTGTTTTCAATGTCATTTGTTTCTAGGTTTTTTTTTTTATTTCCACTTTGATTTCTTCAATGATCTCTTGGTTATTTAGTAGTGTGTTGTTTAGTCTCCCTGTGTTTGTATTTTTGGCAGATTTTTTCCTGTAATTGATATCTAGTCTGATAACATCGTGGTCAGAAAAGATAGTTCATAGGATTTCAATTTTCTTAAATTTACCAAAGCTTGATTTGTGACCCAAGATATGATGTATTCTGGAGAATGTTCCATGAGCACTTGAGAAGAAAGTGTTTTTGTTGTTTGGGATGGAATGTCCTATAAATATCAATGAAGTCTATCTTGTTTAATGTATCATTTAAAGCTTGTGTTTCCTTATTTATTTTATTTTGGATGATCTGTCCATTGGTCAAAGTGGGGTGTTAAAGTCCCCTACTATGATTGTGTTACTGTTGATTTCCCCTTTATAGTGTTAGCATTTGCCTTAAATATTGATGTGCTCCTTTGTTGTGTTCATAAATATTTACAATTGTTATATCTTCTTGGATTGATCCCTTGATCATTTTGTAATGTCCTTCTTTGTCTCTTGTAATAGTCTTTATTATTAAAATCTATTTTGTCTGATATGAGAATTGCTACTCCAGCTTTCTTCTGATTTCCATTTGCATGGAATAACTTTTTCCATCACCTCACTTTCAGTCTGTATGTGTCCCTAGGTCTGAAGTGGGTCTCTTGTAGACAGCAGATATATGGGTCTTGTATTTGTATCCATTCAGCCAGTCTGTGTGGTGGGAACATTTAATCCATTTACATTTAAGGTAATTATCAATATGTATATTCCTATCACCATTTTCTTAATTGTTTTGGGTTTGTTATTGTAGGTCTTCTCCTTCTCTTCTGTTTCCTGCCTAGAGAATTTCCTTTAGCATTTGTTGTAAAGCTGGTTTCATGGTGCTGAATTCTCTTTTTTTTTTTTTAATTTTATTATTTTTATTTATTCATTTTTATTTTTTTTGGTTTCTGCTTTATAACAAAGTGAATCATTTATACATATACATACGTTCCCGGTGCTGAATTCTCTTAACTTTTGCTTTTCTATGAAGTGTTTAATTTCTCTGTCAAATCTAAATGAGATCCTTGCTGGGTAGAGTAATCTTGGTTTTAGGTTTTTCCCTTTCATCACTTTAAATGTGTCCTGCCACTCCCTTCTGGCTTTCAGAGTTTCTGCTGAAACTTCAGCTGTTAACCTTATGGGGATTCCCCTGTATGTTATTTGTTGTTTTTCCCTTGCTTCTTTTAATATTTTTTCTTTGTCTATAATATTTGATAGTTTGATTAACATGTGTCTTGGCATGTTTCTCCTTGGATTTATCCTGTATGGGACTCTCTGCACTTCCTGGATTTGATTGACTATTTCCTGTTCCATATTTGGGTAGTTTTCATCTATAATCTCTTCAAATATTTTCTCAGTCCCTTTCTTTTTCTCTTCTTCTTCTGGGACCCCTATCATTCGAATGTTGGTGCATTTAATGTTGTCCCAGAGGTCTCTGATACTGTCCCCAGTTCTTTTCATTCTTTTTTCTTTATTCTGTTCTGTAGTAGTTATTTCCACTATTTTATCTTCCAGGTCACTTATCCATTCTTCTGCCTCAGTTATTCTGCTATTGATTCCTTCTAGAGAATTTTTAATTTCATTTATTGTGTTGTTCATCATTGTTTCTTTGCTCTTTAGCTTTTCTAGGTCCTTGTTAAACATTGCTTGTATTTTCTCCATTCTATTTCCAAGATTATTGATCATCTTTACTATCATTACTCTGAATTCTTTTTCAGGTACACTGCCTATTTCCTCTTCATTTGTTTGGTCTGGTGGGTTTTTACCTTGCTCCTTCATCTGCTGTGTGTTTCTCTGTCTTCTCATTTTGCTTAACATACTGTGTTTGGGGTCTCCTTTTCACAGGCTGCAGGTTCATAATTCCTGTTGTTTTTGCTGTCTGTCCTCAGTGGCTAACGTTGTTTCAGTGGGTTGTGTAGGCTTCCTGATGGAGGGGAATGGTGCCTGTGTTCTGGTGGACGAGGCTGGATCTTATCTTTCTGGTGGGCAGGTCCACGTCTGGTGGTGTGTTTTGGGGTATCTGTGGCCTTATTATGATTTTAGGCAGCCTCTCTGCTAATGGGTGGGTTTGTGTTCCTGTCTTGCTAGTTGTTTGGCATGGGGTGTCCAGCAGTGTAGCTTGCTTGTCTTTGAGTGGAGCTGGGTTAGCGTTGAGGTGGAGGTCTCTGGGAGAGCTTTCACTGTTTGATAGTAAATGGAGCCGAGTGGTCTGTGGTGGACCAATGTCCTGAACTCAGCTCTGCCACCTCAGAGGCCCAGGCCTGACACCTGTCTGGAGCACCAAGATGCTGTCAGACACACAGCTCAGAGGAAAAGGGAGAAACAGAAAGAATTAAAGAAAATAATAATAAAATAAAATAAAGTTATGAAAATAAAAAAATATTATTAAAAATAAAAAAATTAAAGTCATAAAAAAAGAAAGAAAGAAGAGAGAAACCAAATCAAAAAACAAATCCACCAGTGATAACAAGTGCTAAAATCTATAGTAAAAAAAATCCAAATGACTGACAGACCCTAGGACAAATGGTAAAAGCAATGCTATACAGACAAAATCACGCAAAGAAGAATACACATCCACAAAAGGAGAAAAAGGAAAGAAAATAAATAAATAAATATATATATATATATATATATAGGTATATAAAAAGAAAAAGGGAAGAGAAAAACCAAATCAATAAAAAAAATCTACCAATGATAATAAACTCTAAATACTAAAGTAAAATAAACATAAAACCAGAAACAAATTAGATGCAGAAAGCAAACCCCAAGTCTACAATTGTTCCCAAAGTCCACAGCCTCAATTTTGGGATTATTGGTTGTCTATTCAGGTATTCCAGAGCTTCAGGGTACATCAAGTTGATTGTGGAGATTTAACCTGCTGCTCCTGAGGCTGCTGGGAGAGACTTCCCTTTCTCTTCTTTGTTTGCACAGCTCCTGGGTTTCAGCTTTGGAATTGGTCCCACCACTGTGTGTAGGTCCCCTGAGGGCATCTGTTCCTGCCCAGACAGGCCTGGGTTAAAGTATCAGCTGATTAGGGGGCTCTGGTTCACTCACGCCAGGGGGAGGGAGGGGTACGGAATGTGGGGTGAGCCTGCGGCGGCAAAGGCCAGCGTGACATTGCACCAGCCTGATGCGTGTCGTGTGTTCTCCTGAGGAAGTTGTCCCTGGATTACAGGACCTTGGCAGTGGCGGGCTGCACAGGCTCCCAGGAGGGGAGGTGTGGATAGTGACCTGTGCTCGCACACAGGCTTCTTGGTGGCTGCAGCATCAGCACTAGCGTTTCATGCCTGTCTCTGGTGTCCACGCTGATAGCCGCAGCTCACGCCCGTCTCTGGAACTCATTTAGGAGGTGCTCTGAATCCTCTCTCCTCATGCATCCCAGAACAATGGTCTCTTGCCTCTTAGGCAGGTCCAGACTTTTTCACAGACTCCCTCCTGGCTAGCTGTGGCTCACTAGCCTCCTTCAGTCTGTCTTCACGCAGCCAACCCCGTCCTCTCCCTGGGATGTGACCTCCGAAGCCCGGGCCTCAGCTCCCAGCCCCGCCCTGACCTGGAGGGTGTGCAGACAAGCCTCTCAGGCTGGTGAGTGCTGGTCAGCACCGATCCTCTGTGCGGGAAATCTCTCCACTTTGCCCTCTGCACCCCTGTTGCTGCGCTCTCCTCCGTGGCTCTGAAGCTTCCCCCCTGCCATGCCCCGTCTACACCAGTGAAGGGGCTTTCCAGTGTGCGCAAACTTTTCCTCCTTCACAGCTCCCTCCCTGAGGTGTGGGTCCTGTCCCTATTCTTTTGTCTGTTTTTTCTTTTGCCCTACCCACGTACGTGGGGAGTTTCTTGCCTTTTGGTAAGTCTGAGGTCTTCTGTCAGCGTCCAGTAGGTATTATGTAGGAGTTGTTCCATATGTAGATGTATTTCTGATGTACCTGTGGGGAGGAAGGTGATCTCCATGTCTTACTCCTCCGCCATCCTGAAGGTGTCTTCTATATATATATTTTAATAGTGTTGGTATTCCAGGATAAGTTTTTAGACTAAAATAGAATATACATCTTCAGGTTGAAAAGGCCCACCAGTGCTCAGCAATGTGAATGAAATAAAACAAAACAGGAAAAACAAGAGATAAAGAAATAAAAGGTTAAAAAGTTCCTAAATTTCCTGATAGTTTCATAAGAGATTACTAAAACTAAATGATAATCTTATTGATATTAGAAGCTTCATCAGCAACAGCAGAGGTTATAGAGGGAGAAAGAGAAATATTTTCTCTGTTCCAAGCAAAAGCAGTAATTTTTGTTTAAAATTATGTAGTTAGCAAGGCAGTCAAAATAAAAATAAAAGCGTAGACAAAATTAAAGATATATATTTTTAACTGAAGGATTTTGGAAATTTGCCTCCCATGCACTCCACATGAAAATCATAAGGAAGTAGTAAACTTCAGAAGAATTTCAGGAAAGAAAATGACATAACAACAACAAAAACTATGTTGTAAATGAGTACGGAAAAAAGAAACTAAAGCCAAAGGGAATCCACAGTCTAACACTCCATGATCTAGGATTGAGTATAAATTAGTACAACCATTCAGAAATATATTTGTCAGTGTATGTAAAGAGTACATAAAATATTTAAAGCTTTTGACACAGTAACTTAAGATAATTGAAAAATCAAAGATGTAGACAACATCATAGCACTATTTCAAATAGTAAAATTAACTCTGAAAAAAGGAAGATACAAATATATAAATGATATCCCAATTCAAATATTATTTAAAATATTACCATAAAACATCTTATCATAAAATATTTTCAAGTTATGCTAATCAAATTTATCCCTGTAAGTTTTCTATTTCAAAATCCAATTTACAAATGATATTTGTGAATAGAATATTATTTCAAATTTTGGTTTTTAATAATGGATTAAGATAACAAATCTCAGAGAAAAATACACTTTAGAGAACTTTATAAGGAGTGGTGATCAATGTGTTAATTGCTCATTTAAACACCTTTAAGCAAGTATGAGAATAGTTTTATGCATACAATGATGCAGTGGAATATTCTAAGATGTTTTGTGTTTCCAAAGAACTCACTAAATAGGTTCAACATTTTAATCATGTTTCATCAAATATTATTTGACTGCTAAATCTACATAAAAAAAAATCAACAGAACTTCTCAGAATGGTTGAATGGCTGCAGATTTTGTATGTCATACCTAACATGTCTAAAAGCTTTCTCTCATTATGCAAAAAGTCATGAATAATCAGGTCAAAGCAGTATGCAAAGAAAATTATCAGACTGTGAAACTAAGGGAAGGCCTATTAGGCACAAGCTGTACACCTGTTTGCTCATTTCTCACTTTAAATAGTTTGTAATTCTATTTATAAAATCTCATTACACTGAGAGTTGTATGAGAGAAGGGAAAATCCTAAATCCTTAAAATCCTAAAATCTTAAGTCCTACTCAACAGTAAGGCGAATTATATTTACCTGAACAGTTGTTCAAAAATATAGCTAACCTATGCTTGAAATGTTACATAAATGATAAATATGTAATATATATAAATCATATATTTTTAAATTTATATTTTAACATATATAGAATAAAACTTTTTCACTATAAAATACTGACCAATTCTAACATGAAAATTTGTGAATTAAAAAAAAAAATTCTAAACAGTATTATGTAAACCAGAGTCAATGCTTGCCAAAATATTCAGTTCAAATATAAATATAATTTTACCCTAAACTTAAACCTATTGTATATAGATTGCAACAAATTAAAAGTGAGGTGTTTATTTAGTCATTTTACATATTGCCATTAAAAAGACATATATTTGCTAAGACTATAGCTCAAAATAGAAATATTTCTTTTTCAATTTCATTCTGTGTATTTCCAGTTCATTAAAACAATAGGAATTAAAATATACAAGATTCTTCTATCAGCTCGCAGAAAATAATATGGCAGATGTTCATATCTGTATAGAACATATATATATATATAAGTGATTTATATTTACTTGTACAGAAAGTTAAATTTTATGTGCATAGAATGATGAATTTCTTTGATATATTTGGCAAGTTATGTTTCATAATTTTAAACTATGTTTAAGTTCAGCTTTTCAATTGAAAAAGTTCTAATATTACAATGTAGTTTTTCCTTTTTCTCCTTTTATTTTTCTGAAATTATTATCTTTAATAATATTGATAGTAATATTTTAGAAAGTTAAAATCCAATATTATTTTTCCATAGGAATTTCACATTCTCATGAATACATTTTTCTAATATTAGCATCTGTAAATTTATTCTACTTAGTCCACTATCATTTAATACTGTAAATGTAAGGATTACATATGTATTGTCTATATGCACTGAAAAGCAGTTATTTTTGAGAAATAGAGATACTCTTAGATTCACATCATAAAACAAGCAAAAAAGATTCATTATATACCAAATGGCTGGTATTATATATTTGATATTTATAGTGCTATATTACTTACCTATGCAAACATATGCATTGGATAAACATTACACTTGAGTTATTATTTTATAGTGATTCTCACAAATGCTGTGATATATTTAAGTGTGAGATACTTTATAAAGAAAGCATATATCAAATGAATCCTGTAATTTGCCTCAAAGCTTTTTAGAATATATCTGCAATGCACATTATGCTTTTAGAGTGTGAAATTGAGCCAATTTTATATGAACTAGAACAAGGGTTATTGAGAGATCCGAGGACAACCAAGCAGTAATTTAGAAGCAAATCATAACCTAGAGTTTGTAGGATAGCTTATCAAAGCCTCTGAAGAAGGAGTCTGGAAATGTCAGTAAAAATTGCCAAAGCTAACTTTTGAAGCTGTGGCAATAATTTACTAACGGTGTTGAATTTATGTACATGAAGAGTGGATAATGTAATAGCTTAGTAAAGATGATCACAGGATTGATATTCAACTCCAGAGTTTAAGAAAGTTTATACACAATGAATACGTTTTAAAAGCTTAAAAATCTGATGATTAAACTATATAGAACAGAATGTATACCTTAAAATTTGACATGTTCCAAATTTTCTTTCTTGAGAACTCAGTCAAATTGTGTTGTCCCATTGACTGATGGAATAAGTTATGTGGATTGCTGAGAAAGGAGCATTCCAGGTAAAAGGAACAGCAAATGATAATATCTTGAGATAGGAGGTGCCCTGCTCTATTCAGAATTCGGTAAAAAAGATTCCAATTTTTACTAGTTAGGATAATCAGAGCTGCTGAGCTGCTGAATGGGAGATGGATATTGACTGAAGTAAGTGACATATCGGGGAGGGAAGTAAAAGTCAGGGAATGGGTGTGCAGGTTTTGAGCAGAGACCTGACATGATTTTGCACTGTGAAAAAGTCTGGCTGCTGCATCGCATGTATAGTGTAGGTGGAGGGATAGGGGGAGGGCAAAGGAGGAAGCAAGCAGATCAGTTTGTGGGCTACAGAAGTAATTCAGAAGAAAAGTGATGGTTCCTTTGATAAAAAGGTAGCACTGAGATGAGATAGCAGTGAGATACTAGCTATATTTTGAAGGTAGTGCAGATAGGATTTGCTGATGCCCTAAATATGTAATATGAGAGAAGGTAAAGGGATGGTTTCAGGGTTATTGGAGAAAACCATTGGAAGCACAAAATTGCTCTTTTATTGACAATGGGAGAATCAGGATTTGAGGTTTGGACAAACATGGGTTAAGAATCCTGCTTGACACCCACAGGGAGATACTGGATACACGAGTCTGGAATTTAGAGATGAGTTCTATCTGGAGATACAGATTTTGCTATTTTCAGCATATGTATGGTATAAAAGTCATGTGAGTGAAATGGATGACTGAGAGATCAGCAAGTGAGTGAATGAGTGTAGATGGAGAAGTGGTCTGAGGACCAAGACCTAGCATATACAGAGAGAGGTATTGTGTCAGGGAAAGTGAGAAAAGTACTAGCAGCCATCTAAATGATGAAGGAAGTTACGTGGATCATATTTAGAAGTGAGTTAGAAAGTAAAGCTGAAAACTTTGTGATTAAAACTTAATGACCACACGTAATTTAACTTGTTATAGATAAGTAACTGAAGTTACTGAAATATGAAGAGCAATTTAGAATAAGTGCAAAAATAAAATTATGGCTGCAAACTCAATATGAATAAGGGCCAAAGATTGCTGTTATTTGAATTGTACTCTTACAGCTAGGAAGACTACAATATAGCTAATATAGCTAAAGACTACTACTACTACTACAATATAGCAATATAGCTAAAGACTACTTTAGCTGTATTTTCTAACCTATCATTTGATAACTAAAACCCAAATAAATTAATTGATTGCTACTAATTGGCCTGATATTGAAACTTATTTATCTGAGTACAAATTACATTTTTTCTTTATTGTGATATGCTTTGGACTAGAGGTATGGGATATTGTCTGTGCTAATATATAACAAAAGGTAAGTGATTTCAGAATGTATATTTTAGTTATTATTTCATATCAATAATTTGAAGTGCTGGAAATTTACACTAAAGAACCAAACCAGAAAGATCCAGACAAATTCTTGGAAGACTTCTTAAGATTTACTCTTTATGACATATCTTTGGAGTAGAACAAGTACAGAATTTAACTGCACAAATAACTTCAGATTTACTGCAATCCTCAGTTGAGTTGGTGGCAACATATTGAATAAGAAATCAAAAGAAAGTGTAATCAAACCACTAGGAGTTAATTAAATCTGCTGTTAATATCATCATTGCATTGTTTCCTATCTATTCCTTTGACAAATTCCAAACTTTAAACTACTGGAGCAGTATCCTTTATCTATAACCAGACTCTTCTTTTTCAAGTTAGTGGGTAATGACTGTTCCAGAAAGTAACACATTTTTCTTTGAATAGAATATGCAGACTGATTTTTAATCATAAAAGAAATTTTGCATTCTTTTCCCTTAATAGTCTTATCAGCCAGTTTCATATTCTGTGTTGCTCAACTTGTATCTTCATGGAGAAATTAGGTTGTTTGGCTTGCTAATCATATTAATAATAATTGAAAACTCACGAGATTTCTTCTCATTCCCTTGTCAGAATCAATTTCCAAAAAATAGATTATGCATTGGTATTTATCAGTCCTGTGGAATCAAAACAATAACAAAGTCATTCTTTTGGTTATTTATTACAAATATGCATGTACTTTATTCTTCTGGATATTTACCATTATTAATTATTAGGAAAACTAAGTATTCACTATAATAATTCTGGAATATGGTTGCATAAAGTGTTCCAATTATAATTTCCTATATATTTCCCAAAGAAAGTTAGATTCATATAATATAAAGAAACTATCACTGGCATAGAATTCAAGCAGTCCTAGCTTTTAAATCTCAGATCAGGCTTTTGCTAGTTAGGGACATGGAGAAAACACATAAGCTATCTGAACTTCTTTCTCCTCACCTCTAAAACTGGTACAACATTCCACCTTGGAATATCACCATGAGAATTTGAAGTAGTACAAATAGAACAGTTATTTAATGACAGAAATATACTGTCAATTACAACAAGTAAAGTAACGATGCCTTCTGTGCAGAGCAATCTGCAACCATTACCATTTGTCAGCTTTTAGAAATGTAATTTTTCCCATATATTTCCATGGATGATTTGAATTAGATGGTTTTGTTAGTACTATTGTTGTTGTTTTAAATATACATATATGTATATAATATGTATATGCTTTAAATACATACATATACATATAAATGTATATATTCGGCACAGAAAATAGTGTAAAAAGAATGTACTTTTAAATGTATTAAAATATATAATAATTATTCCTAAGTTAATTTATACTTTAAAATTAGGAGAAATGCACAGTTTTTATGCTGGCATATAAATTGCATCTACAGAATTTGTAATATATTCAATTACATGCATATTTCAAGTAATTGCATGGGTGAAACAGAAAGTTAGTTAGGCTATACCTGATCTGTATGTGCACATGCAAAACTCTAAGATAAGATTCAGATGCAAATTTGAGTGCTGCAGTTTAGGTGTATATTCCTTTGAAGACACCTCAATTAGAGTCAGTTTTATTTCCTCCAGTATTTTACTTTACCAATATATTCTTTTTCCGTCATGGCTAATTTCCCAGAGATAGATTAAATTGACAACATTGACTATTATTGTTTTCTTAATTATTTTTTTGTTTCTTCCTAGGCAGTGCATTCACTATTTAAGTAGACCCTTGATATACCAATATTTCAGGGGATTAATACAAACCATACATTTATTTGGCTGGAAGCATTTGTTCTGTAAATCTTTATTGCTTCCTACTATGTGTCATGCATTTTACCAAGCACGAAGGATCCTAAAACAGAGTGCTTGCCTGTGAACTTTCCTTGCTGAGTACCTCTTTCTTATCATCCATCCAACTTCCATTTTATAAATGAAAAAAATAAGATGCACTTGAGTGATTTGCTTACATTTACAAACCTAGTTAGTTACAGAGCAAGGAAGACATTGAATGTATCCTGACTTCCATTCAAATTATAACATGCTGTCTGCACATTGCTAATTATGGAGGGGTGAAGTATATAGACTACATTTTCTTTTAATTCTACCAAATCTCTATGGAATTTCTTTTTTAAATGAGGTTGGCAACAGGAATGTCAATGGGTTAATGAAAGAAAAACTACTGCACGTTTTGTTTCAGACTCACTTTAGTGTCAAAATACTGCATGGCATTTAGTCTAGGACTTGCCTATATGCTTACAATACAGCATTAAGATAAGAAATGTCAATTATCTGGTTAATTTGCCAATGTAGACAGCCAGTCAAGCCCCAACATGAACCTTCTTTAGTGTATATAATTTGAGTTAACTATAGACATAGTCTAAATTGATTTGTTAATTGCTAACTTTTCCTTCAGTTTGATTCCTATAGACTTTAGCTGAATAAAAGCAATAATGTCACTACAGCGTATGGCTTATTTTCCTCCTTCTCCAAATCAATTTCTGAAATTTAAAAACTTATTTATAAAACAAAATTGCCCTTTGAGAGGAGGAAGTACCTAGTATATAATATCAGATATTATGTTTTTAATAACCACTTAGTGCTAAGACTATTTAAAGAATTTTACTTTTATTAACCTATTTAGTCCTATTAGTTAGGTACTAAAATCATCCCATTTTAACGATCAGGAAGTTGGAGAGGTTAAATAAAGTAACAAAGGTTATATACCTAGGAAGTAGTAAACTCAGGATGTAAATTTTTCTATAAAGCATGTCAGATGTCTCTATTTAAAGTTCATGACTAAAGCTCAGTATGAAATCTTGTATAATTAATAGAGGAGTCTATCTGTAGTTTTTCTTTAGTATAATTAATATCCATAAAAGACTAAAGATGTGTAAATTTTTGAAAATCATAAATGTGTGGAATGTGGTATCAAATTAGCCAATCCATATTTGCAGTTATAAGTAGTTAGAGCATTGATCCAGAGAGACAAATGATAACTTTAAGAATGTAAATCTATAGCTTGAGTTTATGAAGGATAAGTACAGCTAAGACCTCAGTAGTAGTACTACTTCTAATAGAAGTAGTACATGTAGTAGATACTACATGTTGTTTGTAGATAATAATGCATATCTTAAATTTAATACTTTTTTAAAGTTCTAAATAGAGACATAACAATTATCTAACTGTGTTAATATAATATTATAATAAACACTGTTGGTTTATCTATTTTAAGGAACGTTGCCCCTGCTTACATTACATGGATATTATGTACTTGCTAATTAACATGTTTTGTAGTCAGGTAATCCTACCAGATCTCCCAGCCTATAGTCTTTTCCCACAACAAATTCTCAGACATACTGAAACATAAGTATATTCCTAAAGGAGACATAACATGTCACCCTTTAATCTAAAAGATTTAGGGACTCCTCATTTCTACAAAATAAAATTCAGTCTCCCAAACTGCATTCCTAACTTCATTCTAACCATTTGCTTTTATTTAAAAGATCTGATCAAACTGTATAAGGAAATATTCTTCAAACCCCATGATTTTCCATTTTCATGTCTTTAGATTCTACATTATTTCTTCCAAGCAGATGTAGATGTACACCCTTATCTGTTGATTGTAAATTGCAAATAGCCTATAACTCAAGGTCTAACACTTGAAGATCATCTCCCCCATTTTTAGTCCCCCAGCTGAAAAATAATATATTTTTATATTCTAATTCTAATTATATTATGTTGATTCCCTTTCAATGGTGCTGTTACTTCCTAATGAGTCACTTGTAATTTTTATATGTACTTTATCACCCTTGTAAGATGCTCTGGAGATTTAGTGAAAAGGCAATGTCTTATCAGTTTTTGTATACTCCACACTACCTTGCTTATAATCTTTCTAATATAAGATTTATTAAATAGGGCTTCCCTGGTGGCGCAGTGGTTGAGGGTCCGCCTGCCGATGCAGGGGACACGGGTTCGTGCCCCGGTCTGGGAAGATCCCACATGCCGCAGAGCGGCTAGGCCCGTGAACCATGGCCGCTGAGCCTGAGTGTCCGGAGCCTGTGCTCCACAACGGGAGAGGCCACAACAGTGAGAGGCCCGCGTACCGCCAAAAAAAAAAAAAAAAAAAAAGATTTATTAAATAGACTAAGACCAACATTGACTAGCATGCAAACTTGTATGGATACAGCTAGGAGTCTTGTGATCGTGTGGGCCAGGGTTTATACACAATCTCTGGTTCAAAAAACAAAGCAAAACCAAACAAAACCTCATGTCTTTCTGGATGTAACTATACTAATTACAAGGATTTGATCTGTAATAGTTAAGGGCTGGGGTGAACTCTGGCTTCATCCAGGCTGGCATTTATCTCTAAGGATATACGTGTACCAGTAGAGAGGTAGAGGAGTGCAGCAGGGGTTTCTGGGGTGGAGGTGATGCTAAGACTCCTTTGCATGGCTTCTTGGTTTAGGTGGTACATTCAATTTTGAGCGAGATGGCGTAATAAAATAAGGAGCAGTGAGGGAGAACTAGACAGGATAATGGAGTCCTAGCCAAGCAACTGAACTTTAGGGAAAACTCCTAAGAGCTGCCAGCCTTGGGCCTTGAGCTGACTCTTTTGTTTGCTTGGGCCTCTCGCCCCCTGCCCCATCCCATGTTGCAGATCTTTGCATAATTACCTCCTCACCACTCGTGACTCCACTAAGTGTTTAACTCCTCATAGAAACCTTCATAATTACCTGTGCCATCTTCTTTGTAGCACTCATCTTCCACTGAAAACAATTTATGTATTTCTTTAATTTTTTGCATAATGATAAACTTTTCTTTTTTTTTGCAAATGAAATATGTCTGGTAAAGACAAGGACTATGTCCCGAACACTCCTGTATACCCAAGAGTCTAATAAACTGCCTGACCATAGGAGACACTCATAAATATTTATTAGCTGACTTGAAAGGGAGTGATGGAAAAGTAAAGGTACCATGAACTGATTCATGCAAGATAAAGAAACGTGGGCTTTATCCTGCTGGGCAACTTTTACTGAAAGATTGTGCTCCAGTATATTTCCATACTATTAAGGTTTATGGCTGGAAAAAAGCTGCATTCCACATTTGGTGTGCTGTGGTTACACCTACTCTCATATTAGGGTTAGGTCAAATCAGCTGAGAGACTGGAAGAGGTTTCAACTGCAGGTGGACCATGCTGGATGCCTCAAACAATGTGATGTTGCTAATGCTTATGGTCAAGTAGCTTAATGGGTATTGCCTGGAATACACAAGAGAGATCTCTCGGTTCTTGTCAGAGGAACAGAGGATGGAACAGAAACACCCTTTGAAGGAAGATGAGACTTCACTTGACCAGCACAGCCTACAGGAAACTCTTCTTCCTCTAAAATCAAGGAGGCTTTCCTCTTTGCACCCTGCATGTAGTACTTAGTGCTCTTTCCATATGAGTGTATGTTATCCCTTCATTGAAAATGGGTGTATACTTAGACTGGTTGATATTATTGGCATTTTTTTTGAGAGTGATTTCTGAACAGCCCAGCGATTCCAAATAGGAAGGAATCTAGGAAGAGACTTGAAAGGGAGCTCAAGAGAGAGAGCTCCTTAAAGGCAAGGACCAGTTTTCATCTGCCAGTCCTACGGCTCAGCTGAATATGTTCAGCAAAGAAAATGATTGTTGATAAGCTGCTTTTGTAGACCAGAGTCTCATAAATAAGGAGGCGTATGTACACATGCACACAATTTTAATTAATAAGGCCATATTCAAATGTTGAAATTAATTTGTTGAACCAGCTCATTTTGAAGCAAAAACTCCGTTAGGACAAAATGTAGTCATTGACTAAAAACACTGAAGAAAAGACAACTTCAAGGCAAACTGTTTCCAATACAGAACCAGAACAGTGAGTTTAATGTGAGCACATCAACTGTGGTCTTTTAAATTCCCCCCAAACAGAGTAACACATCCCTATCCCCCAGAAAACTGAGAAGATTATTGCAGTTTTATCCACCAGAAGACTGAGTGTATTGTGATACTTCTTTAGAGCACTTTTATAATTTCCAAACATTTATTGTCTTCTTTTAATTCTGTCTCTATGTCTCTTGCTTTATTGTAACTAAAGAAACAAAAAGTTATTTTAAAAAAACATGGAGCACTTTTATTAATGTATCAGAAATTTTATATTAATTTTCAAAACAAGTAAGTACTACTTAGTAAATAAAAATGCCATTTTAGAGACGTAGCTTATTGGAGAAGGACTAACTAAAAACATCTACAAAGTATGGAATGAGGATGTATATGGCCAAAATAAATACATTCTACTCACACTTCTGAGTATTTAGGATTTTTTTTTATAGTTCTCTAGTATAAATGGCATCATGAAGTCATGTCAGTTCCTTGCATAAATCCAAAATAGAAGGGAATCCTTAAGTTGTTTCCTGTTCTGTGCTTAATATATGTAAATATTCACATATCATATTTGGGGGATAATCATACGAGTGTAGATCTAAGGGAGACATAGAAAATGTGGTGTGGATCAGGAGATGTCAATATTTAGTCTAAAAATACTAGTTCAGGAGAGTCTACCTTTCAGTGGAGACTCTGTTATAGAGCTGTGGTACCAGGCCTTGTTACCGCCCATTTCGCTTCAGAGTTTGGGATGGAGGTGTGGGTAGTGGAGGGCCTTCAAATTCAAAGCAACCAATTTACTGATTTTCCTTTGATTTATGTTATTGACTTCTGATTGCTCCAGAAGCATATGAGAGCTATAGTACCTGAAATTAGGCTGTTTTTAAAGATTCAACAGCAGATTATTATACTGTAGTTTAATTTCCTACTCTGCACTCTAAAGACTCAAGTAGACCCTGAAGTAAAAATATTTTTGTTTCCTTTGTAGTCGATCTATCAAAAGGACACAAAGTACAACAGAGATTTCTAAGAATATGACCAGTATCTTCAATACTAATAACTAAGTGTATTACTTTAACAAAATATTCTATTATTTATAGGAATCTTTTATATATATTTTCTCCTTTACTTACCTTGGAAGACATGAACAATAGATGTTTTAACCTCATTTTCAAATGAAGACCCTGAGGATCATTGTTCTGAAGCATCATGATTTCTTGTCCAGATACTTTCTATTATGTTGCAAACTGTAACCCAAGTATACAAAACACTATGCCAGTGGTTCCCAATTACTGGTCTCTAGATCAGATCAGAACCTCTGGAGAAGGTTCCATAGATGTACAGGAAAATGAGAAAATTTATTTGTAAGTTTCATATATAATGCTCCTTTCATAAAGATTACATATGTTATTCTGAGATTGTCTTCCTATTTCTTTGGTGTTAAAATACCCTCTTTTATAAAATGATATATAGTTGACATTTATTTAGGAGTTCTTACTTGGTGACATTCATATATATGGAGACTTCATATTAGCTACCATTTGTTTTTAATTGACTCGTTATAGAAATAGAAAATACCAGATCCACTGTAACAGAGAAATGTGCTGATAGTAAAAATTGTCATCTGGTGCCTCCCAGACCTCTTTTAGACACCAGGCTTATTGTTGAGGGAAGGTTTTGGTCCTTTTTCTGAGCAGGTTTAATGTAATCAGTATCTGGGAAAGATCCAGGATCAAGAAACCAGAGGTCGAAAAGCCACATAAAGGAGAAAGTGGAAACAGAAGTCAGGTTGCTGGAATAAGAACCAAGGAAATCAAGATTCCATAGGAAGAAAGGGATTATCAAAGGAAGAATTTGAGGTTTTCCCCTTTTATTAATAAAACTATGATGGGTATCTCCATTGAGATGAGAGCTATATATCATAGGCACAGTGAAGAGGGAAAGTAAGACATAGTCCAGACTATACCACAAGAAGCCCGCGTTTCAGGAAGTCTCACATATCTCCATTCTCGTAAAACTGGCTGTTAGTGTAGAAATAGCCGCTGCTATCCTTGCCAATCAGAAGGGAACCCCTCCAAATAGTTCTTCCCTTCACTTCTGAACCTATAATTACAAAGAACATATGCTAGGTCAAGATATACAGCTGCTAAAATGGAATAATAGTAGTCTTTCCCACTGCTTGGTGGTGTGGGGAGGGAGGGGGTGGAGGGAGAGGATGAGATTATAAATAGAATTTTCTCATTTTAATATTTTCTCCTATAAATTTCCCTTCAATTTCTTAATGACTGCTACCATTTGTGTGCTAGCATTTGTGCTATCAGCCACCAAAAATGCTTGAGAAAGAAATAATCCATAGGACTAAAATAAACTATAGAAGATGATCCCTAAACCTACAGTTTACCTGGACATGAGTAGAGACTACATTTACATGTAATTTAATATCATTTACATATAATCCACTTTCCATAATAAATTTGTATATGAGTTTAAGGTGTCCTATAAAGAGAGAACGTGATGCCCCGTAGAATGCTGTAGAACACTGCACTTCACAGGTGCTCAGCAAAGTAGATGATAGGGCTGATGACTATCGTATTATGACATATTTATCTCCTCTCATGAGTGGAGTCAAGTTTCCTGATACCCTTGTTAAAAAGAACTCCTCAAATAGTGTATTTTGAGTAGAATTTCCGGAACTTCTTAAACTTCAGAAGAAAAACAAAAGGAGGGTTATGCGTGGTTTTTTAATAAGTGACATTTTTATATGCTTTTCTAAAATGTGTTTTCAAAAATGATTTTTCCCTCAATTTAAGTGTTACTTCCTTAGAACGTTTTGATAGAAAATCAGGTGTGGTGAGATCAGATTAAATAGTGTATTCTAATACTGTCATTGTCATGCAAACAACTAAATTACTTTGTGTTAAAGTGTACACCACAGAATGAATGGAACTCTGTGTCTCTATGATCCAATCTCTTTATGTCCTTGATCATTCATATGTCATTACATAATGTTTAAATATGAATGCTATGCTTCCTGCTTTCATAACTTTCACTGTAGATATGTCTGAAATTGCTTTATTCAGTTTTTTAAATTAATACTTGAGCCTATTTCTAAGATATTTCCTAGATTTTTAGATTAGTGCCCCCCCTAAAAAAAACCCAATGACTTTTTCTGTTTAAAGCTCTAACATGATGTAGAAATCCTGAGTATGTCCATTAAAAATATGACTTTGCATAGCTGGAGGTTTCATTATATTGTCTAAGAAAATGAACAACCTAGACATAAAGAATTAAAATAAGCAGTTGCTGATGTCTCCATACATATTCTCTCCCATCTTGAATACTTTTAATTGTTGAAATATTAATATATATAAATTGTAATTTATATACTTTCTCATTAACCATCTGTGGTGTTTTTCATATCTGAAGCCCAAAGTTTAGACTAGTTAAATTGGACACTGTATGAACTATAATTATGGTATATTGTTAGTAAATTGATAGGTAGAATGCCACACAAGTATGACAGTGTTTTCTTTAGTATCACTCCAGGATATCCATTTGAGTGAGTCTGACAAAGCTTGCTGTAATTGCTAAGGAAATAATTTGCATTTTTCTTCCTCAACATCTGTATAATACAACTATATGTCCTTACTGGCATAATCATTGACTACAGATATTGAGAATTAAAGGTTAGATGTTGGTAAATGTTTCCATTTAAAAGCCAGACAGCGTTTTGGAGGGATATTAATCACTGAAATCTGAGAAATTAATATTAATATTGAGTAATTAAAGTAATACGGAATTAAGATTTTTAAAATGCAGTAACGAAGGATCACTTTTTAAAAATGCTCTTTTGTAGTTATACACAATTCCTATAATCAAGTTTTGGCATTGTTTCTTTTTTATTTATGTTTGGACAAAATTTTTATGTGTGTTTGTGTACATGTAAAAAGTACTTTTCTCGTAGTATTAATTGTGCATTACTGAAGGGCTTCCATAGCATAACACTGTTGGAACTCAGATTTGAAAGAGGACAAAAGAGCTGTAATTGTTGCCAATCAGAGGAATGTGTTTTCAAAACAAGGGTATCATTTTATTTTTCTTTCCCCCCAGTTCTGCAGTAGTGTAAGTGTTAAAGCCTGAGAGGTTTAGAAAGCTGCAGTGAATGTGTTAAGACTGTTAATGAAGCTTCTGAATCTAAGGACAAAATTAGCTCTCACACCCACACTGTGCAAAGTACAGCAACTGTCTGATGGAATTGCATCATGACTTTTACCTGGGGACACGGGTATTATATTCAGCTGAAATGATGAAATTGGGAAGACAGATGTGCCCAAAGGACATTTTAAGAAGCTTGTACCTACATAAATTGCTTGTGAAAAATCTCTAAAATTTGAATAAGAAACCAATGTAAAATGCTTTCTGCCTGTAAACTTCAGGTCATATGATAGATATTATCTAGCGTATCCTTTAAGGAGAGAGAACGGATGACTTTCTCTTTGTATCAAATGATGTATATAATGTCAAGTGCAATGAATGTTTTTTTTTTCTTTTTTAAAAGATAAGTACTTAGGAGTAGAGACTTTAATGAGGGCTGCTAGTCTGTCTATGTTGTTTGCTTAAAAATGTTAAATTCAGGCTTTCATTGCAATGTGACTGGCATATAAAGTAATACATAGAAATAAATAATTTGGATAATGTAACTATTAATCAAATAGAATCACAACGTAAAAACAGCAATGTCAATGAACACCCCCGAAACAAACAAATTACTAAAAACTTTAGGTCCTTAGACATTGAGACCTGAGGTATCAGTCCTGGTACCCATCTCTTATAAGTCTTAAGAGATACAGACTTTTACAAATGGAATTATTTCATGCCATTTTAAAAACATATATCTCAAGAGAAAATTTTCGTCGCAACTCCATCCTATAAGGTCTTGACCATTTTAGGAAGGTAGCAGATATTTAGATTTGCTTTAGGTTTGCTTTTCTAAGAAAAGTAGAAAATAGAAGTCCAAAATCTAGAGATTTGTGATTGTAAGCAGTGAAATGAGCACATGGAAAGAGTAGCTGTCTTATTCTTACCTTACACCTTCATATAATCTTGAAATACTACATGGTTATATAATTGTTTTTAGAAATTTCAAACAGTAAATCACAATTACACAGAAAACCCTTTCAGTGTCTTAGAAAATCCTAGAACTGGGATTATGCCTATGTAGCTGTGTAAAAAATTAATTCTTTTTAAAATATTAATTCAGTGACATTTAAGATACTAAAAACCATCTGATACTGACAGTACCGACTCCTCTTCTAACATATGCTTACTGATATTAGGAAAAAAAAATGGGGTCACCTTTGAAATTCTTAAAACCAATAGTCCTGTCCACAAGAGGGCATGGGTTTTCCATAGGAAAAGAGCAGCATATGAGGTGGAAAAATAAATGGTTGTAATAAATGGCCTTTCTTTTGACTGACCATACTCTTAACTCTGTTTTTTTAAGGTAAAACAATTTAGAATTGATTTGCATAGGGACACCAATAACTTAATTTCATCATGTTCCCCAACTCTGATTTCCTACAGAATTTATTGCCTCTTCTACTTCTTTGGCAGTTCACATATATAACTGTTTATTATCATGTGCCTTCTTTTTATATGCTCTTTCTTCCTAATTATACTGTAAGTCCTTGAAGGACATAGGCTTTTTCTTATAACCCCTTAATTCCCATAGTAAAACACAATGCCTTTGTTCAAGATAGATGATAAATAATTATTTGATTTGTCAATGAAGATAATTATGGTTTTTAAGTAATAAACATTATTATGGCTATTGCAAGGTAATTTTACTAGAGCAGTTGACAGTTTACAAAACCTTTTTACATATATTATTTATTTGTCTCCAAATAACTGTGTTCTGTACTTTCACTTTACATTTTAAACATTTTTTTCTCCTCCAGGTTTGCAGTAGTAAATAAATTGTTGATGCAAAATGAATTTTTTAAAATGATTTTTCTAATAGAGAATAATTTTCCCTTAGTCCTAAAAGCAAGCCATTTTATGAAATCTGTTAAATAGTCTATCATGAGATTATTTCATTTTCTTCTTACTTCAGTAGCTTAACTATATTTAGAATTTAAAATTTAAAATAACTTCTTTTTATCTGAAGGGGAAAAAAATTCCACATTTTTCTTCTCTTTCTGTTTATACCAAAAAAAAAAAAATTTAACCTTGATATGTGTGAATTACCTAACCAGAGATCCTGTAATACATTTTTATATGTACAGACAGCCATTAATAGAGAATTAATAGAAGCAATTTCTTGCCAAATTTCAGAGGTAGTAAGTAGAACTTGTGAAAATAACTAATCCTGAAGTATTACACAACTAAGTTACAGGAGAAATAGTAAGTTGATAGTCAATTCGGTGACTAAAACCACCCAGTTACCAACTATCATGTTTATTAAATTTGTACATTATTAAATCTAAATTGCAAACTGGAGTAATAGTAAAAATATAAACCTTTTCAAAGTCAGGATACTGGCAACGTAGTTCATAAATTTCATCACCATCATGCAAATGAGAATGTTAATTTCTAATTTTTTTGGATCTTCTATATCTTTTTTCAGGGAATTCACAATTCATCCACTGAAGTTTTAATTTATTCAAGTTTAAGCAATTTAATTACTTAAATTACTTAAGCCATTACTTAGAACATATTTCAAGTAAACAAATCTAACAAATACCAACATATGCATAGCATGCCTCTTTATTCTCTGAAATGGAAGTACTACATTTGGAAAACAAACTTATCTAGCAGAATCCAGCAATAAATGTACTCTCACTCAGCACGATAGAATCTGCTTATCAGTCTTGACCAACACATTATATAGAGCTTCATACCCAAGATCTCCAGAGAAGCAGGCCAAGATCACAGAAATTATTGCTAGAAAGAAAACCCCAGATATCCTCCTATTATAATTTCTGAGATGAATTATCCAAAGGTAGCTCAAAATATTTTCTTACTTTAAATATATCTTATTTAATTGCAAGACTTATTGTTAAAGAATTGATTTGGGAGTGGTATGGATAAAAATAATTTCTCTATGGTCACTAATCAAATAAACAGATTATTCATCATGTCAGTCTCATGAAGAAAATTATAATCTATATACGTCCCTTTTTCTGAGCAAATAGTGAGTAACAGTTAACTACATAGGTCAAAGTTTGCATATTAAAATTAAAAATGTTTTCCTTTTACTGATTTTAAAACATTTTCTTTTTAATATTTATTTATTTATTTATCTTTGGCTGCATTGGGTCTTCATTGCTGTGTGCAGGCTTTAACCACTGAGCCACCAGGGAAGCCCCTAAAACATTTTGATATGGAATAATTTTCTTCAAACTTTAAGATGTGATTAAACTCAAGAAAACCAATGTTTTTATGTTTCTTCCTCTATAATATTTATTTTTATGCAACACTGCAGATATACTATTCCATAGGCTTTTGCAAGTGAATGGGGGCTGAAGCTCTGCCCTTTTCTCTTAGCCAAACTTTGTACCCAAGAAGCTGACTCTGTCCAGAAGGAGTGCCCTGCCTAATTCCACAAAGACATTATATGGACTGGAGGGAATACTGCTTTTATGCCTATGCTCTACACACACAGGATGCTGATTTTTTCTTCATTTTAATTACAACACATATGCAATTAAATGTCCAAACCTTAAATGTACAGCTTAATTTCTTTTATAAATGAGTAGACCTAGGTATATAAGCAGATAAAGATATAATACTTCAACACTATGCTCTTTCTCGGTCAGTATCCCCTCTCCCAGATGTAACAATCATTTCACCCTCTATCCCCAAAGAAATTTTTGCCTATTCTTGAACTTCGTATATATAGATGTGTGTTTGTTAATTCTCACAATTTTTAAGGGAGGGGTTTCCATTCATATATCAACTGAAATTGTAATTATGTGACAACAAATACTTTTTAAGTATTAATTTACATGTGTATATTTATATTGTAGACCAGCACTGTTTGCCTTATTATTCAATTTTCAGAATTTTGTGTTATGCTTGGCCCTTTTTGTTAAAATAAACTTAGGAAGCATAGAAATCCAGAAATTTGTATGAACCTTTACTCAATGAATATCAAAGAGATGTTATACTTGTCCAAGGTGAAGGAGTGAGTCATTTCTAAAATCATCACTGAATTTCTTTACTTCTGCAGAGTACATTTTATCATACTTTATTATTAAAAATAAGTTTATTAAATATGACAATTAAACTAAAAAAATCAATCTTTATTATAATTAAATTTTTTTAAGCTGCAATTTTATCTCATTGTTTAAAATGTCAAAGTCTCAAACATGCTTCTCTGTTCTTGGTTAAGATAGTGCTTTGTGATATGAGAGAAACAATCGCCAGCTTATTAGGTCACATGATTTTCTCACTCTTCTGTTATCTCATAAGAAAAAAAATAGGTCAATTCTAGCATTATTAATTATGTATAAATATTTACAACTCAGGAAAATCAAATGTTCAAAAAAAAGCCCCACAAGGATAATAGCTAAAAGGAGCAACTCATTTTAACTTAAAACTAAAATTATATTGAAAAGTTTCTTTTAGAATTAGAATTGAATCTGATTAGAGTTTTAAAGTGCTGATATTAACAATAATTATACCTTTTTTCCAAAAGTGCACCCCTGAAAACATAGCAAAAAACTTTCTATAATTGCAATAATGTTTAAATGCGTGGAATTTGCCTAAACTCACCCTGTACTAATATGTAACATTTATAATTTTTTTTTACTATCATATATCTTGAAGATAACAGACACTATTAAACCAAGACACAGTAACTACTTTTGTTCTAGTATCTATTTAAGTGTTTTAAACTGAATAAGTATTTGGGGAAAGTCATTCTCTTGTCAATTTGCCTCTTATTTTTTGTTTGTTTCATCTTGTCAAAGAAGGAACCAGGCTTTGGAGCAATCTTATCATAGTATCATAATTTTCCAAGTATCTTTTCAGGTATTTAAGTTTTTTCATGTGTATTTTTCCCCCAAGTTACAAACCTACAAGTCCTATTTTTACCCCGTCAGTACACAGATATTCTCTTTATTCAGTTAAGTACCAAACAAGCATCAATTTAAAATTTTGAAGGACTTCAGGGAAAACTAAGGTACAACTGTTCAATTATGGACCTTAGCTACTCATTGTAGTCTCTCAATGTGAAAACTAACTTTCCATATGATCTACTGCTTGATTATTAAATTCTATAGAGTTATTAACTCCATATAGATAACAAGGTCTTAATTATTTTTCAGAGCCCTTATCCCAATACCACCTATAGAATTAGTGTGGGTAGAAAAGGGCTTTCCAGTATATAAAACGGAACCATGTCCTAGCTAGCTTCCACAAACAGGCGCATCTTTTTTTTTTTTTGCAGTATGCGGGCCTCTCACTATTGTGGCTTCTTCTGCTGCGGAGCACAGGCTCCAGACGCGCAGGCTCAGCGGCCATGGCTCACAGGCCCAGCCACTCCGCCACACACGGGATCCTCCCGGACCAGGGTACGAACCCGCGTCCCCTGTATAGGCAGGCGGACTCCCAACCACTGCGCCACCAGGGAAGCCCCCAGGCACACTTTTTATAATGTATTTACTCAGTAACTCGATTCAGTTCTTAGATTCCTTGTACGTATGTCCATATACCATACCACATAAGACAGGCAACTACATCTTTGAACCTTTCTTTCTTACTACAACAGTACAGGAGTATTCTGAATAAGTACAAGAAGGTAGGGAAAAAATTATTTTTGTAGTAACAAACATTTATTGTTGACATTCAATGATACTGATAAAGTTCCTGCCCTCAATGACCTCAATCTAGTTCTTCAATGAACTGGTCAAAAGAGTCAAAATTAGGTTCAAGTTAAGTAGCTCCAAGTTGAGTTTTGAAAATCATGACTGTGTCTAAAGATACTTCTGAAGCTTACTTCTATGAAGATATAAATGAATCTTCAATGAACAAGACTACGAGCTAAACTATTTTATTTGGTAACAAAGGGACTTTTCCACCTATAATTTTACTCTGTAAAATATAAGCTCATAGAGAGTAGTGCCTCTGGAGGGAGAGTGCTTGGATTCATAATTCCAACTTTTGGACTTACTACTGGAGGAGGATGTACAATTTACTTAACCTCTATAAGCTTCAGTTTATTCTTTTATAAAATAGACATGATATGAAAAATACCTACTTCACCTGATTTCAGTGAGCCTTAAGTAAGTCATGCAAATTAACTAGCACAGGACCTGAAGCATAGCAAGTTCTCATTAAATGTTAGCTATTATTATTTTCTTTGTTGTTTATACCATTGTTTTTGTTGTTATATAGATTTCTAAAAATATACATCACAGGGAAAAGCATTTTAAAGCCCAAGAGAAATCTCAATTTTCAATGGTCTGATAACTGAGTCAATTGAAATTCCAGAGGAATCGGCAGCCTTTGGACACGTCAACCATTCATCTCTCTAGATTATCTAGGTTTTATCCCTGTGTCAAGTCAGATCATCAGAATGGCACATACCAGGACCATATTACTTTAGCCCCCTTCAGAAATGCTTTCACAGAGCTATGATTTGGCATCATGCCCTTGGCTTCTTATCAAAGATCAGTGCAGGAAACGGCCATATGAAGAATGCCTATGTTCTTTTTGTAAAACTGCTATTGAAGATACTGTCCATTTTAGTATTTAATGTCCCTTAGACAAAGACTCTTGCTATAAATTCTTCTTAGAGTGAAGTTTAATGACTTTAGTATATCTGTCCTTTTGTTTTAAAGTATGTCATCCTTTTGGGAAGCAGCAAGGGCTTTAATAATAAATAGAAGATTCTTTTCAACATGTACGTCTCTAGAAAATGTTTCCAGCTACTTATCTATCTCCATGGTCAGGGAAGAATGAAAACCAATAAATTCATTTTCCCTTTCTTGTTTCAAATGTAAAATGTTACCCTAATAGGGAATATGTGCATACAGAAAGACTACATCCAAGAGAGGGAAAAGGACTGTATTGCTGATGATAAAATTTCAGGGCAGGGACTTTTTGGAGGGCAGAGGGATTTGCAGTCACATCGTGTAAACCAGAAGTTGCAAACCAGAAGTGCAAATCTTTGCACAGTGTTTTTAAAAACATTGATGTCGAGGTGTTACACTTAGCCAGAATCCAAGCATTCGGGCACTTATTGTCACACTGAAGAATTTTTCCCTGTTAAATTCATCTCTGTAATCAAGGTCATTTTCATAAATGGTAGAAAATGACATAATAGCCCCTACTTCGTTACTTTAGGCAGAAGAGCCCCTTGAACATTTATATAAAAGCTTGCAAAACTTCAAGCAGTATTCTCTGGAAGACCAACGAGAGCATAGGAAAATAGATTACACAACCATCCTTCAGTCCTTTCCCCTAACTTTCTAAAATAAACTATCTGCTTCCATTCCTTTTAGTGTCACTGGGGCCTGGTGATGGCTGCAGGGATGCTCAGAAGTATTAGTAACACCACTCCTTTCTCAGAGCCTGTTCTCTTCACCATGGAAATGGGAGAACAGGAGAACTGAATTTTCTCTATTAGTTCATAAAACAAATACATGTTTTGTATCATAGAGTTTGAAATATTATTCTCATAATGGAGCATAGTGAGTCTATGGAAAAGTGAGTGCTTCTAAACTATGCTGGAGGCCAATAACATGAGAAAATAATTATTCTGCAGATTGGAAAACACTACCAAGGTCAGCCAGAACTGTCAGCAGGCAGGAATATCCTAAAGAAAATAACTTCATGAGTATCAGTGGTCATGCATTTTCTCCCTTCAACAATTTCTAATAAACAGGCATATACATGCATTACTTTTCCCAAATAGCCACTGAAATCATGTTTACCAATAGTTATTTCTGATTCAATACCATTAATAATAGGACTCTGTCCCTGGTAAATCTAAAATCCAAAAGTTAGTTAGATCTTAATTTGAAGCATGCTCTTTTGCTTTCAAGTATTCTTACTTAAAAACTGAAATAGGCAGTATTTTTGTTTGGATCCATTAGCCTTATAATCATTTTTGTTCCAAAGTTGGGACTAATAAATGGATCTGGCCCTCTACCTCCCAAAGGAAAAGCCCTTTGCTAAGTTCTGGGTCATCACAACAAAAGAAAATGGAAGATGAATAGTGCTCTATGGATTTTTTTCCCCAGGCAAAATTTCAAAGTTTAAATGGTTTTCACAAATTTGAAATCACAATAAATCCCCCAGTGGTGAACAGCTGTGGGCTTATAAAGCAATACAAATCTCACAAATGTGACTACGTACTTGTGGTTCAGCATTTTAGACAAGAGTCTGTACTCCATCAGAGTCAGTACCGTAATATTTTGTTCACCAGAGGGCACTAAGAGTTCTCTGTGTCTTAGTATGTGAATTCTTATTCTAGGGACCTCTCTTTTCTGTTTACCTACTCATATATTATTTTACTCATTCGTATGTTCATTAGAGAGAATATTCTGCCTGCCCTTTAGCTTCCAAAATTGACAATCCTACCTTGTGCCATTAAATCATCTCATTATTGGTAAAATACCAATATTGCTCCTATAAAACACCAATATGGAAGTACCTCATAAAAAAGATCAAGTTTCTTCCTAATATCAATGGCTTATAATTTAATTATAATGATAGTTTAAAAAGATTAATATAGTAATTTAAAATTAATTAAATAGAATGCCATTTGATATTAAAATTTAAGCTAATAATTGTTCTTTGTGGCAGAGATCGGTTGATGATGTTTAACTACATGGTTTTACCTACAAGAGAGGCATAAATAGGCTAGACATTGAACAAACCTAATCTTTCCAATTCTAGATCTTTCATTCTTTCATTCTGTAAAATGGGTATGTATGCACATGATGAGGCACCATTTGATATCATCATTTTACCTGCTGTAAACTACTTGTAGGAATGCTTTTGTTTAGGTATGATTTTCTATTTGGAATGCTCATGTTGATTATTAGATGAAAATTAATAACAAAAGATGCATTTCTATTTTTCCAAGTTTACTTTGTTAATACTCACTCTAAAAATCTAACAGAAGGCTTGAATTAATGTAATTACCAAAAATTAAAATTCAAAAAAGCTCTATGACAGCAACTTCAAAAATCAATGGGAAATAAATCAATTTATAGCAATGCTATTTCAAAAGAGATAAAACGAATTATAAGAGTGCATACTAACTCTAAAACCTCAGGACATTATTAATAAATATTGTTTCTATCCTAAGGTTTAGGGAGCTATGAAGCTAGTACAAAATATTATGTATTAAGAATTAATTTAGTTTTCTACCAAGATTCCTACAGGAAGAAGACTTAGGAAATTGCTCCAACTGTGCATTTCCCCTTAGGACATTTGATCCCAGAGGCATGTTTTAACTAAATTTGACAGCAGGAAAGAAAGTCCAAAGCTAAACAGCACCACGCAAGTTTTTGTAACAGGTGACAGCTCATGGCCCAAACAGTTCATGTTAATAAATCAAATGCTGGCTACCCTGTGGATCACTACCTTGTGCTAATGAGGACAGCCTTGATTTCTCTCTAGGCAAGTGGCTCTCCATGAAGCTTCCAATACTTCTAAAAACTGATGGATACAGAGAGAGAATGCAATGGTTACTACCTGCCACTAGCAACTGATGCACATATAACACACAGGAAATCTGATTAGTTGGGTCAAGAGTTGAACTTTAATTATTTTTAGTCCTCTAAACCACTTTAACAAGACTTTTTAAAGCAAAGTTAAAAAATATTTAAAACATTACCATGCCTCTCCTATTAGCCACAGGAAATATTTTCAGGGTTTATTGTTTTTGCTTTTGTTTTTTCTCCTCTTAAAGGAGGAGGGTAAAACATTGTCTGTGGATACCAAATTTTTGGTTCACTTCTGGCCCAATATGCCTTTCTGATGAGAACACATGTTAGTCTCCTGCAGTCTTGAGCTGAGGAGATGCTACCTGCTGTCAAGACATACAGACATGTAGTAGTGGCCACTAACCAGACTAGCGAATTATTGTGCAACTGTGGTCACTGGTTGGATGAAAGCCTGCTTTCATGTCTCATGGCTGAATTCATACATGAAGCCCCCACATTCTGTACACAAAAAACATCACAACTGATGAGAAGTAATTCTGTATGAGTCATAAGGTGATAGATGCTTTACTAGTCTCTTCTGGTTATGTTACTTTCTCTCTTCAGATAATTCCTTACAAAATGCAATATATATAGGAAAACATTAGCTGTAATTTGAATTTAGTTTTGTCTGTCCCTCCTTCATTCACTACATAGTTATCTCGCTTTTCACTGTTTTCTTCCTCTTTCACTCCCTTGTTCAAATACAACAAAAATAGTAGCTTATCATTGCTAGCTGTTCTATAAGTACTTGTTTTTAATTTTTAATATTAAATAATATTTTAATTGAAGTATAGTTGATGTGCAATATTATATAAATTATAGGTATACAATATAGTGACTTTCAATTTTTAAAGGTTATATTCCATTTATAATTATTATCACTAAATAATATCCCACATCTTTATCCATTCATCTGTTGATGAACACTTAGGTTGCTTCCATATTTTGGCAATTGTAAATAATGCTGCTATGAACCTGTGTCTTTTCAAATTAGTGTTTTTGTTTTTTTCAGATATATACCCAGGAGTAGAATTGCTGGGTCATATGGTAGTTCTATTTTGCATTTTTTGAGAAACTCCATACTGTTTTCTATAGTGGCTGAACCAATTTCATTCCCACCAACAGTGTAGAAGGGTTCCCTTTTTCATTTTTTGAGAAACTCCATACTGTTTTCTATAGTGGCTGAACCAATTTCATTCCCACCAACAGTGTAGAAGGGTTCCCTTTTCCTCATATCCTCACCAACATTTGTTATGTGTGTGTGTGTGGGGGGGGATTTATTTGATAATAGTCATTCTAACAGGTGTGAGGTGATATCTCATTATAGTTTTGATTTGCATTTCCCTGATGATTAGTGATGTTGAGCATCTTTTCATGTGTCTGTTAACCATTTGCATTTCCTCTTTGGAAAAAATGTCTATTTAGACCTTCTGCCCATTTATTTAATCAGTTTTTTTTTTATGTTGAGTTGTATGAACTATTTATATATGTTGGATATTAACCCCTTATTGGTCATATCATTTGCAAATATTTTTTTCCCACTCAGCAGGTTGTCTTTTTATTTTGTTGATGGTTTCCTTTGCTGTGCAAAAGCTTTTACGTTTCATTAGGCCCCATTTATTTATTTTTGCTTTTATTTCCTTTGCTTTAGGAGACAGATCCAAAAAAATATTTCTACTATTTATGTTAAAGAGTGCTCTGCCTATGTTTTCTTCTAGGAGTTTTATGGTTTCCAGTCTTACACTTAAGTCTTTAATCCATTTTGAGTTTATTTTTATATATGGTGAGAAAATGTTCTAATTTAATTCTTTACATGTAGCTGTCCAGTTTTCCCAGCACCACTTATTGAAGAGACTATCTTTCCTCCATTGTATATTTTTGCCTACTTTGTCTTAGGTTAAGTGACCATAATCGTGCGGGTTTATTTCTGGTCTCTCTATTCTGTTCCATTAACTTATATGTCTGTTTTTGGTGCCAGTACCATATGGTTTTGATTACTGTAGCTTGTAGTGTAGTCTGAGATCACGGAGCATAATTCCTTCTGCTCAAGATTGTTTTGGATACTTTGGGTCTTTTCTGTTTCCTTATAAATTTTTAAATTATTTTTTCTAGTTCTGTGAGAAATGCCATTGGTATTTTGATAGGGATTGCATTGAATCTATAGATTGCCTTGGGTAATACGGTCATTTTAACATTATTAATTCTTCCAATCCAAGAACATGGTATATCTTTCCACCTGTTTGTGTTGTCTTCAATTTCTTTCATCAGTATCTTATTCTGCACTATTCCAATAAAGTAAAGAGTAAAGAACACTTCCAAACTCATTCTGTGAGGCCAGCATCACCCTGATACCAAAACCAGATAAAGATATCACAAAAAAAGAAAATTACAGGCCAATATCACTGATGAGCTATTCTGTAAGTACTTTTAGTAATGTATTTGTAAGCTGTGTTGCTTTATGCAATTTTTTTCTTACAGAAAAGTTATAATGTTTCAATTTTATATTTATTTTAAACAGAATTGGACAAAATAATTTTCACATTAAAAATTACTTACTGGATATTAACAACTGATTTTCTTTCTATTCTAAACTGTGACCTTTACTAGCTACATTAACAAAAATTTAGCATTCTTATCTATAACACAAGAGAAATATTACCTGGCCAACTTAACATCTATGGTTAGTGAAAGAGCAACTAAGATAATATGGGTAATTCCCCAATAAATGCTTAATTTCTTTTTTGATGTAAGATATATTTATGCTTATTTTAGTAACTCTGTTCCTTTAATTATGTTTGTTAATGAATAAATAAAATACATTTTTTAATCTTTTGGTAAACTTTTGTCTTTATTATTTCTTACTAGTGAAAACCGCATCTCAAATAAAAAAGTCTAAGTTTGCACTCTGGGATAAAGCCCATCGGGTTTAAAAAGTGGGAACTGTAAAGGCAAATGCCCATGAGATACAAGCAAAAAAAAAATCTTAAACAAATGGTTGTTTTGTTCATTTCTTTTGTGATGATAAAGACAGACATATAAGACAACTTTCACTTTCCTCTTAATACCACTGCATTAGTTTCATAAGGCTGCTCTAAAAAAGTACCATGAACTGGGTGGCTTAAGTAAACAGAAATTTATTCTCTCCTAGTTTGGGAGGGTAGAAGTCTGAAATTAAGGTGTTGGCAAGACCTCCAAAGCTTCTAAAGGAGTATCCTTCCTTGTCTCTTCCAGCGTCTGACAGCCTCAGGTGTTTCTCAAATTATAGACTCATCATTCCAATCTCTTCCTCCTTAATACATGACTTATGTGGTTCTGTTTTCACTTGGTATTCTCCTCTCTTATAAGGACACCAATCATAATAGATTAAGGGCCTGCCCTACTCCAGTATGACTTCATCTTGACTAATTACATCTACCAGGAACCTATTTACAAATAAAGTTATATTCTGAGGTACTGAGGTTTAAGATTTCAATATATATTTTTGTGGGACCCAATTCAACTAATTACAACCACTATAAGAAAAATAAATTTGAACAATTTGAAAGAGCAAAAATAAATGGCAAAGCATGTGACTGAAGTGTAACAAAAATAGGGAATAGTGAGGATGTAGAAAATTGTTGAGGCTGTGTGTGGCTTTTCTGGATAATTGTCAAAATAGCTGCCACTTATCATTTTTAATATTAAAACTCAATTTCTAAATGTTAGCAACAAATATATTTTTTGAATATAAAGTGAGGAAAAACTGTGAGTTCTGTGCATATATTTATTTCCTATGACACAGTATTCATCAATTTTATTTAAGATCAGAATATCTTTCTTTAGAAAAGCTATAGTTTTGGGAATTTTGAAAATATATTAGCAACATAAAATATATTTTTCCCTTAACTAAATTTTGACACACTAATTTACTATTTAACAAAGGGTGTTATGTGTATATATGTTATTAAGGACACATCAGGAAGGAAGATATTTACAAAAGAGAAGTACTCACAAGTTGTCTTCTAACCGCAATCATAAATAAATAACAAGTGATATTACGAAAAGAATATGCCAATAGTAATCCATCTTAGTTTTTATAAAACTCCAATTTAAATGAGTTAATTTCAGATAAAACAAAGCGTGAAATAATATAGGTCCTATCTGTCTCTCTGTCTCTATTACTAATCTCTCTGGACATCAGTTTCCTCATCTGACGTTCCTGCAAATACTTCCTGTCTATGCTTTGAAAACAATATAGCCAAATCCCTTCTTTTAATCATTTAAGAGTATACAATAGTTTTGAAAAACATTTCCTTTATAATTTTTATTATAGTACGTCATTCCCAGAATATATGTGTTGAGTTGAGATTAAATAGTGAAGCATAATCACCGGTTAGCTGCAGAGGTATTCTAATCCTCTGCTTAGCATGCAACTGAAATGAGGGACTGGCTGAGTGTTGTCTGTCAGTAACAAAGATTTCATTATTTTATTTCCACTGTGGCTCTCTCTATGTTTAGTAGCCACATTGGAAGCTACATTCTGAGTGCTTTTATGAAACATTTGATAAATAGGTTGTCCCTTCTGTTGTCAAATATTCACATAATGTATTGTAATGATGGTCTATAATGCCTCTTGGCCTTCATTTATAATGAAGTATATTTTCTTGCTATTTAATTCATTTAATTTTAAACTTGTTTGGCAAAAAAATATTAAGCTTTAGATTTGTTTATTTAAATAAGAAAGGGAGGAATACTCTGGTAACACAGTGAACAGAGGTGACACATACTAGCTCCCATTCCATTCACGTATAAATGCTACATAAAATAGAGCAACCATAAAAAAGGCTGTTTAATTATAGCCAATCTCAGAAGAAAGTAAGAGGAAATCCCCAGGTGGCAAAACAGAGCAAGAACTCAAAGCCTGGATATTAAGGGCACAATCTAATGCCCCGAGAGTCTAGATGTGCGTTCCAATAACACAGAATGGCTGTAGATTCAATTTTGAGTTTTGATGCCAAGACTGATTTAGGTGACAGGGCTTTGAACTAGTGTGCAATGGGTAGATAAAATTGAGATTTCTGAGTAAACCTGGGAACCTATGAGAATGCCCCATGGCCATAAAGCTATAATAAGAAAAACACTGTTGTCAGGAAGAAGCTAGTCTACATTCCTGGATTTCTGAGTGTTAAAAAAGGAATTCTCTTTGATAAGTGACACGCACAACTACAATAGCATTGCTGTGGTTTTCTGAACTTTTACAATCTGCTAGGTACAAACACAAACTAAGATATCAACATAATACCTCAGCTGGAACTGGTGAATTCCCTAGGGACCTGGCAGATATATTTTGTAAAGAATTGCTATTACCCTATTTGAGTGCAATTCCCATGAAGGAATAAAATGTTAAACATATAATAATAATAGCAGTGTATAAACTACATGAGGGAAAGTAGCCCAGCGAAACATAGAATAAGTAACATGAACATTTGATAACAGAACATTGTGAAAGAGCCAATAAAATAAGAATGTTTAACTCAGATTAATTTTTTTAAAAATATGAGCAAGTCAGAAAGAGAAAGATAAATATCATATAATATCATTATTTGTGGAATCTAGAAATACGGTACAGATGAACTTATTTGCAAAGCAGAGATAGAGTCACAGATTAGCAAACAAATTTATGGTTACCTAGGGGGGAATGGGGGTGGGATGAATTAGGAGATTGGGATTGATGTATATAAACTACTATATATAAAATGGATAACTAATGAGAACCTACTGTATAGCACAGGGAACTCTACTCAGTGCTCTGTGGTGACCTAAATGGGAAGGAAATCTGAAAAGAGTGGTTATATGTATATGTATAACTGATTCACTTTTCTGTATAGCAGAAATTAACACAACATTGTAAAGCAACTATAATCCAATAAAAATTAATTTACAAAAGGCTTGTCCAACTTTGAAAACAAACAAAAAAATGAAAGGGAGACATACCAGAAAAAGCCATATTTGAAATAATATCATCTAGACTTGAAAATGTAGACATTGATGCTAAATTTTAAACTATGGATTAAACAGTAGGTTGCAGAACAAGAGCAAATTGTTGAAGTGGAAAATAGGAGAAATTGCAAAGTTGTAGCACTGAAAAGCAAAGAGGAGGAAATATAATAGGGAGGCAAAGACATATGAATGATTAAATGAAGCAGTACAAAGATAAGAAGGAAATGAGGAGAGGCAATATTTTAAGATAATGGCAGATATATTTCTATAATTGAAAAAACAGAAGGTACAAATCCTAAATTTGAAGAGGCACACTTAGTCTTGGACAGGGTAAATAAAAACAAATCTTAGACCCATTGAAGTAAAATTGCAGAAAACCAAAGACAGAAGAAAAAAAAAAAAAAAAAAGCAACCAGAGAGAAAGGGTATATTACTTACAAAGAGACAAAATTTTAAATTGCAGATTTCTTATCAGTAAAAATGAAGACCAAAAATAGTATAATATCTTCAGATTCCTCAAGGATTCACTTCATATATGCATATTTTTTAAAGAGAACAGCTTTATTTTAGTGGAATTTTAAGTCTGACTTGGAACATTCAGAGAAAGCAATGAAGTAATACAGAGTTGGATAGAGCATTGTAGAATGATTCAGAGTGCTAATTTAACAAAAAAGGGCATCATCTGTGAGTTTCTGTTAAAATATCCATCATTAGGCTCCTTTTCTAATAATGTGGAATAATTTAATGTTATATTTCATTCAACAAAATGAGTAATAGAATTTACTTATTAAATTTATTATTAACATGACAACTTTAAGGCTCTTAACATTTTTTTTAACATCTTTATTGGAGTATAATTGCTTTACAATGGTGTGTTAGTTTCTGCTTTATAATAAAGTGAATCAGTTATACATATACATATGTTCCCATATCCCCTCCCTCTTGCATCTCCCTCCCTCCCACCCTCCCTATCCCACCCCTCTAGGTGGTCACAAACCACCAAGCTGATCTCCCTGTGCTATGCGGCTGCTTCCCACTAGCTATCTACCTTACGTTTGGTAGTGTATATATGTCCATGCCACTCTCTCACTTTGTCACAGCTTACCCTTCCCCCTCCCCGTAACCTCAAGTCCATTCTCCAGTAGGTCTGTGTCTTTATTCCCGTCTTACCCCTAGGTTCTTCATGACCTTTTTTATTTCTTAGATTCCATATATGTGTGTTAGCATACAGTATTTGCTTTTCTCTTTCTGACTTACTTCACTCTGTATGACAGACTCTAGGTCTATCCACCTCACTACAAATATCTCACTTTTGTTTCTTTTTATGGCTGAGTAATATTCCATTGTATATTAGATTGCATGATTAAACTGTGGCTTCTTTCAAACAGTGTTTTATGAGACAATAAAACTTAAAGGAACAACTTCAATATGTTTTTTTCATTTTTAAAGTTAAAGTAAATAAAAATTAAAACAACTTAAAATTAGGCTAAGAGCATGATATGATAATAGATGTTATATTAGAAGTTCTGATAATAATAGCTATTATACTGTTTATTTAGTATATAATATATTACACTTTCATTCATTTTGTCACTTATACTTTGTCAGTCCCTTAAGATAAATACTATTAAAATCTCCTTTTTACAGAAATGATACAGAGGTAAAAGTAAATCAATAAAAACTTCTGTCCCATTGATAAAACTAAAACACTGTAGAACAGTTGTTCTCAACAAGGGAAAATTTGTCCCCAAGGGTATTTTTAGTAGTATCTGGAGATGTTTTTGTTTGTCATAACTCAGGAACAAGGGTGCTCCTGGATCTAGTGGGCAGAGGTCAGGGATGTCGCTAAATACCCTGCAATGCACAGGAAGGCTCCCCACAACAAAGAATTATCTGGCCCATAATGTCAGTAGCGCCACAGTTGAGAAACCCTGCTCTAAGGTTTCAATTAGATCAAATGGTGACCAAATTGAGCAATAAAAATATGCTCCATATGTTTAAAATAAAGCAGAGTGAAAATACAAACTTCATTTTTCTACAGTATTCTCTGTGGTTTAAGCTGACTGGCATCTCGTAGACGCTTGGTAGTTTTCACATAACACAATCTACAGTATGAAAGTTTTCTCTCTTCAGGCAGCCTCCATAGTACGATTTCCATAGCTGCCGGCAACTGTCCCCTGACATCAGTTTGGTTCAAGGAGACAGTCTTGACAACATAGCAGATGCACACCAGGCCAACAGACTTCCATTTTGCTCACTCCAGTTTCAGAGTTTTACATGCATTTGTATAGAGACAAGAATAATAAAATATATTGACACACTTCCCTTTAAGTATTAATGCCTTATCTTTTCCAGTGTCAGCAATCCCTCAGTAATGCAGCTTGCTCTAGTGCTGATAAAGCATTTATTTTGTTTTCTATAACTTCCTTTTGGGGTCTAGCTCATTTATTTTTAATTCATAATACTTTCCAGGATTATATCACATAGATTACTGTATTTCAGACACCAGTTATCATGGTCCATATCTCTAAAAGGTAGTATATTGAAAATGAAATTTCCCACAGTGGTTACTAATTTCTTTCTGATTACTTTTAAATTCTACCAACATCTGCTATAATACCAATCTAATTCAGGAATTTCTTATGTAAGTTTTAAGATGATAAAACTTCTACTTTAAGTGAAATAATATTTAGTTAGATCAAGAAAAATAAAAACTATATTGCTTAAAATGTATTCCTAATTTATCTTTATTTTAGCTAGTATTATAGAGGAGGTGTCTATTGGTTAAAAATATTACTTTCTCTTTAAAAATTATATGAAGTATTATATTGTCCTCAATTTTATTTTTTCATGTTTTTCCCAAGAAAATATAGAAAACAATATGATTTGACCCTATTAATTTTCATGAACTGGGCTTATGAATCTCAAGATCTGTTTTTCTAATCTGAACTGTGCTACATATAAGTCTTTGATCCATCAGTGCATGAATAAAGAATGCTGTTTTTCAGAATTAAGAGGAAATGAAGCCTAAGGAGATCTATTACAGAATAATAAGTTCTAAATAAAATATAAAACTTCTAAATTTTAAATCTCATTGTATAAATACTATGTCTTTTTAAACAAAATAATTTGTATTCCTGTCATATTTTTCACACTTAAAGCATGGAGGAGTATTTTATATATTTATCCTAAATCATATGTATTATTTGATAAACTAGAATTTGTAAGTTTTGCCCTTGCTAAAAATGTTATTTACATGTATGCCCAGTGAACAGAAATATCAAGAATTTTATAATAAATTACATCTAGAATTAAGTAATGCTTTATGGAAGCAACTTATTTATCTAAGGGTCAAAGCATGTTTCAAAATACCTAATAGTTGCAATATAATATAAAGGTCTTCCAGCAAGTTTATTAATCTCAATAATGGTATGAGAATATAATTCAATATTATATTAAAAAAATAACTCTCAAAAGTATCCAGTTTTATTTGCCCTTCTTATTTTAGAAAGCATGTCCTATTCTTTTTACCTCAAGATGTCATTTTAGTTGTCATCTTTCAATCATGTCTTCATCTTTCCATGCAAAACTCAAGGCATGGGTTTCAAGCTCTATACTTGAACACACACCTCATGTAGAGGAATGCTTTCTAATTCACATCCTGTAATTCTCACAATGAGTCTACATCTTTGGTGAAAAGTGTTTCATTTTTACCCGTTGGCAGCCTGATGACACAAAGTATTTGCTCATAATGCCACAATCCCTTGCCTGCAAATTGTCATCAGGCTCAGGATATTGTTAGTAGAAATGTCCATTCTGAAAGTGTAAATAGATAAGTGTGCAAAAACAATGGAGAAATATAGTATAATGATTTCTGTTCTGTATATGACTTTTTTTTTTTTTTTAAGTATTTCCTTTATTACTTTCCTTTATAAAGAAATCTCTGTCTTCAGACAGAGCTCTTGAAGATGGCCTCCAAGACTAATCACTGAGACCCATTCTGATGAGGTGGATATCCAGATGGAGCCCAGATCAGGACAGGGGTTCTGGCCTTCCCAAAGATGCAGAGATAAGAAGCTCTTGGATGTGATAAGAAGTTCAAACTCGTTCAATGAGGACTAATCCTGAACAAAAGACATGAAATTGCTTGCATATCCAGACACTCTGGGGTAGCCAGTAAAAGTCCCTATTGACTCCAAAGAAACTACTGTCATTATACTCTCATTGGGATGATTTACTTCTATCTGAATTTCTCCCAGTCTGTGGATTTGTCCTGCCCATTTTAACACTTCATACAATTCCGACAAAGCAATTTTCCCTTTTTTAATTCAGCCTTCTTAGCCTTTCTAATCCTGATTCCCCATAGCATGGATATTCTTGAAAAGTCATTTATACTTATTGTCTTCATGTCTACAGTCGTACTCACTCTGCAATCTGATGTAATCTCTACCTGTGATATAATAAGAAATATAGGGCTTCCCTGGTGGCGCAGTGGTTGAGAGTCCACCTGCCGATGCAGGGGACACGGGTTCGTGCCCCGGTCCGGGAAGATCCCACATGCCGCAGAGCGGCTGGGCCCGTGAGCCATGGCCGCTGAGCCTGCACGTCCGGAGCCTGTGCTCCGCAACGGGAGAGGCCACAACAGTGAGAGGCCCGTGTACCGCAGAAAAAACAAACAAACAAACAAACAAAAAACACGAAATATATATTTAGTCTTTGTTCCAGGTTCCTGGCACACAGCTTCTAAAATCCTTGGAATTTCCTGAGTCCTAGGGGTAAAATGAGCATCTTTTGTTATTCATAATTAGCCCCTTTTAACCAATCCTGAGTTTATGCTAATTAGGTGAAACTTGGAGGATGGGAGTTGGTTGCCAGAGGAACCAACCATATGATTGGAGGATTGGAACTCTTAAACCACTAGGGAGGGGAGACGGACTGGGCATTAAGTTAATCATCAATGGCCAAAGATTTAATCAATTCTGCCCACATAATGGAAAATCCATAAAAAAAACCTAAACGAAGAGATTTGGAGAACTTCCAGGTTGTTGAACACATTGAGATGCTGGGACGTTGGTGCTCTTGGAGGGCATGGAAATTCCACACTACTTCCCAGAAACCTTGCCATACATTTTTCCATTTGACTGTTCCTGAATTGTATCCTTTACAGTAAACTGCTAATAGTAAGTGCCATGCTTTTCTGAGTTCTGTGAGCCCTTATAGCAAATTATCCAACCCAAGGAGGGGGTCTTGGCAACCTAAGGTTTATAGCAGGTGAGTCAAGTGTACAGGAGACCCAGACCTGTGACTGACATCTGAAATGGGAAGCAGTCTTTTGGGACTTGACCCTTAACCTGGGGGTGGTTGGGGGGTTTTCTGACTCTGGATAGTTTCAGAACTTAATTGTAGACACCAAATTGGTGGAATCCCGAGAGCTGGAGAATTGGTTGGTATAGGAGAAACCCCCATACATTTGTGTCAGAAATGTTGTGAGGAGAGAGAGAGAAATAGTTTTCCTTTTAGTTAGTATTTTTCTTCACTACTGTCTACCCATTCCTCTGAAAATATTTTATAACACTTATCAACAACTTCCTTTTGACTAAATTCAAAGGAAATTCTTAACACCTTACTTAAACTAGACCTATCTGATAGCATTTAATTCTAATTATACATATATATACACACACACATATAAAGGGACAGAGTATTTCAAGAATACTATATATTTCTTGGAATACTCTGTCCCTTTAACTCCTTTGTCTAGGTGTTTTCTTAATATTCCTTTTACTTGTCTTAGCACTGTTTTTTGGTCTCATGTGCAGGTTCCACTTTCTTCTGCTCTGTTATGTTGGTGTTCCTCCAGATTGTGTCATAGCTGTCATCTCCTATCACTCAACAGTTCATATCTCACTCATGACCTATGTATCACACTGCCTACCTGACGATTCTGCTTGCACATACCATGAGGACTTTAAAGATGGGTTCAAAACTAAACAAATCCTCCCATCTTCCTACCACATCCCTGTGTTGTTTCAGCCTCTCTCTGGATCCCACGTTCACCACCAGAATATGCAATTACAAACTCGTATCAATTCTACCTCCAATACATTTCTCGAATCATTATATATACTTACAGGAAACATCTCTGTCTTTCATAATAATGCTGAAAAAAAACAACATAACTTGTTATCATTGCTCCAATATTCTTGGCCACTATGTTGGTTTCTCTAGAAAAGTCACAGTCGTCTTTGTGAAGTATATGGCTGATTAAACCAGCTTTCAATTCTTCCCATAGTAGTCTGTCTATGGCAATAGGAGGATAATGGTTGTTGAGAGAATAAAGTTGTTGACAGTATAATATGAAATAACCTAAGTAGATTTCCTAATATAGAATCTATCATCCAGAATAATACTGGCTGTGCCGCTGCTAATAAAGACAATGCATTTATATATATTGCTCTCTACCGTCCACCCACACCATTAGCCCTCAGTGGCAAGAGTGCAGGACTTAAGTCTATTGTACGTCTGCTGCGCCTATCACAGTGCTGGCTCAGAAATTAGTACTCAAGACATATTTGGATAAATATGGATAACAAGAACAATAGAGATTTGTGTAAGACCTTATTGTTTGCAAAGTGTTTTCTCTTTTTTTCTCTCTTTATGAGGAAAATATACATATTACTGGTTATTAGCAGTATATGGGATTGAGACTCAAAATTTTTAAATCAAGTATACAAATTCACAGAGCACTTAAATTAAGAGAACTGAGTGTCAAAATCAAGTCTGTTGGATTCTGAGCCCTTTACACTGCTTCCACATGCCACCTTGACTCTTCTTAATAGCTGTATCAGTTAAATACAGTCTTGTTGAATCTTGACAAGGACTTTGTGTGTAGTCTGGAAAAAGCACCCAAAATAAATCATAGCCTTTTGAGCCATACTTCTCCAGAAATAATAGTGAATTAGATAGGGGCAAAAATGTACTTTCTTTAAAAAACATATGTTGTATAAATAAAATATAAGTTGTTTACATAATTTTTCCCTAGGTTATTTTAACTCTGAGCCTCCAAACATGTCACCTGGACATAATATTTTAAATGAGCATGATTCTATGTTGAAAGAGGTATAGGAGCTTTGTATTCTCTTACCAGATTGTTTTCTATTCATCTTGGCTGTATTCCAATTTACACTTGCAGATGTCTATAGTTAAAAACATTCTGTGAGCATCTTCTCCCTATTTGCACTGTCCCAGCTTCCACAGAAATCGGAGCATCAAGTCTAGCCTTTGAATTCAGCAGCAGTGTCACAGTCTTATTTCCCATTAATTAACTGTGTGCTCAATTTATCTCAATGTGCTGTCTCCTGCCAGCTCTGCAAGACCTTGCCCTCTGCTGCTGGTTCTGCACAGAGCCAGAGTCTATATAAAATTAAAAATCAAAGCAAGAAGGTTTAAACTTTGTCTAATTTTTCCCACCTGGAAAAGTCTAGCAACACGGGCTGCTTTGTGTTCAATATAGAATAGTGGCAATAGTGCAAGCTGTGAAGCAGAGAGGTGTGATTTTGAATCATGGTCACCTACTACTAGCTCTCCCATTGAGGAAGTCCTATAACCTCTCAGATCTTCAGGATCCTCTTCGGTAGAAAAGAATAACACCCTTTCCATAGAATTGTTTTCAGATTTCAGAGTTATTAAATGAGTTAATAGCTTGAGTGTTAAACTTAACTCCTGATATGTGAACTTCAGTAGAAGTGTGTTTCTCTCTCTCTCTCTCTCTCTCTCTGCATCTTTCCTTCCTTGAATGAATAGTGAATGAATAGAGAACGTCTACCTTGAATAGGTTGTCACTTAATTTTCTATCAGGTGCCCTGATTTTAAAAATCATTCTATGCCATTTCTTTCAAATTTCTCCCCTTAACAAATATTTATTGAGTGCCCACTGTGTTCCAGTGACTGTGCCAGGCATCGAGACTCAGATAAAAGACACAGGGCCTTCCTTTAAGGGACTTATATGTTGCTGTCAATAGCAAATAAATGAATTAGAATTTGAATCTAGAGTTAAACAAATGTGTAAGAAAGTGGTTGATGAAAAGTGTGACCTCATGTTTGAAGTATAATAAATGTCTATTATTGAATCAACTGAAGTTGAAGTAGGAGTGATACAATATGTCACCTCTTAACCTTCTCTGTCTCCCTCCATTCTCTCCTCCTTCTCAAATAACCTGTGTTTTAAGACCGAAATAACATGACAAATATTTCTCAGAGACTGAGATGATTCCAGTATCTGAGCTGGCACTCACATGGCACTTCTGCCCCCAGGACTCTCCATTTACTTTAACAGCTAAACTTCAGACATAATATTATATAACATGGAAATGTTTTTTCAAGCTTTCTAGATGAATCTCTGTGAGTATTGTTTTCAGACAGAAGATTTCTTTCTGCATCCTTGAAGAGAGGAATTAGCCTTCTAGCTGTCATTTTTAACTAATTATTTCAAGCTGGGGAAATGTCTTAGTGCCATTCTGTGGTTCTCTGGTAACAAGTAAAATGGTTCTTATAATGTGTTATGTCTCTGAAACCCTTAGTGTTTTACATGCACACTTATCTAAACGATACCTGATATCTTACAGGTCAAAACTGTTGTGCACCTGAAACTATCATAACACTGTTAATCAGCTATACTCCAATATAAAATAAAAAGTTTAAAAAATATATATACATATATATATACCCAAAAAATGTTATGACCCAAACAAAACAAAACAAAACAAAACCCTAAGGATTTTTAAACAATAAAAAGGTTCTTGGGATATTTATATGATTCTAATATGTACTGTTTTACTGGAAATGAATTAAGAAAAAAAGGTGACTATCACTTTAACTTAATTTAAATAAGTAAGTTTTTACTTGTATAAGCTGCAAGTAAAATTAAAATTTCCATCTTGGTCTGCCAAACTGCCTCATCTTTGCTGGGATTTTCTGACGGTAATTAGAATGTTCCAAAGTCCACAGCACAACCAGTAACAACTTTTGGGTTATTTCCACGTTTCCAATTCGTACTGGATACAGCATGATGACCAAATTATAACAGACTTTCCTCTTCCAAATCAATCAGCTTTTAACACAGAGATTTCCTCAAGTGTCACAAATTCTGAAATAGCAGGGATTAGATTTTGGATGTTGCAGGCTCAAATCATAAAAGGAATTAGATCCTGGCACATCTAAACCAGTTAAAATATTTAGTAGATAGACTGAACCTTGAAAATATTAAGTTTAAAGAAATCCTCTTCAGCAGATTTGTATAGATAGATAGATATAAATTGTTCTGGTGTTATTTCTGTGGTGATACAAATATATTCATATTAGTTTATAATTTTATATAACCATAACCTTATGTTATAGGGTGAATTATGCCCTCCTTCTCCCAAAAACATACGTTGTAGTCCTAAACCTCATTATCTCATATTGTGACCAGGGGTAATTTGAACACAAAGACTGCACACCCAGAGGGAAGACTATGTAAGGACACAGGGAGAAGACAGTCATCTACAAGCTAAGGGGAGAGATACAGTCCTCAGAAGTCCTCAGGAACAAACCCTGTCAACACTTTGAATTCAGACTTCTGGCCTCCAGAACTGTGCAATAATAAATTTCTATTGTTTAAGCCACCCAGCTGGTGATATTTAGTCATGGCAGCTATAAAAAGCAAATATTCACATTTATTTTTCTAAAAATTCCAAATTGTGTATATATGTATGTGTATATATATATGTATATATATACAATTACATATATTATTATATAACAATATAAAATATATTTAAATGTAAGTATATTAAATATTTTTTATATATTTGCATGTATTACAACTAATAATTCTTAAACCATTCCTTAAAAATGTATTTTGTGACAGAATTCACTTTCAGATTGGTCTTTTTGAAAGGAAAATGATAAGACATATTTGAGAATTAGAGTTTTAGTTTTCCTGCTTAGCAATATTTACCAGCTCTTCTTAATCATTAAAACCACAAAAATGATTTTTCTTGGATGCTGTTTAGGAGATAACTCATTTCTCACAGCTCTTCTGATCAAATTCATCTTGAGGATAATATTTTAATATATGGTAGAAATAAAGTCATTCCTACTGCAGTTCTATTTCAGGTTCACATAAGAGAAACCCTACATTTTCAAAGAATTGCTAGAAATTTTTATGATGCCTGGACTCACAAGGATTTCCTTATCACAGAAAAATATTTGGGCCATTAACCAGCAGTGTGAACTTGTCTACTTCACCTAACCTTTCAGTCTATTTTTCTGTTATACTGTAGAAATGTTGAACTAGATGAATTGCTCCCTCTCTTTTGAACTCTCAGAGCACTTATCATCTCTACCAATAATACCACACATTTCCTTATATTACTATGATTTTTTTTGGTAACCTTGTTTAAATATTTGTATGTTTTTAATTTAAAAATCTTTTAAAAGTACTGGAGAGGGCAAATGCATTTTATTTTGTTTTATTTTTATTATTTTTAACATCTTTATTGGAGTATAATGCTTTACAATGTTGTGTTAGTTTCTGCTGTATAACAAAGTGAATCAGCTATATGTATACATATGTCCCCATATCCCCTCCCTCTCTCATCTCCCTCCCACCCTCCCTATCCCACCCCTCTAGGTGATTACAAAGTACCCAGCTGATCTCCCTGCTGTCTATTTTACATTTGGTAGTGTATGTATGGCCATGCCACTCTCTCACTTTGTCCCAACTTACCCTTCCCCCTCCCCGTGTCCTTAAATCTTCTCTATGTCTTTATTCCTGTCTGCTCACACATGTATATGGAATCTAAATTTAAAAAAAAAAAAAAAAAGGTTCTGAAGAACCTAGGGGTAGGACAGGTAAATGCAAGGTGTTACTTATTTAAAAAAAAAAGACGCTCACGAAATTTTACAACAATAAATTCCAAGTGATGTTTACATGAAATAATGTAATATAGTAGGAATATTTCTGTTTCCTACCACAGATAATACCAAATTAATTTCACATTTTTCACCAACAAAACTCAATTTATGAAAGTTTATTAGACAGTATGATTGGCTAAAGGCATGAGCATGGGTATGTTGAAATTTTAAAAAGGCGATAATTGAATTCATAGGAATCATTTATATTTAGGATGGTAAAGCAGCTTTCTTAAGTTGTAGGAAAAAAGTTTAAAGCTAAGTAGGGAGATCTCTTCAGTTTGACCCACAATGTTGGTAGAAATAAATAGTATTTCAAAATTCTTTTTATCCTTCTAGTTTTTTATGTAATATTATTTGACCAAAGATTATTTACAGGAATTAAAAAATACATCGTCCAGCAATTTATTTTTCTTTTTAAGGAAAGTTTAAACCTTAGAATTAAAAAAAAACAAAAAATCCTCTGACAAATTTAAGACTTTAAAAACATATTTATATTCTGGCATTAAGAGTGCAAATATTGCATTTTATTATTATCCAAGGCTGTTTTAAAATGAAATGATAAGCAATTATTTTGGTTACATTTAATGCTTCAACAAATTCCTGATGAAGTTGTCAATAAACATATCAACAGGCGATTTTTATTTTTTTTAATTAATTATTTTATTTTTTGGCTGTGTTGGGTCTCCGTTGCTGCGCGCAGGCTTTCTGTAGTTGGCGGTGAGCGGGGTCTACTCTTCGTTGCAGTACGCAGGCTTCTCATTGCGGTGGCTTCTCTTGTTGAAGAGCATGGCCTCTAGGCACGCGGGCTTCAGTAGTTGTGGCTCATGGGCTCTAGAGTGCGGGCTCAGTAGTTGTGGCACACAGGCTTTGTTGCTCCGCGGCATGTGGGATCTTCCCCCACCAGGGCTGTGAACCCGTGTCCCTTACGTTGGCAGGCGGATTCTTAACCACTGCACCACCAGGGAAGTCCAATATGAAGTATTTTTAAATTACCTACATTTTAAACCTGCCAGTGGAGTCTTTTAAACAAATGGTCTAAAACTGTTAGATATCTGTGTTTTAAGAAAATTGATCTATACCTTACACTGTGCTAAGAAAAAAAAAAAAAACTAAATGAGACCTAAAACTAAAAAAAAAAAAAAAAAAAATTCTGGAATAAAACATAGGGAATAATATTTTTCAGCTTTATGCGATAAAATACTCGTATTCAGAATATATTTTTAAAAACTCTCAAACTCAGTAAGAAATGAAACAAACTATTTTAAAAATATTTGAACAGACTTAACTTTTTAATTTTCACTGTTATAATAGGCTTTTAATACTAAATATTTAAAAGCAAAGTGAGGAGCTGGAATAGTCATACATTGCTAATGGAAATGTAAAATGTTCCAACAACTTTGGCAGTTTCCTAAAATGTTAAACATACATCCTCTATATGACCCAGCCATTTCATATTTAGTTATTTACCAAAGGGAAAAGGTTATTTATACAGCTTTCAATACAAAGATGTGTCTACAAATGTTCATAGCCGTTTTATTTGTATTAGCCTCAAACTGGAAGTAATCCAAAAATCCATCAACAGGAGAAAAGTTAACTGGACAATGGAATACTACTCAGCAACATAACAGAATGAACAATCGATACATATAACAATATCGATGAACCTCAAAATTATTATGAGTACACTACAAAGAGAGTGTTTACTAAATGATTACATTTCTGTAAAACTCTATGGAATTTAAACAAGCATTAACAACAGAAAATACATGAGTGGTTGTGTGAGAATGGGGTTGATGAAGGACAAATCAAGGGCTTATAAATGGGCACAAAAAACTTTTGAGGGTGATTAATATGTTCATTATCTTGATTGTGGTTATTATTTCATGGGTGTATGTTGATTGTGCAGTTTATCTGTGTAGTTTATTCTGTTAATCATGTCTCAGTAAAGCTTCAAAAAGAAAACAAAATTTATGTGTATATTACTATTTACTTTGCTACATTGCCTCTAGTGTCAATGAAATTATGCCATAGAAAAACTGCAAAATATCCTGTTATCCCACAAATATGGATTAATATATATATATATATTTTTATAGTAGATATATTTATATATATATTTTTTATATATATATATTTTATATATATATTTTTTATATATATATTTTTTATATAGATATATTTTTTATATATATATTTATATATATATATATTTTTATATATATTT
>NW_020837945.1:38072313-38132451 GCF_003676395.1 Aethalodelphis obliquidens
TCCTAATCTCCCAATTTATCCCTCCTTCCCCTTTCCCTCTTGGTAACCATAAGTTTGTTTTCTATATCTGTGACTCTATTTCTGTTTTGTAAATAAGTTCATTTGTACCATTTTTTTGGATTCCATATATAAGTGATATCATATATTTGTCTTTCTCTGTCTGACTTACTTCACTTAGTATGATAATCTCTAGGCCCATCCATGTTGCTGCAAATGGCATTATTTTATTTGTTTCTACTGCTAATATTCCATTGTATATATGTACCACATCTTCTTTGTCCATTCCTCTGTTGATGGACATTTAGGTTGCTTCCATGTCTTGGCTATTGTAAACAGTGCTGCAATAAACATTGGGGTACATGTATCCTTTTTGGATTATGGTTTTCTCCAGATATATGCCCATGAGTGGGATTGCTGGATCATTGCTTTTTGAATGGTGTTGATGTGCACAAAACCTCTAAAATAAAAATCTTGGGTGTCTTTGTCTTTCTCATTTACTGTAAACTGATTATAAACCCATACTGTATCCAGTACCCAATTTCATAGCTCCCAATTTCTAAACATATCTTTTTTATCAGGTTCTATCTTTCAATATCATTTCTTTCACCTCAGGCCATTAACATTAATTTCTAACTACCATCACTCACCTTCTTGAAAGTCCCCTCCTTGAGGGCCTCCCCTTTGTCAAGTAGAACATGGTGGGCTTTCCAGATTTGCTTCATCTTACCTTTCAATTCTACTTCTTAACATTTTCCTGAATTCAACTAAAATAAAAGCATTTTTTTTCCTTATGGATATTAACAAAAGCTTTAATACTAGCATGGTATAATTTTATTGGTTTTAGACTGGTTAGATTATAATTAGTAATTTAAAGTTAACAATAATGAAAAAATTATTTGAGTATTAATTTATACTTTACACCAGAGGTCTCCAACCTTTTTGGCACCAAGGACCTGTTTCGTGAAAGACAATTTTTCCACGGACGGGAGGTGGGTGGTGGATGCTTTCGGGATGATTCAAGTGCATTACATGTATTGTGCCCTTTATTTCTATTATTATTACACTGTAATATATAACGAAATAATTATACAGCTCACTACAATGCAGAATCAGTGGGAGCCCTGAGCTTGTTTTCACTTGTCACTCACTGATAGGGTTTTGTTATGAATCCGCAAGCAATAGATTTATCATGGTCTCTGTGCAGTCAAACCTCTCTGCTAATGATAATCTGTATTTGCAGCTGCTCCCCAGTGCTATCATCACCCCTCAGCTCCACCTTAGATCATCAGGCATTAGATTCTCATACGGAGCACGCAACCTAGATCCCTCTCATGTGCAGTTCACGGTAGGGTTTGCGCTCCTATGAGAATCTAATGCCACTGCTCATCTGACAGGAGGTGGAGCTCAGGCAAGTAATGCGAGTGATGGGGAGTGGCTGTAAATACAGATTACGCTTCGCTCATTTGCCCACCGATCACCTCCTGCTGTGCTGCTCAGTTCCTAACAGGATACCAACTGTTACCAGTCCGTGGCCTGGGGGTTGGTGTTCCCTGGTTTAGACCATCAGAATTGTTTTCATAAAGCTTAATGGCAAACAGCTAGTTAGTTTTCCTCACTTCATTTTTTTAAAATAAAAAGATGCTTTAAATATATATTAACAACAGAGCTGAACAAAATTTCATCTTTTACTGTAAAATGTAAGATTTGTGTTATCAACTATAAAGTTGGACTGTTAACTAGAGTGGTCAACTAGAAATTATTACATTCATCAACTAATATCAGTGATTTTTGTTCAAGAAGTAAGTATTATAAGAAGGTAGAATTTTATGTTACTAAGGGGTAAATATGAAATTATCATAGTTTACCTTCAGAGACTTAAAAATGAAAATTTTGAATAGGAGAGATTTTAGGGGTTTTGATAATTCCTTGCCATTTTAAAGATACAATTTTTCTTAAAGTTGATAAAAATATCAAAATCAAAATCATAATAAGGAATAGTTACTACGAATAAACTTTACATATATATTTCATTACTAGAATTTTACATTTAAGTGAAAACATACTTAATACTTAGGCCATCAATCTACCATCTCACTCCCAACATGGCACTGGCCAATAACAATTGGTTTAAAAGTCAAGAAATAAAAATATTAAACTGTCACATCATTAGCCTCAGACTCAGGCAAACATCCATATTTCAATGTGATGATTTATCTGAATTCTTATGTGTGGCAAAGTGCAAATGATATGACTTAAATCTAATTTTAATCTTGATGAATAATTTAAATAGTAAGACAGTTTACAATTTCACAGATTCCTCTAACTATATTAATTGTCTCAAAAAATAGCTTTGGAGCTAAGTCATGTGTATCACTGTTAATTGGTGGTATAGAAAGAAATGTGAAATAAATATTTATATTACTGTAATTTATATATTTTTTAAAGCCCAGTGACTGAAGGACATAACCTAGTTACCCTCTCTGACCTTCAGATAGCTGTTTAGATAACTGTTTATCATAGGATTTTTGCCCTCAGGTGAACGTGCTATATTCTTGAAACTGAGCTTAACAAGAAAACTAAATCAAACTTTCTCTTTCTAAATACTAGTTGCCACTTTGACAGTCCAGCCTTAGTGTAAATGAAGCAAATGGACCAAGATCTAATTAGTTTTGCATTCTTAGAAAAAATTCTAAACACTCAAAGAGTGTAAGCCTAGATCCTGCGTAATAGATGTGCAGGCAGCATGCCTGATGAGCATTTGTTTAAAATAGAATTTTCTTTTTCTCCACCTTCACTCTTTTCCTTGTTTCATAGGTTCTTTGTCTTACAAGTCCTATTTATAAATAATGTTGTGATATTCATGTAGTCTTACATATTTTTAATCTCTTAGAACCATTTCCATATTACTATCTAGACATTATACTTTAGAGAGATATTTCCTGTGTTTGAAACATATTGCATTTTGTTACAGTCATTCACAATACTGCCTTAAGCATCACTGCCTCCATCAGTGCCTCTGCATATGCCAAATATCTGGAAAGATCTATCAACAGATGCCTGTTTACTCTAAAGTGATATTAACATTCCTTATCAGACCGAATTAATTGAGTATAGTAGGGTAATGACTTGCATAGAAGATGTGTGTGCCTGCAGGAACAGCAAAACTTATCAGCTGGTTACATATAAGCTTTCTCACATTAAAATTGTGTGTCCCATGTCTCCAGCAAAGTCTAGCGCTCTGTATACAAAAAAGATACTTATTAGATACATGTTGGTTTTCATCTGTTTAATGGAAACAATTTAGTAACTGCTTAATACAATCCAACTTTATACCTAGATATATTTCTGAGAGTATATTTTAATCAACCATTATATTAGTTGGGCACCATCTTCATATGAAGTAATCTATACAGTAGTCCTGGACAGACCAGTAATATAGTAATAATTTAATAATTATCATTATTCTAACAACAACTTAAATTGTATAATGTTTCAATAAGGTTTTTATATTTGCAATAGTTTATTTAATTCAATAAAAATCCTGTGAGATAGGTAATATTTTCTGCTACGTAGCAGGTTCTCAATAAATGGTAATTTCTTCCCTTTTCAGTAGATTATTGAATTTCCTAAAGTCATAAGCTAGGATGTGGCAAAACCTGAACAAAACTACAGTTTTTCTGACTCCTAAGTATTCTTTTTTCTGACTCCTGATATTCTTACCACTGACTACTACAGGAACTGCAAATGCAGTAACAATGATGACCTAAGGACACTAGATTTTGGCTTTAGATTATTCAAGAATCCCAGTGCAATTTCAGTTACTTAACTAGGACAAAGGGGCCTAGTTGAGCATACATCGTGCGTGTTGCATTTATTATGCCTAGGTGTGTTAAACCAGGAGAGTTAGCAGTAGTAGATGGTTAAGTTTTAAATAAAGTCTTTAAATTTTATCTAGTCTTTAGAACTTAAGAAAGTTAGATGAGGCCAAGAAGAATTTTACATATCTGAGATCATTTAAAATGCCTTTGCACCACTCTGAAAAGTTTAAAACTAATAGCTAACTTTTATTATATAGTGAGACTGTGTAAAATATTCAACTTTACTTCTGTGAGCCTTGATTTGTAAAACAGAGATAATAAAACCATTTTAAAATATGTGCAAAGCACTCTGTACCACATCTGGCACAGAGTAAATATGCATCAAATGTCAGATATTACTATTTGAATAAAAATAAATATTGTAGACAAATGAGCCTAGTGTATTTAAAAAATAAAATCATCCCTGACAACCTAAAAACAAGCTATTTAAAGGATAGGTTTAAAATATTGAAAGAAAAATATACTTCTAAGAGAGTAGTATAATTACATATAGTGCATATTAAACAGGGAATGTATCTATTTTACTTTGTCTATTTCTTGAGTCATTTCTCATTAATGGTATTCCTCAGGAATAGAAATTTATACAAACAATTTAATCTCTTTTTTTCTCTGTGTACTTTGCTTCTTTTCATTCTTTTTTTCTTTCTCCCTTCATTTTACTATTTAATTTTTTTTTTTTTTTTTTTTTGCGGTACGCGGGTCTCTCACTGTTGTGGCCTCTCCCGTTGCGGAGCACAGGCTGCGGACGCGCAGGCTCAGTGGCCATGGCTCACGGGCCCAGCCGCTCCGCGGCATGTGGGATCCTCCCGGACCAGGGCACGAACCCGTGTCCCCTGCATCGGCAGGCGGACCCCCAACCACCGCGCCACCAGGGAAGCCCCTATTTAATTATTTTTAATATTTTCTTCAGATGCCACAAGCTTTAACCTATAGGCATTATCCCAAGTCACTAGGTTAATTTTGTTGGCATAATTGAGTTTCCAAAATACCTTTAGTGACTTAGTATCATTAGGCTGTGCTAATTGCCTCTAAGGAATCGACTACAAGTTAAGTTTACCCAAAGTTTAGGATAATTATTGCTATTAAGGAAATTCTGGGCCCTGTTGTTCTGAGGTGGTAGTAGTAGTGAAAAAAATATGGAAAGCTGTATAACCAATGGTTCTTTAGTAATCAGTGAATATTTCTTCAATAGATAAAGTATCTTTACCAGTTCTTATATTTCTAAGATCATTTCTGATATTTTTTAATCATTCTATTTTTATAATCTATGATATGCCTATATGCATAAAATTAATAAATGTTATAATTAAGGAAAAATATATTTAGGGCTTATTAGTAGGGAAATATAATATATTTTATTATTTTCCTATAGAGAAGTCAAGGTAATGGAATACTAGAAAAGCATATGAATGTTTTCCCTATCAAATCCGTCAGTGGAGATGGGGATATTAATTTGAATAACGGGTTAAAATTACTTGAAAAAGTACATCTTAATGCTACATATATTTTTAAAACCATTGTATATAATGATATGAATATAGCTTAGGAAATATTGAATTTCTAATAGTAGAATCCATTTGGCTACAATTCTTTATAAAGAAATAAAACCACTAAAAATGAAAGCCTCTGCTACGTGATGTTTAGCAGGAAATTTTACAACCACATAATGTTCTCTGCAATTTCCACAGGAAGAAATTTTAGGGATTGTAAAGAACATTTTTTTACTTGTGGTTGCTTCTAGACTAAGTGCTAATTCAATAAAATTACAGCCTTTGTGTGTGTGTGTGTACATACATATATAAGTATACATACATATATAGATACACAAACAAAGATACCTATATGTGTACCTATATATGTATGTTTGTATATATTGAAAAAAACCTGTTTTTCTTAATTAGTACTTGTATCTTGTATGTGTATTCCACAATGCCTTTTTTTTTTCCTTTTATTGGTTTAGTTTATTAAAAATGGGATAACAGAACTTTTCTGAGCACCTCAAGATTGATAAAAAATGAGTTGAAAAACATTAGGTTTTACCTCCTTAAAATAGTATCTCTGGCAGCCATGGGAAATATTGTCAGTTTACCTGGTTATTCTTATTTGAAAGCCCATCTACAGAATTTAATAATCTTCTGAGGTGATGGATTTATGAAATCCCTGAAGAAAAATCATCACTGTCTTTGGAGATTATTGTGTTATTTGCTGTCATTGATGAAACTTTTTAACTCATCCTGCATATATTCTGCAAAGTTCCCTCTACCATCAAATTACCTTTAGTTAAAGGCTTACAGGGTTTGGGAACTTAAGAGCAAAAAGCTAGAATTTACATTTTTGTAAAAACTCAGTCATTGTATTGCAGGTGTCAGGTCCCAATTCAACAATGATATGAATATTTATTGTTCAGGCTCTTTTTCCCCCCTTATATTTATGCTTCAGTTCTCTCTCTTTTCCTTTTTTCAAAGCTTGCCACAAAATATATTGATACAAATAAATCAGTAATATTTGGAATATAAAAACACTGAACAAAAAATTTTGAACTGATAATGAAGAATCTGAAATTTGAAATGTTATAGTTAATTAGAATTTTTAGACAAATGTTTATTATATCAAGACTTTGAATTAAAGAGAGGAATGAGTAGGAAGTGAAATACAATTAAAGAATTAAAGGATAGTGTTAAACTTGATTAGTGTAAAGATGCTTTATTATCAAAAGAGATATTAATTTACAGAACTCTAAAAATGTTAGAACAATATGTGTTTGGCTCAACTATGTCTCTCTATACATTTAGCAAAAAAAACAAGACTTGGAAAAAAAGAAGTTAGAAGAACTGCTAAATGCATCATATATAAATCCTATGAAAGATAAGAAATCAGAGCAAATAATATCCCTTGTATGTATGAAGCTTAAAAATGAACTGGAAAGTAATGACTTCTAAAGACAGGAAGAATAAGGGAGTTTAAATAGGATTTATTTATTTATTTAGTAAACATTTATAGAACTGTTATATGTCAGTTACTGGGCTGGGCACTGGAGATACAAATTAATACAAGACCCCAACACATAGTTTGTATGGAAAAAGAAATTTGATCACCTTAAAAAAAGAAGAATGCATTTGCACTTAGTAAAAAATTTAATGTTCATAGTGGAAAAGGCAAAATCTACTGTTTAATAGGGAAATTACTTTTTAAAAATGGAATTATAGAATATTATAATTGTATTTATTCAATAAAATATCAATCTATAGTTTATTGCCTTTATTAATTAATAATCAATAGTTTATTAAAAGTCAGATATTGGATTAGAGACAATCACGACACAACAAAAAATCTCATTTGGGGAAAGAGTTACATAAGCAAAATGCATGTAGAGAATAATTTTCAAGTTTTTCACAAAGGACATTCTTTGACAGTCCTTGTAAGATTAAAGTGGGAGTTATGGTATTGGGTGTGGTCTTTGATCCTTGTGTTTGGGCAGGCTCTGCTTTTGAGCTAGTTTTCTCTCCTTTTAAGAGGACTTATCTGAATTTTTAAAACTAAATCTTACAAGATGGAAGGTGAGGTAGAAGGAGTGGGTATGAGTTTTTCAGCCACAAGCATATCTGAAAGTATGAAGCTTTCTACCCCAAGCTACAACACCACAAGAAGAGAGTCATATGTAAGTCATCTGAGGGCTCATCTGTAGCTGGGAGCAGGAATTGTTTCCTATAATGCATTGCTTCTCTCCCTTTCTTTGATCAGTCAAGCTCTAGTCTGTTCTTATTTGTACTCCTTAACCCTACTATTGGACAGTCTTCCTTCAACAGCAGTAGTTTGTTTAGTGCGACCATATCCTACCACAAAAACGTTCTCAATAGCTGTCATTTATGTCATGAAAATACCCTGTTGATAACCACTGACTTAGGGTAATACTACCTGCATTAACAAATAAACAGCTAAATTACTGTTTTTATCTATTATCTCCCTGTATCTTTTCTTGGCCAAGTGAGGCAATATTTCAACTTATATATTACTTTATATATAAATGGCACTTTATGTACTCAGCTATCACATTTTCTAAAATTCTGGAACCACTGATTAAATACTTATTAAATTGAATATAATTTTGGCATTCTCCAACTGTATCATCACTGTCTGACTAATAAGAAAAATATCCTAATCTTTATTTTGGGAGCGTGTTCTACAAATTGCATTTCACGTTATAGACTTTTCAACCTTCTGATCTTAAACTAGTACTAATATATAATAGATAAACACTGCTTTTTTCATAATGCATGGCAGAGTCTAGACCAGTAGTTCTTAATTGAGGGTGATTTTGCCTCCAGGAGACATTCGGCAATGTTTGGAGACATTGTTGAATGCTGGGGGTGGGAGTGCTATAGGCATCTAATGGGTAAAGTCCAGGCTGCTGCTATACATCTTACAATATACAGCACAGCTTCTCACAACAAAGAATGATCTGTGTCAAGTGTGCTGTGGTTGAGAAACCCTGTTCTACATGATGATACATAATAATTCTTTTAATCCTCACAACAACACTTGGGGTACATACTAATATATCAAAATTTTATAGCTAATAAAACTGATCCAAAGAGAGGTTATGCAAAATTTCCAAATTCATAGAACTAGAATAGGAACTCATATAATCTGGATCTAGAAACCTCTTACTTAACACTATTCTAGAGTCTCTACATATCTTCTAGAACTTTTTCCCTCAAGTTATTCACTGAGCACCAAACTGTTCTAGCACTTTTTATAAATGGGAACAATGTAAGGATTTCTTTATCCCCTCTCTCCTCTCCAATCAATTGGTAAATCGTCTATACAGTGCAGCAAATAAATCATCCATCTAATCAATCAGCATTCTCTGAGTCCCTATTCTGTTTCAGGATCATATTAGGTTGTAGACTACAAAATGGTAGAAGATGAAAAATATAAGTAAGACAAACCAATGCTTAATTGTGTTGGCTTAATAGCATCTACGAAGGCAGTTCATAAAAGAGAATCAGAATGCTTGAATCATGGAGGAAAACTTCAAAGAGGAATCTATTTTGGACTTGAGACTTTTACAGTGCTCTTGATTTATTTCTGAATTATTTTGTTTTTGTATCTATTTCACCCTCATAACCTCTTTCCTTTTTCAATTTTTGATTTGATTACATTCTTTACATATTTATTGAGAATGTATTGTGTATTTAACTCTTTGCCAGACACTTTGCTGGAAGTATTTTACAGAGCTTTTGCCTGTAAAATGATAAAAATCTAGTTAAAGAAATAAGGCATGATTATACTAAAAGTTATATAACAGTAAAAGAAAAAAAATATGAACGTTAAAGTAGTATATGATTGAATGTTAAAATAATTGTATGAATAGTCAAACTCTCAGGGCTTCCCTGGTAGCGCAGTGGTTGAGAGTCCACCTGCTGATGCAGGTGACACGGGTTTGTGACCTGGTCCGGGAAGATCCCACATGCCGTGGTGCGGCTGGGCCCGTGAGCCATGGCCACTGAACCTGCACGTCCGGAGCCTGTGCTCTGCAACGGGAGAGGCCACAACAGTGAGAGGCCCACGTACCGCAAAAGCAAAACAAAACAAAAAAAGCAAAACTCTCAGTCCAAAAATACAGGAGGCTTTTTATTTTTTACGATACAAAGAGCAGGTAAGTATTTGAGTGGAGATATGGCATAAATTAGACTTACTTAGATCAGTCACTGTAAGTGAATGGGGAATGGGAAGCTTTCCAGACCGTAAGACCTGCCAGGAATAAGTCACAAGGTGTGAAAGTGAGCATGACAGTTTCTCACTGAAATACTTTCTCCTTTTCTTTGTAAAAGGTGGCTTATAAATATATATTTCAAAATATATGTTCACAATGTAAAAGACATGTTCACACCCTGATATTTGCATAGGCCAGCTTATAGGAAATTCGTTAGCTTTTGATACACTCGCACATTCCATATGTAGATTAACCTGCTCATTAAACAATGAACTCTTACTATTGATTGCAGGATTTGTTTTAGGTAAGAAAACCGTAACTATATAATATTAACATGAACAATAACCTAGGACACAGAGAAGCTAGGGATAGATCCAGTTCCTAAATTCACCTACTTAGAAACACTCTCCGCTTTAGCAATCTAACAACGTCTGGTAAGAATATGGTAATTTATATATATATATCAAACATACTCAGATAATTTGTCAGGTAATATCTCTGGAGATAGGTCTAAATGAAAGATGATTATTCTAGCAGTTAAGAGCAAGGGTTCTGAAGTTAGACTAAAGTGTTTAAGTCCCAATGAGCCATTTTGGTTTCTACTTCTTAAAAATCGACAACAGAATTATAAAAAATAGTGTGAATATTAAAATATAGTATGTAGCACAGTGTCTACTGCATGGTAAAGATTCAGTACATGTTAAAATAATTTTATTTTGTTTGATAATGATAATGAGCCAATCCTAAGTTTCTAAAACTTTGAAAATGTAAAAATTTTAACAGGTTTTATTAATTCATGTTTAGCTGGTGATAGATAAATATGGATATTATTTGGTTCAAAACTTTAGAATTTCTAATAATTTGACATGTTTTTTAAAGTATTAAGTTTTCACCTCTGAACAAAAGGTATATACAAACCTTTCCTTTAAGAAATTTTGTGTCTACACATGGAACAAGAGAAGCCTATACATCTTGAGATAACCCTCGCAGAGGAATTTATATTGGGAAGTGAATTTTTTTAAAATGTCATTTTACTAAATAATTTGGTTTTACTGGGAAGATAAAGTATTATGATTATTTTTTAGAAATAATTTCATTATTTCATTCATAATTTCATTTGAGTATATCTAACAACTTCTCCTTCCAAATAACAGATCAATAAAGATGACCTGTAATACTTAATGTTCCTTAAAGCTCCTCCCACCCCTCTACATGCCTATCTATCTATCTATCTATCTGAATATGCAGGGTGGTATTTAATCAAGCAAGTTATTTTACATATTTTTCTAGGACCTGATTCCTGTGAAGACAGAAGTTTTGTTGAAAATAACTCAGGCTCTTAGATAATTTTTGTACAATTTCCGGAAGCCATTTCACCTTGTTTTCTTTAATGTGATACTCAGTTATTGGTGAAAAAAAGAGACTGCTTGGCTTTTAAAAACTAGAGCAAGGCCTGATACCAAAAGTGATTTTTAGTAATTTTCAAATGTTAACCTTTCAAAATTATAATTTTCTGAGAACCAATTACTCATTCAAATCATTTCAAAGAGTAAACACAGCCTAGAAACACTGAACATTTACCATTTAAGTCTTGTAATAAATGCTATGGAGGATAGTAATGTTCCAGAAAAAAAGTCTTTTTGCTTTAATAATTTTGCAACCTCAGTGAAGGAACAAAATGGACATGACTATAACATACAAGAAAATACAGGTCCTTTAAGAGATACAAAGTTGCTCAAGGAAATTGGAGAGTATTTAGGGAGAAGATGAATGTGGAAGGATAACACAAACAAACTTGCTATTTTAAACAAGCAATTTTCCTTCCTTCCTTTTCCTCCTTTATTTTCTCCTTCCTTCTTCCTTCCTTTTCCTCTCCTCCCTTCTTTCCTTTCTTATTTCTAATGAGAGACTGATTAAAAAAGAAAAGAAAAGTAAGAAGAAAAGAGGCCAAAGCTGTCTATGAAGTATAGGAATCAAGCAAAGAAGGTGACCCAGCAATGTGATAGCTTAGTGCAGGTCAGCACTTACTAAGGAAGGAGGCTGAGTCAAGTAGCAGCCTGGCATGGTTAGGAGACTGGCTACAAATAAGGTAAATAATATATTTGAGGCTGATGTGTGTCAAAATTCTCACAATTGGAGTAAGAAATTACAAATATGAAAAGATTGAATAAACCCCAAGACTTTATATATATATATATATATATATACACACACATATAAATTTATTTTATTTATTTATTTTTAGTTTTTAAGCTTTTTTGGCTGTGTTGGGTCTTCATTGCTGTGTGTACAATTCCTCTAGTGGCAAGAGGGACTATTCTTCGTCTTGTGGTGCACAGGCTTCTCATTGAGGCGGCTTCTCTTGTTGCGGAGTGTGGGCTCTAGGCGCTCGGGCTTCAGTAGTTGTGGCACGAGGGCTTGGTAGTTGTGGCTCACGGGCTTAGTTGCTCCGTGGCATGTGGGATCTTCCTGGACCAGGGCTCGAACCCATATCTCCTGCACTGGCAGGCGGATTCTTAACCACTGTGCCACCAGGGAAGCCCCCGCCAAGGCTTTTGAGCTTTGCCCTATTTATTGTGATTTTTAATATAGATTGAAAAAGAAATAACTATATATATAAATATGTATGTGTATATGGGTGTGCATATGTTTTCCCCCTTGAGAGGGCCTGGGAGCAGAGGTATCCCAGTAGCAAAGAGCAATATCTAACATCCAGAACTTGGTTTCTTCTTGGACAAGTGACTTACTCTAAAGCTAGAACAGGAAAAGTATAAGATAAGCCTAGAACATTTTCTTGTGTCAGAACCTAAGGAAGGACTCAAAGAATGATAAGCCCAGTAAGGGATAATTTGAGCATCAGAATAAATAATGGATGTAATGGATTAAAACCTCTTGAATAAAATAAGAAATCCTGAATCCATACTGATGTAAATAAATAAATGAATGAATCCTTTCTTACAGGAAGATACAGGCTAATGAATGTAGATGGAATTCGAAAAATATCACTTTGACTTCAGTCAAAACAGATCAGCAGATGCCAAAATTAGTGGGTGAAAGTTTGATGAAGAATAGGAGAATTATATAATTTCAGTGGATCTCCCCCCCCCCAAATATTTATTAATTGCAAAGGGATAAGGAGTATCCCTTTACATCTTTTTTGGGGAACCCTGGAACATAACACCTTTAAAAAGTGACCATCTCCAGTAGTAGGAAAAATCAGAAGCATGCACCACCTGATAGGATGCAGTGAAAATATAGCATGACTTCTGTTGTTGCATTTCTGTCCAAATGCTTAACCTGAATCTAATCATGTGGGAACATCGATCAAGCTCAAATTGAAGGACTAGTATAAATAACTAGTCTTTAATTATTTTTTTAAAATGCCAGTCATAAAAGTCAAAGAAAAATTGAGAACTGTTTGGGATTGAAGGAAACCCAGGAAGCTTAACAACTACATGCCAGGTGTGACTGGTTTGGATCTATTTGCTGTAAAGGGAATTACTGGACAATTAGTACAATTTGAATTGTTCTGTGAATTGGATCATTTATAAACATCAATTTCCTGATTTTGATGGCTGGACTGCAGTTTTGTGTAGGATTGTCCTTATCTGTGGAAAATATGCACTGTAGTATTCAGGGTAATATCAGCTTGTTCAGAGAAAATAATAATATGTATACATTTATATATAGAGAGAAAATTATAAAGCAAATAGTATAAAATGTCCACAACTGGGGAATCTGGATTTGGAGTTCTTTCTATTGGTCTTATAACTTTGCTGTAAATATGAGATTATTTTATAATAAAAAAAGTTAGAAAAAAAGTCATCATAAAATCAAGTCACAGAGAAGGTATTTCAGCCAACTATGGAAAAAATGAATTGTGTTTAAAGGAAACCCAGCTATAATTTAAATCTACACTTAAATTAAGGTGTTGAACTCTTTATTAAAATTGTCTTCGTTTCCCTGATAAGTTGCCATGAAAATTTCACACCACCATTTGAATTTATTTTAAATAACTTCCTATAGAGAATAAAGTAGACAAATAAGATCTGCTACTGTGTTACTTTGAAATTTTCATGGGAGAAGGGAACTATGCTTATAAGATGAAACACTTTTTTTCTTTGTTTATATCCACTTCAGGCAATATGCAAACACACATAGTTTTCAGTGAAAACTTTGAATGGCCCAGGTGGTCGGATGCATGATAATGATTCTCAGTCAGGTAAAAGTCACTTGTAGTTTATTCTATAGTCTATAGTGAAATTGTTGCCACAAAGCACTTTTTTTGAATAAGGACAATAGTATTGAGGAAAGGTATTAGGTCCTAATTACTCTTTGTGCATTTAAATTTGGAAAATACAGTATTCACTAATGGTTGTCATATAACTGTAGGAAAAGGGTAGATTTTGGGAAATTACAAAATAATACACACAAATTCTTTTTAAAATCTTCAAAGATTTTAAAATATGTATTTAAAAACACAAAGTGTGTATTCCTTTTTCTAGCTCCTGTCAATTCCATATTGTTGGATATTACAGCTACTACTCAAACTAAATTTGAATTTAGATAATATCAACAGTTTACTGTTAAAGAGAAACAACTTAAACCAAGACTCAGATTATTTATATTGTGTATACTTTAAAACATAACAAAAATAGGGGAAAAATGATGCAATTAGTCTATAAGCTAGAGGTAATTTTTAGTCCTTTTTGCTTACTAAGCAATAGTAATAACTTGGGGCATGATCTTTTAAAAATGCCATTGAAAAATTAAGAAAAGCAAACTATCTTAAAGAAAAAGAAGATCAAGAAACTAATTTTTTAGGACAGCACTGTAATGTTTTAACATTTACTTAACTCATTGGGTATAGCCATTGTGTGTAAGAATGCAACAAACATATCTGTTCAAACTCTCAAACTTCAGTTTTCGTTTATAATTTGTTTTAAATATATTGTATCATAAAATATGGAAAATTACTTTCATTAAAGTTTCTACAAAATTTACGTTTTTAATTTATCGTGAAATCCTTTCCTGAAATAGTTTCAGGGAAGAGTGTTGAGACATTGGAGGATTTTGTGAGAATTATTCAATTTTTACATTAGAGGAGTGAGAATTAGCAAGGTTTGACTGCCCACGTCAACTTTTCAAACCTTCAGAAAAGTAGATAATACCATATTTGAGGTAACTTTCAGATACCAAGGAAAACTGATTTTATGTTATAAGAATGTATGCTTCTAGTTTGAAAGGATATGCCACCTTTTAAAGGCTTAATTTTTAATTTTTTTTTAATTGAAGATAGTTGAATTACAATGTTGTGTTTGTTTCTGCTGTACAGCAAAGTGATTCAGTTATACATATGTATACATTCTTTTTCATATTATTTTCCATTATGGTTTATCATAGAATATTGAATATGGTTCCCTGTGCTATACAGTGGGACCTTGTTGTTTATCCAATCTATATATAATAGTTTGTATCTGCTAACCCCAAACTCTTAATCCATCCCTCTCCTCATCCCCCCACCTTGGCAACCACAAGTCTGTTCTCTGTGTGAGTCTATTTCTATTTTGTAAATAGGTTCATTTGTGTCATATTTTAGATACCACATATAAGTAATATCATATGGTATTTGTCTTTCTCTTTATGACATATTTCGCTTAGAATGACAGGCTATAGTTGCATCCATACACTCACACACCCCACATCTTCCTTCATCTGTCAGTGAACACTTAGATTGCTTAAATATCTTTACTACTAAAAATAATGCTGCTATGAACATAGGGGTACGTGTATCTTTTTTTTTTATGTGTATCTTTTTGAATTATAGTTTTGTCCAGATATATGCCCAGGATTGGAATTGCTGGATCATGTGGCAACTCTAATTTTCATTTTTTGAGGAACCTGCATCCTGTTTTCCACAGTGGCTGCACCAACTTACATTCCCACCAAAAGAGTAGGAGAGTTCTCCTTTCTCCACACCCTCTCCAGCATTTGTTATTAAACTTTAATTTTACATTAAATATACCAGAATATTTTATGTGAGTACAAAAGCCAAAGAAGAGATTTCTAACGGTGCTCCTTGGACCTCTGCTTCATTCAGTGAACAACTTTGAGTCAAAATTGAAAACATGAAAACTGGGCTTAATTCTCTCTTTTTATGACAAGGACCACCCCTCCTCTTTCCTTCGTTCCTTCACAATTTTTATTTTAGTAAAGGTATGCTCAAAAACATAATCATATTCTTACAACCACTGTCTCACACATGCACGTGTGCACGCACACGCATAATTGGTAGTAAAGGAGGCTCCTCTGGATAAAATCAATGGCTGTACGTGGTGTAATTTAAGGTACATCCAGGCTCTTATTTCCCCTATTTTATGAAGACACAACCTTTGCTGCATTGCTTGTGTCAGATTAGTTTATTTAAATTCTTAAAAATGAAGTGCAAATATTGTACTTAGGAGACATAAATGCTAGGCCTTTAAGAACTTCAGGAAGTATTTTTCAGTTATCATAATCAACCAATGAGCAAGGATTTCAGCCAGCATGACACAGAATGGAAAGGTTTGAGGGAAGGGAGCTGGGGAGCAGAGTTCAGGCAAGGTGCTGAGCTTGACAGTGAGACGGCTTCCATATGAAGCTTTAGGCTGAGTGGGATACCATAAACATGCATTGCTGGCTACATTTTCATCTCCTATCTTTAATGCTTACAATAAGATTGAAAATATTATTGCTTACATTTAAAAAATGCAGAGACTGAAAAGCAAGGTAAGATAAATAGGCCAATGTTACACAGAGAGAAAGTAGCCATGCTAGGATTCACACTCAAAATTGTTTTAGTCTACAGTTCACACCGTTTGACTAAACCATGTTTCAACAATCAGACGTGGGTCCCCATGTGCAAATGGAGAAAGCACACTGTCAAAACTGAGTAGAGATGTTGAATAAAGGCTACTGAAGCATGGATTATAAACTTCAAAATATTCCTAAGATATTTCCAAATCTTAACTCTGTTATTTTCCTAGTGCTTTAAAATGACATAAAAATCCTAAATACTATATTGCAATGACTGTCATACTTATATACTGAAAGTGTCCTAGACTGTAGGACACTGATGACTCTACCCACAGACCTATGTCCAGAAAAGTTACTAAGCCTGGAAATAGAGGAGGATCTTTTAGTACAAAAATGTAAAAACATTTACCTCTGTACCTTCAAGAAAATTTCCTTCCAGGCAGCTTACCTCTAAGCCAGGATGTTGTCAGGCAACAATATTAACTAAGGAAAGTGGTCATCAGATTCCACTAGCCCCTACTTCTAATGAATCCTTGCCATTTTTCAGCCTTTCCTTACATCTTCCCTCTCTTTTTCCTGCATCCCACTATCTCCTCTGAAAGTACCATGTCATCACCAGATGTGCAGTATCCTGTTCTGCAGTCCCCAATCAACTGCAAACATGCCCCATTCCTTTTTTTCCTCTGACATTATCAGAAATAATTGATTTTTGTCCCCATACTGTCTGAGATTTGCTTTCCTTGGTCTTTATGCTCGGTCAATTGTTAACAACTAGTCTTTGACCTAGTAGTGTAAATTAGTTTAAATTTAAAGTTCTTTGTTAATTGACCTTATGTATTAGTAGTCACAGTTCTTTAAAGGAACAAAACCAATAGAAGAGCACGTGAGCTCTTTATTATAAGGAATTAGCTCACATAATTGTGGAGGCTGGTGAGTCCCAAGGTCTTCAGGTGAGTTGGCAAGCTGGAAACCCAAGAGATCTGATGATGTGGATCCAGTCCAAAAGTCAGCAGGCTCAAGACCGAGGAAGACTGATGCTTCAGTTCAAGTCAGAAGGAAGGAAAAAGCCAACATCTCACTCAAAATGTCTTTAGACAGAAAGTATTCTCTCTTATTCAGATTTTCTTTTTTACTCAGTCTTTCAACTAATAGGATGAAGTTTACCCAATATTATGGAAGGCATTTTGCTTTACTCAATATATCAATTTAGGTGGGATAGGGAGGGGGGGAGGGAGATGCAAGAGGGAGGGGATATGGGGATATATGTATACCTATAGCTGATTCACTTTGTTATACAGCAGCAACTAACACAACAATGTAAAGCAATTATACTCCAATAAAGATGTTAAAAATATATATATCAATTTAAATGTTAATCTCATCCAAATCACCCTCACAAAAATACCCAGAATAGTATTTGACCAAATATTTGGGCATTCCATGGCCCAATCAAGTGACAAATAAAGTTAACCATCATATCTTAGCAAAGGAAATTCATGTAAGCCTCTTGAGATATCAGCTTTTAGTAGTGAAGTTGTTTTCCAACAAGCATCCTTAAATGCAATGAGACAAAATGGACAAACAAAAACGTACACTCAGAGGCCCATCTTACTCTATGAATTGCTGGTCAAGTGTATGACCCGATCTGTATGATAATAAGACCTGTGAAATATTTAAATACCAACAAGCTCAGTTAGAATTAGGCAATCAGAGGTTAAAGGATGTGAGTTTTACCCATAAACTTGAAAAATGATAGGTTTGTTAATAAAAAAATTCATGAGAAGCTTTAATCCTACTAAAGAGATTTTAAAATATTCTATTTCTTTGTAAGTAATATCATTTGATACATACAAAAATAATTTATTTTTCAATATATTTCAGTATATTTCTTCAGTTGTTTTGATTCAAGAACAGAGAATACAAAGAAAAAAACTTGCCCTATTACACCCATGCTAGTATTTGCTGTGATAACAAGAGTCTTTCAATATTCTTTTTCTTAATCATAATTTTCTGTGTAATCTTACATTTTCATGTTACCTAGTATGGATTCTGTTCTAGAAATCTCTGTCAAGAAATTTGTAATGCAATCATTACCTACACTGTTCTAAATGGCATCTTTTATCTCCTATTCAGATTTCAATTTCTCTCTTAAAAATCCAGAGATTGTTTTCTCTTCACACAGCCTCTCAGCATTTATTAAGATTCAGAGTCCAGAGGTTTAACCGTAAATGAAACAGGTAAATGAAATGAAGTTGTCTTCTTGGTCTAAGTGGCATTTCTTGCCTACTCCAATCTCTTCTGTTTCTTCATGTGTTTGTTTGTGAACCTAAGTGAAGCTGGAACTAGGACATTAAATACAGATACTGTAGTTTTCAGGGTTTCATGGTTCACTGATGTTTATCCTTGGTGTTTATTTCTAAAGCTAAGCCTTTCTACTTCTCATTCCCACTTTTTCCCCTTTCTGTCTTCCTCAACAATCTATATTTACTTTCAGCAATGAAGTGGGAGAAAGAAATGTTCCTATAAGGTCCTGAGAATGACCATCTTTACTTTACTTTTCTTTGTTTTTTTTTAAATTTTTTTGAATATACAAAAGTCCATTTGAATATATGTTGAGTATGTCAAAAACTTACTACCCAAATATCACCAATGCAACTTATTGATAAGAAGATAAGACGAAGGTGATCTTATTACTTACCTTGGTGAAGGAGAACACAAAACTTAACAGAACCTAGATAGTGTAAGGGTCTTGGAGTGGAGAAGATAAGGTCAGAATTTACTGAAAATTGGATGTTTCAAACAAACGTTTGTTTGTTTCAAACAGAAATTGGACAATCAAACCGTTTGCCTGGGCAGGAGACTCTGGAAGAATAAAGTCAAGATAACAAAGACAGAGGAATAGTACCAAGTCCTGTTAACATTGACAGTAAGATGTGGTTTCAGTTCTCAGTGTCTAGGCTGAGCATGGGACTAAAAGATTTGGTTCTCAGATAATATCCAATAAATGCTTTCATACCTACCTCTCTTATGTGAATTTGTTTCATATCCAAAGTGAATACAAATTATTTTAAATTTGATGTAACTTTCTTCCATAACAAAATATATGTCCAATAATGAGGCTACTGGGCTTCTCTGGTGGCGCAGTGGTTGAGAGTCCGCCTGCTGATGCTGGGGACACGGGTTCGTGCCCCGGTCCGGGTAGATCCCACATGCCACAGAGCGGCTGGGTCCGTGAGCCATGGCCGCTGAGCCTGCACATCCAGAGCCTGTGCTCTGCAAGGGGAGAGACCACAACAGTGAGAGGCCCGCGTACCGACAAAAAAAAAAAAAAAAAAAAATGAGGCTACTTTTGAAATTAATATTCACAAAATCAAATGTGTATCCTATCATTCTTTTGAATAAGATTGCCATTTTTCTATGAACTTTGATTTATTCCTAGTTTACCTAGAACCCCTCCACAGTCAGTGCTTTTGAATCTTTCCATAGTACACTTTTACTCAATTATCTTCCCCCAAAACTTCTTATTCTCTTTTCCCATTCCTAACACTACTGTAAAAGCATTTACCTATGTAGTATCTGTCTATCATTTATTCAGTTATATCATTCAGATGGTCAAAAATACTATGTATTTAATATAAACTAGGGTCTGGGAATGGAGAGGAGTGTCAGCCGTATCTATACCCTCACAGAATATTCAGTTCAGTAAGGAGACTGTACCCATTCTGTGGGAAAATAAAATTTGGGTTATTAGCAAGAAAAAATGGGGAACGAGGAGTAGATAATTTTCCCATTTCTTAGAAGAGGTGACTTTTGGCTGTCTTGAAAGACGTCTTGATATTTCCCTGTGGAACAAGGGGTAATTTAAAACAAGGGGTATTTACTTGAAGCATGAGTTAGTATGGAAAGAATGTTGGCAGTATTTTGAATATAAATACTATGGAGGGCTTCCCTGGTGGCGCAGTGGTTGAGAATCTGCCTGCCAATGCAGGGGACATGGGTTTGAGCCCTGGTCTGGGAAGATCCCACATGCCGCAGAATAACTAGGCCCATGAGCCACAACTACTGAGCCTGCGCGTCTGGAGCCTGTGCTCTGCAACAAGAGAGGCCGCGATAGTGAGAGGTCCGCGCATGGTGATGAAGAGTGGCCCCCGCTTGCCGCAACTAAAGAAAGCCCTCGCACAGAAACGAAGAGTCAACACAGCCAAAAATAAATAATAAATAAATTTTTTAAAAAATACTATGATCAGACAGAAAATATTTTCAAAGAACAAGAAAGAAATGTTCTCAAAAATTCATTTTTAAAGGCAAATCTCAGATATGCTGAAGCAAGTATTTGATTTAATAGGCGGTTTCTACCTTTTCATGTTTATCGCTTAGTACCTTCCTCAGAAGAGTGTGTGAACATTTGATACATATATGCATTAAATCCACTGATTATTTGAGGCACTGTATTCCAAATGTGTACTCAAGTAAAATATTCCTAAATTTGGCATGATTGAACTAAACAAAAGGCTAATATTTGCCAAGTTAAAGTTTTTTTGTTTTTTTTTTAATAAATTTATGATTATTTATTTATTTTTAGCTACGTTGGGTCTTCGCTGCTGCACGCAGGCTTTCTCTAGTTGCTGCAACTGGGGCTACTCCTCGTTGCGGCCTGCGGGCTTCTCATTGTGGTGGCTTCTCTTGTTGCGGAGCACAGTCTCTAGGTGCACAGGCTTCCGTAGTTGTGGCTCGCGGGATCTTGAGTGCAGGCTCAGTAGTTGTGGCGCACAGGCTTAACTTGCTTCGCGGCATGTGGGATCTTCGCAGACCAGAGCCCGAACCCATATCCCCTGCATTGGCAGGTCGATTCTTAACCTCTGCACCACCAGGGAAACCCAGTTAAAGTGTTTTTGATTGAACTTAAAGGGTGGTTCCTACTAGCTGGTATTGCTTACCACATTGGAGGAAATATTTCATATTTTACTCTTCCCAGTCAAACAGGGATATCAAAATGATATGACATCAGAATAGGCATAATTTATAGTTAAAGCAATAGCTGATTCTTTAGGTTGTTGAAGGGACATAAGCTGGTGAAAGGAACAAAGTATTGCTGCCTTTTTCATGTTGTCCATGTGTTTCCATGAACTACATTAAACTTTGTCCCTCAAGTCACCTTGAATATTTAACCACCTGCTCAGTTTGATCAGGGAATGCACAGACTCTGAAAAGCTGCCAGGGTAAGGCTTGACAAGACTATGCTTCCCGCTTATGTGAAGCTTACCGCACAGGCTGCGGGAATGTGGGAATTGCTCAGCTGCTGGCAAGTATGTCTAGTCCTAAAAACGTGGGAAAGTGATTCTCAGTGAGCTAACGGTGGTTTTTTTTTGTTTTTTTTTTTGCGGTACGCGGGCCTCTCACTGTTGTGGCCTCTCCCGTTGCGGAGCACAGGCTCCGGACGCGCAGGCTCAGCGGCCATGGCTCACGGGCCTAGCCGCTCTGCAGCATGTGGGATCTTCGCGGACCGGGACACGAACCTGTGTCCCCTGCATCGGCAGGCGGACTCTCAACCACTGCGCCACCAGGGAAACCCTGAGCTAACGGTTTTTAAGGACTGACTCTGGATGTATTTGAGTAGTGCCATTTAAAATGAGATTTAGAATATTGTTCTCTCGGGTGGGATTGTCCTTTCAAAGGAGACTATATGAAAATTGTAGAGAGAGTTTTGCCTAATTGGTGAGTCACTGATTACCTTGTATATTTACTCTCTTGAGTATTTATGCAGTGCTAGCTCCCTGTTAGAAAAAAGTGAAAAGATTATGTGCGTGTGTGAGTGTGTGTGTATATATCTATTAATATGCATATCCTAAATATATGTATAATGGCCGTTATTAGAAATACTGGCTAATCTATACCTTGAAGTTGACTTTATCTCCTTAAACACATCAGTGATGTAAGATTATGACACTTGGGGCTTCCCTGGTAGCACAGTGGTTAAGAATCTGCCTGCCAATGCCGGGGACACTGGTTCAAGCCCTGGTCCGGGAAGATCCCACATGCCTCGGAGCAAGTAAGCCAGTGCGCCACAACTACTGAGCCCGCATGCCTAGAGTCCGTGCTCCACAACAAGAGAAGCCACTGTGATGGGAAATCCGCGCACCGCAACGAAGAGTAGCCCCCACTCACTGCAACTAGAGAAAGCCCGCATGCGGCAATGAAGACCCAACACAGCCAAAAATAAATAAATTTTTAAAAAAAGATTATTACATTTTATCCCTTGATTTAAAAGTGCATATAAGTCACATATTTGTGTAATTTGAATCGTTCTTGAAAGGTTAATAATTAAAGCACTATAGTTCATCTTATAATGATATGTTATTCTGAAATATCCTAAGTAACTTTATAGGATCTATACATATTAATTGTGTTGTCATTTTCTGTATTGTGGAAGTAACATTTGAAGACAAACACATTTAGACAACAATAGCAGTCTACTTTTTTTTTTAACTTGTGAGTCTGACTAGTAGAACTGTTTGCCAAGTAAAATACAGAAAAATAACTGCAAGGTTATCTAAGTTAATAAGTTTACATTAATAAGTTAATGGTGGGAAACAGCAAATTTCTTGTATAATTATCACATTTTAAAGTCAGGGATAAGTGTGGTTTTCATTGGAAATTCAGGCTTAAATGGTAACCCCTCAGTTTTATTTATTTGGGGAACCAGAACTGACTTGATCTATTTTTAGGTTTTGTTAGAGTTTAGTAGGTGTTGCTATTGTTATTATTGTTTTGTATTCTTATTTTCTGATTTGGAAGGTGGCGTACAGACTCACAGTGGCAAGAGGGTAAAATACTAATGTTACTTCCACAGTATCCAGACCACTTGCATGTCGTTTTAGTATTTGAAATTTTAAAATTTAAAGAGAGGGCTTCCCTGGTGGCGCAGTGGTTAAGAGTCCTCCTGCCGATGCAGGGAACACGGGTTCGTGCCCCGGTCTGGGAGGATCCCACATGCCGTGGAGAGGCTGGTCCCGTGAGCCATGGCCGCTGGGCCTGCGCGTCCGGAGCCTGTGTTCCGCAGCGGGAGAGGCCGCAACAGTGAGAGGCCCGCGTACCAAAAAAAAAAAAAAAAAAAAAAAAAAATTAAAGAGAAAATCATCTTCTGTCTAAAGTGCCTGAATGACCATGCTAAATCCAGCTTATTTTTTCATATAATGTTATATTCTCTTGACCTACTGCATCCATGTGGTTCTGGTCATTAATGCACTTGAATTGTTCTTCCTCAAAGAATCAGATAACGTGCTATGCTGCTGCTTATAGATCATGTGAAGCTTTACCGAAATTTTAATTTAATATTAGTGAGTCCTTTAGTAGAAGTTTTTTAAACCAATCTACACTGATTTTCCTTTACACAAATGGGGTCTTGAAAGTTTTATCTCTACACTATGAACGTATTCCACTTGAGCCTCCCTAGGATGAGTGCTAATCTATTCTTAGGGATCTTCTAATAGCATGATTTGTTACACCTATCATTTTTTCTAGATAATAATATTTTAATATTTTTGTATATTTTTTTATGCTTTAAAGAATTGAGGAGAGGGCTCCCCTGGTGGCGCAGTGGTTGAGAGTCCTCCTGCCGATGCAGGGGACACGGGTTCCTGCCCGGGTCTGGGGGGATCCCGCATGCCGCGGAGCGGCTGGGCCCGTGAGCCATGGCCGCTGAGCCTGTGCGTCCGGAGCCTGTGCTCCACAATGGGAGAGGCCACAGCAGTGAGAGGCCCGCATACCGCAAAAAAAAAAAGAAAAAAAAAAAAAAGAATTGAGGAGAAAAGGCATATCACATGGACTAGAAGAATTCCGAAGTTTAGCCTACCGTTAGCAAACTTGAAGTTGCCAACTTTTATAACTGAGAAGATACATGCAGCAGGATTCTATCCTATTAGAACACTTCAGCAAAAAATCTCAGTTAGGCAACTGGCCCCATCTGAGTTGCAATGTGGGAAACTTTATGAAAATAACAATTGCTTCTATAATTTTTTTTTTTTTTTTGTGGTAAGCAGGCCTCTCACTGTTGTGGCCTCTCCCGTTGCGGAGCACAGGCTCCGGACGCGCAGGCTCAGCGGCCATGGCTCACGGGCCCAGCCGCTCCGCGGCATGTGGGATCTTCCCGGACCAGGGCACGAATCCGTGTCCCCTGCAGCGGCAGACGGACTCTCAACCACTGCGCCACCTGGGAAGCCCTATAATCTTTATATTTCCGTTCATCTGTTATTGTCCCTTCAACTTCATCCGTCACTCCTTTTTATCACATACAAATACACATATCTTTAGAGCTTCAAGGACATAATTTTTGTCCTTTATTTTTTTCAGTTTAATGAATTCTGTATGATATTTTGGCATCAAAGATTTTTTTCAATAAGTTATTTTACCATAGTGAGTTACTATTCAGAACTTTTTTGACTTCTTTTTCCTTGGATCTTTTTTTCCCCCCTAAGTTGCACTCATTTCAAAATATCTTTGGTTATAGTATTTCGATGGAATTTGATTTCTATGTCAATAGTAAAGCACATTCATTAGATATCTTTCTTGCTTGACTTTTTCTTTCCACTCAATATTTTTTTAAAAATCCTATTTCCAAAATCAATGTACTTGAAGTTAGTGAAGGATTAAGCAATAAATCACTTATCCTTGTTTTATAATGATAATTAGACCATTTGAATGATACAAATGTTAATTTTGTTTCAAAGACAAGTGAGAATACTTTTAATTTTAATAAATTTTAGATTATTATTGGCAAAGACGGGATACAATTATACATAAATATATTTGTACTTTTTTCTTAATTTAAATCTAAATACAAATATTATCCTTTACTATAATTTTTAGGAAGATATTATAAATCAGGAATGAAACAGATTTATAGATTTTGGCATATCGATGTTTAAAATATACCTTCTTAAATATCCAACTATGTGATATAATGAAAAGAGGTTTTTATCTTTAGGTAAACTGACATAACAAAATAATTGTTTTACAGTGGTTAAAGTAACCAATATTTATAAAATTGTTGATTCATATATGAAATTTTAGAAAACTAGTTATTCATATTCAAAATATATCAAAGTACAGTCTATTTCAGAGGCAAATAAATGTGTGTGCATATTTTTGTGTGCATGTGTGCATTTTAAATACATATGTAACTGTATAAAAATACCAGAGAGAGACAAGCCTATTCTTTTGCTAAGATCACAAAAGTTAAACTGACTTTGCATATATATTCCTGACTTTCAAACAGACTGGGCTAGTTTCTTTCAGGATAATTGAACAAGAAATTTTATCTAGGCCTTTTTTCCATTCATTTTATTTAACAAGAGTTTATTGAGTGCTCACTGTATGCCAGGTACTGTCCTAGGTTCAGGGACAAAGGAATTAAAGCTCACTTCATTAAAGAAATTTACATTATAGTGGGTATGTAGATGATAAAACATGGTGAGTCACATATGTAGTATAGTATTGTGGTAAGAGCTAAAGAGAAAGTTAAACAGGGAAAAGATGGAGTTGTGATGTTATATGGGGTGGGTTTTGAAGGTATCTGAGGAAAAAATATTTTAGCAAGTGGTAAGACACGAGAAAAGAGTGGCTCTATTCTTTTTACAGTGAAAGGGCTGGTCTGGTTTAAGAAGAAGAAAAAGAGTGAGCTAGTTATTTGTTTACTCAACTTGCTCTGGACACATCTGGACGACTGCTGCCCAAGTTCCATTTTTGTTGTAACATGAGCTGGAAATAAGATGTCTGGTCTAAAAATAGAGGGTCAACCCTAAACCTAAGTAGAGGTATGAATGCTGTGATCTACTGAATAGGTCATTTTAAACCATGTTTTGGACTACGTAATTCATTCTAATACTGTGGAACATGTCTTATATACAAAATGAATGATTCTTAAGTCAGAATTTGAATAGACCATCTGCCAGTTCTCAACATCTGCCTATCTAGTGGATCTGTAGATACACTATCAAATGATTTCAACAGAAGATATTGCATAATGATAGAATGAGCTAGATAAAAATGTCCCATTGCCACAATGTTCAGCGATGTCTTCCCACACAACCAGTTGAATTCTACAAGCAATCTTGAGGAACGATTGAGAAATAGCATGGAGAAGAGCATAAGGAAAAAAAATACTAAGGAATGGTAGAAAGACCTGCGGTGGGATGGAGTTCAGGGTGACTGGTACACAGAGCTCCAGGAGAGGATGAAAAAAGGTTGGAGAGCTAGTCCAGGGTCAGTCCAGATGCAGAATCTGCAGACCTGAGAAGGACTCTGATGATTTGGCAATTGGAATATAGTGAAAGATTTTCAGTAGAAGAATAGTATGATGGGATCTACAGTTTGAAAAGACATGTAAGGTGTAAGTTCTCGACTTTCAGTAGCTCACAAAGTATGAAAAAGAGAATTACATACAAAATATTCCTTTGCAAGGTACATTAACAAATTCCAGAGCACAGATAGGAGCAGTTCAACTAGAAATGTTCAAATGCTATGCCTTTAATAGTCTGTTCAGTTTTCCATTTGCATTTGGCTTTTATTTTACCACTATTATACTCAATTCCTACTGCTTTATGAAGCCTCTGAAAGGGGCAATTGACACAGTGACAGAAAACAATTATTTATAAATACAAAATTAAGCAAAAGTGTTGGCAAGTTTTAAATGGGTTCTCCAAGATAAAATTCTGCAAAATTGATTTAAAAACAAACTGAATCAGAGGAATCATTATATCATTGTCTTTCCACGCTCTGCGACATAGAGTTACAGGGATTAGTTAGCACAAGTTTTTCTATGATTAATAAGTCTATTGGAAAAGTTTTTGTTTTTAATTTTATATTTGCATTGAGATCATTGTAAATTTAAATTCTGTTATTCTAGTTTTTTCAACTAAATATTCTATTTCATTTCATGTATACTTCAACATATTTGGGGAAAAACCCTAAAAGTAAGAGAGATGTAGTCATTACTAGTTTAATTTTTTAAATGGTTTGTCAGCACTCTCCATCACTCTCAGTGCCAAATTATAGAAATCACAACCAAACTCAGGAAAAAAATGACTTGCTGAAACTGCAGAAATCAACTGTAACAGAAGAAAAAAAAAACAGAAAAGACTTTAATATAGGTGTCTCTATGACTCATCTTTGAATATATATTCCTTCTACCTGACTTTCACATAATTATTTATATTTTTTCCACCTAACTTTGGTGAAATTCTTACTGCTGGAATCATTCTTTGAATTCAGACCATCTCTCAAAGGTAAGAAAATAAACATTTATTATTGAGTACATATTATAGCCTATTATTTTAAACACATACTACTCTATTTAATTATTTCACCAGTCTTATTGGGAAGGAATCACTTTACATATTTTATAGAAGAAAACTCAAATTCTGCAACATCACATAGCTAATAAATGGCAAACTAGAAGTTTAACCCTGTCTGTCATACTCCCAAATCTATTCACCTGTATCATACTCCCTTCCCAAGAATCATGTTAAAATGCACTCACATTTCAGAGCCTGAAAGGTAGGATGGTGCAGGAAACTGCCATGTCTACTCTTCCAAGCAATACTAGGTAAATGTATCAATGGCAAAAAAAATTCCAGTATAGATTGCATTGTTTAAAGTTATTAACTACTATGCATAAGGTGAAAAGTGGCTCTAAGATTTTTCGGACTTCACAGTAGATTCCATGACCAGCCCTTATCCTTGTGTAAATCAAATGCATTTTTATAGGATACTGTAGACAAGGGTATCTCAACCTAATACTATTGACATTTTGGACTGGATTATTCTTTGCTGTGGAGACTGACCAGTGCATTGTAGAACATTTAGCAGAATCCCTGGCCTCTACCCACTAGATGCCAGTAGCAACCCCTCCCCCAGTTGTGACAATCAAAAACATCTGCAAATATGTCCCTGGAGGAGCAAACTCACCCCATTAAAAATCATTGTTGTAAACTATTCTGAGTTTTGCTTTCTAGACTCACTTATCTAAGAACTTGGCTAAACCAAGCCCAGCCTTATTAACAGCAGAGTGCCATATCAATCCTTTCCAAAGAGATAATATAACTCAGATCCAGGGAAAAGATTTTTACAAGTAGCTTGTACACTCAGAGTTTAATGAAATGAAGAGCAGCAAAGTAGGCAGATTGTGTAGGAGTGCCATTGGTAGGTGTGAGTGGGGTCGATTAAAACTGTGTGAGCTGAATATGCATTTTCATGTGCCTAATGATTTCTGAAAATCATTTGCTGTGATGCATTAAACTAGCCAATTTAAAGAGTGATTGACCAAAGGAAAGAAATTGCATAGCCAATAAAATTGATAACAAATTTGGGATAAAGTGAGCACCAATCTTAGAAAAGCTGTTTGTGTGTAACACCCACCAGAAATATTCATTATGAAGACATATCCACTGCATGCTGTTAAGTAAACTGTAAACTAAGAGTATAATATATGTGTGGTACAGAAATGGATAACTCTAGACTTAGAAGCTATTTTAGTGCCTGGTTAACCAAACATTGATTCTGATGAAAAATTGAAGCTGCAAATAGGAAAGAAGCTTGTAGACAGTGGGTTGCACTTAATGTGAAATTGTGCAAAATCAACTGCAGGTTAGCGGTTGGTCATTTCTGAACCACTTTATAGTGCAACAGTGGTGTTATGTAAACTCAAACGAATATAAATCATTGTCTCAAGAGTCCTAAGGGACCTGGCACAATCTCTCCACCAGGACATCTTCTTTTACAGCCTCATTACACTTGCCAGTGATTCATGGGTGTTAGGCTTGACTGAGAAGGGTGGAAGGGGCTTAGGAACTCAGTATGCTATATTTCAACCATGCAAGTAAGCATATTTCCCTGGGACTAAAAGGCAGCGTTTCTAAAAGAAATGGATTAATCTCTGTCTAGTCTTATTATCCTTTTGTTGAGATTTTCAAAGTAATCTAATCTAATGCTTTTTCCATGAAAAAGCATTCTCAGTATAGCATTGCACTGCAACTTTAAAGCGAGACAGAAAAATTTTATCAACAGGTATGCTGAAAATGGGCAAGGATAAGAATAACAAGGGGCAGGGGCAATATGCATGGAATGGAAATGAATTAAGGCCTAAACCTCTTGGAAATCAGATATTCCAAGATGTGTGCTAGAGAGTAATCTTTGGCCAAGTTACGAGTAAGTGAATGGAATTCTTCCTATTGGGATAGAGCAGGGTCCTGACGTAGTACTAATAACAAACCCCTCTTTTTTAGATCAGAAATAATGATTCTTTCTGTGATTCTCTTTTTTCCAGGCCAGTGTGGACATAGATTTGAGAGGGGGAAAGAGGGAGACTCTGATTCTTGTAACTCCACTAATGGACCATAAGTGAATTGAGAGAGCACTATTTTATTAGGATCTGCAGCATTGTCCACTATGCCTAGCATATTGTAAGTGCTACAAAAAATGTGACCCTAGATCTGTGAAAACAAAAATGTCCTTTAAAAATTAAACCAAATTACTATATTTAAACATAAATAATATTCTATTAGGCAGATTATGAAAATCTGTTTAGGGAATCATGTCTGCAGCTCTTCAGTAAAGCATTTAAATTCAGCTTTCCTATAATGCCATTGTACCCAGGACTTTGATAATATGATAATTATGTTATATTGTGTATGAAATTAAAGTAAAAAATAAACATATACACATAAAAAAGATAAATACAAAATAATTTGTTCATTTTTGAAAATATCAAATAGAACTTCTCAGTCTGTAGACTACAAGTGACTTCAATAAATTAAGCAGATTAAATATTATAGGTTATCACTAAAGATAGCATTGAGAACCATTAGTAAGCAGAACATAGAAAACATATGTATTTCTGATGAAGTTTAGGAATTACAATACTAGTGACTCATTTAATATTGTTGCCTGATAAATCAGCAAGTGTAAAAAAATATATGATCTATCTATTTTTATATTAAAAGATAGTATTTTGACAACATCAATATTCAAAACATAGGTATAAACTTAAAAGTAAGTAAAAACACAATTCTGACTCCCATAAATCAAATTTGCTCTTCAAGCCAGACTTATTTTTGACCTTTGGATTTATGTATCTAACTACTGGTTGGTCATCACAACTTCTGTACAATAGGGACAGTTGAAACAGATAATAACAACTGAATCGTATTTTCTACTAAATTGGCCTCCCCTTGAACATTTAATTTTTAGTACAACCATTTAGAGTAAGCTAAATCTGTATTACCTTCTCTCCCAAATCCAATTAATCACTCCTATCACCTGCCTTGGTGTAGACCCTCATTACATTTTATTGGAGCAGTACAAGAGCATTGATTACTAACTGATATTCTCAACTCTAGATTTGTTCCCCTCAATACATTCATTCACCTGTTGTAGAGCTCACCAGGCCACTCCCTTCCCTCAGAATCATCCTGTAGCTACAGAGAATCATCTAGCATCCTGAGCTCATATTATTATGAGCTATTTCTGATTTATTGCCTTTGGTCATGCTACCACCTGCAGGTGTATCCCCCTACTCCCCCGGCACACACTATATCATTTATAATTCTGCATTTATTCATCTCTTTTTTGTTTAGATCATAAGGAAAAAAAAAAAAACTGTGTCATAGCCATCTTTTATTCCAAAGAACTAGCACAGTTCTTGGTCTATAGCAAGTGCTGAATGGTTATGGAATGGATTTTCTGAGTCATAATTGGCAAGCATAATGATGGTGCTGACATTCTGAGAATAATACTTGCAAGCTAGAGCAAATAATCCCAAATTACAGTGGTTCAACAGAATAGAACCTCTTTTCTTTGCCACCTAACAGTCCAACTTGAGCATTGCATGTCAGAGTGTGGCTTTTCAAGATACAACTTCCTTCCATTCTTGCAGCTTCACCATTGCACAGGGTCTTGGAATTTTTTTTTTTTTTTTTTTTTTTCTGATCAGCGGGAGGAATTTAAGAAAATGGAAAATAAAATGGAAAAGAACCAGCACTTCTTAAAAACCCTACATTAAGCAGAACTAGTCACCAGGTCATGACTGAAGTGGAGCAAGGAAAAATAGTCATTGTCTGGGAAGCTACATCCACCAAAAGTCTACACTATTAATATTTAGGAGATAGCTAGCCATCTCTACCACACGACTTAGGAAAGCAAGAACATATGTATCATATTTCAGCAAAAACTAACATTTTCTGAAACTAACATTTTCTGGATTTCAGTTATGTGGAATAGGCTCTTAGGTATAACTTTTTGTTACCAACAACTCTGGATAGGCTTTGAGGTAGCATCAGACTTGGGAATGCTTTTCAAAAATAATTAAGCCCATACAACTTTTGTTTGAATCTCCAGCAAATTATAGGACCTGCCCAATGAGATTAGGCATATGTAATAGCTCAGATCTCCCTGCAGTAATTACATTTTACCGTCTTAAAACCAGATGTTCCCCAGTACAGGGAGAGCTGCACGTTTGCTGAAGCAGGTGGAGTGTCCTTAAACAGTTCCACTTTTCACATACTACAATTTGGAATAAAACAGAAAGTCCCTTTTCTACCTTTCAAGATAGTGCCCAAATTTCACTTATCAAAAACATCATTTTTGAAGAAATTGCTAGATTTCTTCATATGAACATCAAAGAACTATATGTGCAATTGCCCACACTCCCACATTTGATATATGTGAAATTAAATGAAAAAATTTGCCCAATAGAGATAGGCAGGTGCTATATAAACACATCTGTAGGTCATTTAGAGATTACTATCATCACTCTTTTCATTAAAGTGACATGCATATATTTAGAAACTACTTTTCAAAAACCTAATGAAAGACTGTCCTTGATAACTTCTCTTTATGTTCACCTATAAATCAACATTAAAATCCTTTACATAATGAAATGCACATTCTTGGCAAGGAAAAAAAAAGTGGTTTCAATATGTTCCGCCATTATTAAAAAAAATGTGGACTGAAACTTTATCCTATTTGTTTATATCATTTATACATTTGTTATTGTGTATGGGTAAAACTCCTTCACATTTTGAGTCTTATACAGTTATGAAGTTTCTAGTATCACATTTGCACTAACATTGAGATAATTGTATCACAATATAGAAAGAAATACATAGTTAAGGACATACCAAAATTCATACACATATCTACAAGGAGCATAAGTTTTTCATGTGGAGATTCTCAGGGTATCTTCTTTGAGTTCATTACGTACTTTCAGTAAATCATTTATGCTGACATGGTGTCATGGATAGTCTAAATTTGTGTTTGCGTTACAACAGCTATTTTCTGCCTGAGTACTCAAAGTCTCATCAACACCTGCGTTTCATCCTATTTATGAAATCCCTAGGCTACACAGCACTGTACATGTAGTGGAGACATAAACTTTTTAGGCAAATAATGGATTTCTGTGATCATCTCAAACAGGATTTCCAAATTTAATCCTTGTATAAAGCTTTTTTATAAGGTCATTTCATAGTCTGGGTATATTGAGAAAGCTAACTAACATATATAATTTACTGAAATAGACACCTGTTAGAGGTAAATCAATGGGATCATTTTTATACTGAAATCTGTGGGAAAATGTGTGGGAACAAAATATGATGCAAATTGAATACTAACTTCTGTTTAAAACACCTCTGGGTTCAGTTGATAACATTTCATGTTGAACTACATTAGAATTAAAGTTCCCAAACACCAAGATTTGCCAATACTAACAATTCAGAAGTCTTATTTGAAATCCCAGTTTAGCCTTTACAAAAAGCATGTACATATTAACATTTGTAGTTTTCTACTATTGATTAGGCAAAGGACTGTAATGCCTTGATTCTATATTTTTATATGGACAATAGAAACATTTGAAAGAATCCTTATTTGTGTGCCTTTGGTTGTTTTCATTTTTCATTGCTTTATGGTTATATTGTGAACAGATAGGTAATAGAAATGGAAAATGTTCTTGAGGTTAACTATAAACACTCCACCAAAATGGACATTGAAATGTGGGGACTTGTTTATGTAAGACTTTATTAAAAAAAACAGATAGCTTTTTCAGAGAAATGTGCTGTATTTGTCTCGTTAGAGTGGCATTACTGTATTATGACTAAAAGGATAGATTTAAAAAATAACAATCAAGGAAGCACTCCACTCTGTAAACTCTTCTTTTATAACATGTCTATTTTTGCCAATTAAATTTGGCAGTACCTGTAATAAAAATGATTACAGGACTATGACAAAAATGTGCATTTACTTCTCATTTTAGTTTATTTTTAATAGCACACTTGTTATATTTGAAGGTGAAAGCACAAGCTGTGTTTTCAAGATGTGTTTTTCCTCAGTAGAATTATGTCATGGGGAAACACCACCGATATCTATCAAAGTGAAACCTACAAGGACATAAGAGCTCATTATTAGTGAACATTGTTTGTAACCTTCCGATGGCTTCAGCATTTCTGTGACAAAGTGGCAAGCAGAATGAGAGATTAAAGCACATCATACCCCTGAAATTAACATCACAACATAAATTATGGCTTTTATATAAATCTAAAAGGATCTACTTTTTACTTTAAAACAATGAATTATTACAGCCTCCAATCTTTGTAATAAAACATTACAGTGAGTTCAAGTTGAGTGAGGTCAATGCTGGCTTCAGGTTAACATTATTGATTGAAACTTGCTAAAGCATCCTGGTAGATACAATGCAATAACTTCAGTCAAGAAACTAAGCAGAGGAACATAACATTGTGGTTCTGATGCTTGTTCTGGATAGTATGCTTGTTCCTACTGCAAAAACCTAGAAGGAACAAAAAATAATTAAACGTAGAATTGTATAACACTGTTAAATGACAGAATATTATTGTTCACATACTAATACAAACTTTGGTAGCACATTTGTGATTAGATCCTTTGTTTCCATTTTTAATAGTTTTAATAAATGAATATTTTATTCTTATTTATATCCTAAAAAACTAAAACTTAAAAATGGGTAATATGATGGTTTTCAAATTTATATCTATACTGTATATATAGATATATATATATACTATTTATATATATATACTCTATTTTGAGATAGTATATATAGTATACATACTATATATATTATATATGGAGTCCTTTATGGATCAAGAATTTGGAGGCCTTTTTCCTTTTTTTTTTTTTTTTTTTTACATTATTCCCTCTTTTAAACAAGGTTGATGAGATGATGGAAAATATTCAAATGAAGGCTGCAATCTGCTGTAATGGAAGAAAGCTTTTCTCTTTGCCACCCTGATATGGTTAATGCATGCATCTATGACCTTGACAATTTTCAGCAAACATACTTAAAGAGAACTATACTTCAGGCAAAATATCATAGCAATCAAAACCTTTGGTGGTTAAATTGACTAAAAATATTGGTCCATTATTCAATTGATTTCACTTCTGTTAGTAATACCCTTGGTTGACAGAGAGATTACTGGGTGCTTTCCCTGAAATGTATAACAGAATTCAAGTTTAAAGAAAGTAATCTACTACTGATTTTCTGAGGGACTTATCATTAAAATGATATCCCTTTGTGTTGTTTATTCATTCTTTGTTTACTCATGGAATGGTAAACTATGGAGATGACACTTGAAAATACAAAGTGGAAAATTCTAAAAGAACAATTTGCACTCTGTCAAGCACACACGTAGACCTGATATCCACTAAAATGGGTAAACTCTCACATTTAAAAATTTAAATAGCACTATTTGAACTTTTTCAGCTCTCAGGCAGATGAACATTCATATAATTGAAATCATCATGTGTATTCTGACCCTAATTGGGTAAGTTTTATATTAGGTTCACATCAAGCAATCATGGAAGCAATTATGGGCTCTTGTCCTGAGACTGCCATAGCCCAGGTGCTGCTGCCTGATAGTCATTTGGTAATTACCTTGGTACTTCCCAACTACTCCTTAACATCAGTTAAAGGATGCAACATACTTCAAGTGAAGTCTCCTTGGAAGTACAAGTAAATATTTAATTATTTAGTTTGCTACTTCATAAAGGGGCTGTCTGCTTCACCTGTGCAGATGTATACATGTGCAGATGTATAATGAAAATGGTCTTCTGAGGAGACTTGCACGGAAGTCAAATTAGAGATGAAATCTTTGCAATTAGCCACACCGTTCCTTTTGAAATATAGAAAATACCTTAAATAATAGTGATGATAGAGGCATTGCCGACTTTAAGATTTTTTTCAAGTCTTTGAAGTCTGACTTTGCAGAACAGATTGTAAATCTCTGGCCCATTACACACCTGCAGAGATTTTGGTGTTTTATTTCTCTTGGGTGAAACTGCAGAAGCCCAAACCATGTTAATCACTGTCAGAACCAGTTGTATAAAATGCCAAAATTCAGTGAACCAAGTGTTTTATAATAAATATGACAATATAGTCAGAAAGTTGTTCTGTTAGGCTTGTTATTTGTTGTAATGTTTCATTTATAATCTTTGAAAGGAGAAAGTTCTAAGGCTTTTATCAGAAAAATTTTAACCACAGGGGAGATGTCACCATATTATATAACTAAGACTGCTTGTATTCTAATTAATTCAGACCAAAGTAAATAAAATAATTTAATAATAGTATTTGATCTAAATGCCTTAAATTTGTCTCTTTTTAAAAAAACTTGTGTCAAACATTACTAAAATTTTTATCTGTCACTCTATGGATGACATATAATTAATAGAAGAATTAATATTTTCACTATATTATTTCATATATATCTTTTTTATTATCTTTCTTTTTTATTTAAAACTGAATCTTAGATTTCTACCAAATAGCAGGTATAATAATTGGGTCATGGAATGAATAATTTTAATCTTCTACCAATGTTCTTATTTAAAATAAACATTGAGGGCTTCCCTGGTGGCGCAGTGGTTGGGGGTCCGCCTGCCGATGCAGGGGACACGGGTTCGTGTCCCGATCCGGGATGATCCCACATGCCGCAGAGCGGCTGGGCCCGTGAGCTATGGCCGCCGAACCTGTGCGTCCGGAGCCTGTGCTCCGCAACGGGAGAGGCCACAACAGTGAGAGGCCCGAGTACTGCAAACAAACAAACAAACAAAAAATAAATAAACATTGAATTAACTAGATTTAAAATTATTACAGATAGCTCAAGTATGTCATTGGCTTGTCTTTACACAATATTCTGGCATGTATTTTCAACTGATTTCTCAAAGGAAACATATTTTGTGAAAAAGAATAAATATATCATAATATAACATAAATTGCTACATCCAATTCATGATGGACAATTCTGATATGTAATATCCAAATTAAGTAACATCCATATATTTCACATTCATGTACCCTCTGATTATATCATTTTAATATCACTTTAATTTTGAGGAAGACTTTCCTTCCTATTGGATAACCAATTACATAAAAGTAAAGTACTTTAAATTTACTTGCCGTCAGCACTTGTTTGTTGCCAACCAACACATAAGCAAAATGTCTTATGTTATTATTTCAGTTTCATAAATATTTATTTTATACCTATCTGCCATTAAAGTAACATTCAGAAGGGATGCAAAAAAAATAGAATACCTTCTCCTGGGCTGCAGAATTTTACTAAGAAATACAATAATACCAGGGCTAAGTAAATCACACTCTCCATGTGTTTCCACAGGGTTAAGACTATTTTGCAATTGTCTGTTACCTGCTTGGAGCCTTAAATCAAGATCATAAGCTCCTTGGGCAGTGACCATATTTGTTCACCATTATATCATTAGCTCCCAGGATACTGCCTGGCAATAATAAGGAATCAAATAATATTTCTTTTACTGAGTGGGTTAACTAAATGTTTAATTGCTATAAGAATTAGGGAAAAGTTAATGTAGTATGGAGTACTTCCATACTATATATATTTCTAAGGTCAGCATTATATACATGCTATGCTGCTCTGCCTATTTTCAGCCCTATGACTTGGATCAAAAGGAGTGAGACTCAAATAAATGTAGTGGTATAATACCAATCTTTGTTCACTACCATCATGTCCCTAAGGTTCCTACTACACCCATATATACCACATACTTATAAAGGATACAACTGGGAGTCAGGAATCTGCAGTTAGAAAGTACCTAAAATCAATTCATATGCCCTTCTCAAAAGTGTGATGAGAGCTGGAATAGTACATTCTCCAAATTTGTATCTTGGGGTATGTTTAGGCTACAACATTGAAGAAGTAATTAAACTAAAAATGCACTAATGAATTATCTACAAGAATTAATTTGGATACATTTTTATGGCCCCTTAGCAAAGACGTCTTTTCAATAATTTTAGTAATTACTAAAGCTATTATCAACTGAATTTTGTGTATGACTAGAGCTCTTGAATACTTATAACTTTTCAGTTTCTAGACTCTCAGTTATACATCACTAACTATTGTTCAACGATGACAGAGATGCATTGTGCCCTTCACAGACCACTAGCTTCTGATGATCTAATTTCATCTTCAACAATAGTTACAAGGAAGAGCAAAAAATACAGTATTGAAAGTGGTGTTTTAGCTATTGTACAAGTAAATGGTTAGAGGGGAGTGGGCTGCACATTGTATGGACCAATATTATTTCCAGACATTTCCCTACAGTCAATTCTTGATTTCCATGGTAATAGAATAAGTAGTTAGAGTATTTATTCTAGATAGAGTAGATATATAGATAAAAGTCATATACACTACCTGAAAGAAGTATTTTAGCTAGTAATGTAAAACCTACACTTATTTTGCATTCTCTACATATTTTACATATACATACACATATATTCTATAAATATATATTAAATATAAATACCTATGTGGATCCTTTTCTTAAACAGAACAGATTTTATCCTAGCAGGAAAGATAATACATTTCTAATTATTTTCATAGAGTTTCAACATATACAGATGAACAAAGAAGGGAATATCATCATTCATTAATCTCTCCCTATTTAAAGACCATTCAGTGTACCTCGTTTGTGTCTCAGTTGCCCAACCTATCCACTGGTTGAGGTTATAATGCAATCTGTCCCCAACCAGTTTCCAGCCCCATCAAGAAAAAAGGACTAGGCCAAAAACTGTAGATTGTCTTACCTAATCTTGGGGAAAATAAAATCTAATATAAAGAAAAAAAACATTTTAAGCAGTTGTGGTTTATTTCTCTCTTCATACACCCTTCTTCCTTCTAAATAATTTTTTGTAGTGAACTTTTTTTAAGGTTGACAATGTTACTGAAATAAGACAGAATTTTTAAAAGATTTTGATCTTAATTAAATGACTAACTTATTGTACTGAAATCCTGGATGTAAATAGAGTAAGATTCTCAAAGAGTTAATGATGGAGAATTGGACCAAAGATTAATGATGCAGAGTTGTTGTATAAATATATTTTAAGGAGGTGGAGAAAAATACCTGGATAATCCTTGACTGTATCCCATCAATCTTTGATGAATCCCTCAAGCATTCCTGTGTTAAAGAAAAAATAATTCTGTACAGTAGTTCTAAAGGAAATCACCACTGGAAGTCCCCAAAATGTTTAAGGAAAAAAAATTGATTCTAGATGATGCAAAATATAGTTTGACAATATATACCTTATGCATTGAAAGGAATGTTTTAGTTAAAGAAATAGCAAAATCAAAAGAAGGATTATAAGAGAAGTTACATTCTTGTTTAAAAAGAATTTGAAAAGTAAATATGTCTGGGAGAAAACTGTATCTAAGTTTATAATGTCAGTGTTATAAATGCCAAGTTATACCTACATTGATCAAAATTTATGGATTTTTAAAGCTATAACTTCTTTATAGCTACCCACACTAATTTCCTAATGTCACTTAGAGACAATTTTAACTGGCTAAAGGGCAAATAAATTGAGTAGAATTTTACCATCCAGGTATTTCGGCCTATATTTGGGATGAACAGATATTTTGAGGTCTGATTTAGAAATTCTTTTGCAGTGTTAAATACCCATTCCAGTTCATTAGTTCCACATTGTTACTTAACGGATTCTTGATCCTTCCTCAGGTATAAAACACCATTTAGTCATTCATATATTCAACAAGCATTATCTTGAGACATTACAATGTGCCCAAAAAAGATTGCTAATGATGCGCTTTAATACATACTTCCTAATGCTCTAAGCAAGGCTATAATTTAGGTATATATTTATATTTTCAAGGTGAAGAAATTCAAGTTCAGAGAAACTACCTGCTGGACCAAATAGATACCACCAGTTAGTCATAGGGGTGGTATATGAAGCCATATCTAATTGATGACAGTTCAAGTTCTTTCCACTATACGACTTCAGTTTTTCTTCCAATCTGTATTCTCTTCTTTCCCGATAAAGACAGTTCACTGTCTTCTCAGCTCCCAATAAGAAAATGAAAGAACAGGTTTTTTTATTATGTAAACTGAAAATAAAAACAAAACAACAAACAGATTTTGAATTGGAGATCAGTTCAACTGATTTCTTGTCTAATAATTAATGAATGTACAATATGCTCTTTTCTCAATTATATAAATAATCTTTCTATTTATGAAAATTATAAAAGACTCCATTCCTAATTCCTTTCTCCAGATAACCTATTAACCCCTCCCACTATAAACACTTCAATACCATATCCCCTAGGCAATTATATATTTGTACAACATATTACAGTATATTTGCACCAGTGAATAAATGCATTTGTTATTATTCTTTTAGTATTTTGTATATTTTAATAACTACATTTGAAGTTATCCAAGTAGATCATAATAACTAATAGTCTCTGGGTGATCAGTTTTTATCCAAAGATTTCATATGCATATGTAATAATTCTCATAGGGACTATGTGAAATAGGTACTATTATTAACCCATTTTACAGGTAATAAAACTAATGGTTATAAAAGAACACCCAAGCCCTTAGACTCTGGATTATCTACATTAGATTGTTTTGTGGCTTAGGTGTACTTTTTTTTTTTTTTAATTGGAGTAAAATTTCTTTACAGTGTTGTGTGAGTTTCTGCTGTACAGTGAAATGAGCCAGCTATATGTATACCTATATCCCCTCCCTCTTGGACCTCCCTCCAACTCCCACCCCCATCCCACCCATCTAGGTTGTCACAGAGCATCAAGCTGAACTCCCTGTGCTATACAGCAGGTTCCCACTAGCTAGCTATTTTACACATGGTAGCGTATTTATGGCAAACCTAATCTCCCAATGCGTCCCACCCTCCCCTTCCCACAATGTGTCCACATGTCTTTTAGGTGTACTTTTTTTTTTTTTTTTTTGCGGTACGCGGGCCTCTCACTGTTGTGGCCTCTCCCGTTGCGGAACACAGGCTCCGGACGCGCAGGCTCAGCGGCCATGGCTCAGGGGCCCAGCCGCTCCGCGGCATGTGGGATCTTCCCGGACCGGGGCACGAACCCGTGTCCCTTGCATTGGCAGGCGGACTCTCAACCACTGCGCCACCAGGGAAGCCCTGTTAGGTGTACTTTTAAAAGACATGCTCTGTTTTGTCATACATACCTCCTAAATTACACGCACGTTACCTACCTGCACTTGAGTTTTAACATAACATCACTAATTATATCCCAACGGCCTTTAGTAACTGAAGTAACAGTGTGATATTTTTAATACATACTCACAGCAGGGGCCATAAGATAAGATTTTTGTATAATTAGTAGCATAGTTAACTAATCAGTTGATTAATCTAAACTACTTGAACCATCACCTTATTCATCACATTGGAAATGTAGCAGAGGAGAAAAAAATTAGAGTAACGCATGTTAGAAATATAGTATAAAAAAGGAAAACCATAAAACAAAACCATTGAACATAATAGAAATCATTCAAAGAACTAGGGATTTAATATTCTTGCTTAAGAAGATGAAAAATAAGCTGAATATCACATAAATTATATAAGCATATGTATTTTGAAAAAAGACATATATGATGGTTTACTCTCTTTTTTGAACTTGCTAGTGTTTTCTTAGTTTAATGATGTGCCATCCTGGTATGTTTTTAAGGGAGAATGTTGTTTGGCTATCTCTATGTTAAATATCAAAATTACCGCACATGTTGTTTGAACTTCGTAAGCAACATTATTAAGTGAATTCAATATGAATAATTTGCTTTTAAAATGAAAAAACTAGAATTTTAATATAATATTTGAATTTAAAATGTCAATATGATGCCACAAAGATAAGTTTTTCAATGAACTAGAAGAAAAGTTTGGTATTTTGATATCACAGAATTTGGAATACTCATTTCTACTGAAAATTCCTTTAAGCAAATAAATAACTTCACAGCATTAAAACATCGATTTTTATTGTAGTCACCCGATCTTTTCATGGAAAACGCTTGCTGCATAACAGACTCTGCCCCAGCTTTCATTTAATTTGCTCTTATTTTCTGTTGTTTCCTTCTCCTGTAATAAGAGCGTATAATAATGAACATGATATTTAGTTAATGAAGAGTGCATTGCGTATTTAGAGATCTACATATTTATGTGACCTTCTTTTGTTCATAAATGCTAATATTTATTGCTTCTTTGTTGAGGTTTTATTTTCTGTTTTGTGACAAACAAAATTATGATTAGGGAAGCTGTAAAATTCTCATGGTAGCTGCCTGTGTTCCCAAGATAGCAGCATTAGTGTCTACAGAAGCAGTTAATGCTGTTTATCATTAGTGACAGAGGCTGGAAAGGACCTTCTGTGGCTTTTATCTTTCACCTTGCCAACAGAAGTTGATGAGCTTTCTGATTTAAATTCATAGGTGATGTTCCAGGATTACATGCACTTCACATGGACAAGCACACAGGTAAACCTATCCTGCTGATGGAGACTAATTAAAATCATCCTAACACTCTAAGACTGGACACCCTTATGAAAACTATTACTTTATCCATATTTAATGCTAAAGTTGCCTAATGGGAACATGAAATATAATACAGCTCATGGAGAAGTTATCCCATTCATGTCTTAAACAGGGTTAATTGCATTACGAGTGACTTTTTTCCGGTGTGTATAAACTAATGAATGAAAGGCACATTCTTGAAATGAATGTAAGTTTTTGAAATTTAAATTTTTAGTAGTTAGAGGAATTTTGAAACAAAGCAAGACAATTCCATTGATATGGTTCACTTGAGTAATACTGATCATTTTTTTCTATATAAATATTTTACAAAGTGTGGTCCCAGAAAGAGATGCCAGATACCATCAGAAAACCAGATTTTTAGGTCTGATTTATTTGGGAATTTGAGTGAAAGTTTAAGCAGCTTTTGGCATTCTGGGAATGTTCTGTATTTGAGAGAGTAAAGATATTGTGATTGTCCAAAAGGGTAATTTGGCATCTAGTATTTTCTGAATTTTTCAGGAATCATTTTGTGTGGATAGTTTCCCATGGAAAAATAATAGAAATGTTCTTCTATCATTGTTGCACACACAATTTGGTGTTTTGAAAATGTAAATGGAATAAATCTCCATTCCCACCACCCCTTCTAATTTGATGGTTTCCTCTTGCCCTCAAAATAAAAGCTAAACTCTTACTGTGAAAAATAGGATGGTTTATGGCCCAGCTCTGCCTTAGTGCTTGACCTCATAGCACATCAGTCTGCTTTTTGCTTCGACCATGCTGGTGTTTTCTTCCTTTGAACATGCCAAGTTTTTGGCACCTCAACACCTTTCTAATTTCTTTCCCTCCTGGTAGGAGGATCTCTTTTTACCTCAGTGTCAACTTTCTCTATTCAGAGAGATATTCCTCCCCTTTGTCTTTTCTAAAGTCTACTGCTCCTGCTGATATCTATCTCAGCACCCTGTGTAGTACTTCCCACTTTCTAAAATAAGTTTGTATACGACAATAAGCTGTGTGAAGACAAGCTATGTTTATCTTGTTCACCATCAAATCCCCAGTACCTGATGGCACCTGTCACAATGTAGTTATTCTGAACATATCCTTGAATGAATACTCATGATTCTCTCATACAAACTGAGGAAAACTGGGTAAGAGGAAAAATGTCTCTTTTTCCTTTCATTCTGTCCTAAAAAGTAAATACTCAAAAAAATAAACAAAGTAAACTGAGTAAGTTACTTTTAGGAAATAAATGGCATTGACTAATATTTGTTAGATGCAACCATCAATGTAATATAATATTAAATATGATAAGGTAGTATTTTGAAGCTCTTACGAATGAAGATAATAAAATGTAGTGAAGAAGAATGATTAAAAGTACAGATAGTGAGAATCAAGCAGCATGGATTGGTTACATTTATAATAACAGTAATAATTATTATAATGATAATAATAATAACATAAAAAAGTGGTTTCAAAATCCAAAACTGACCCAAAAAGTTAATGTTGTAAATTTATTTACCACAATTTCATGAAGATTGCTTGAGTGTTTCTAACCAGAAAACACTGTTATCTAAATAATATGGTAAAACTTGTCACACCAGATAGCTTTGGATTCTTCTAGAACTTACTTTTAAAGTAATATAAGTCTTTAAATGTAATGTTATTTATTTTAAACTGTAGGTTTTGAAGTAAAAATAAATGTTTGTATTTTCCTAAGTAACTGAAGAGACAGAATTTTGAAAATAAAGTCAGGTATTTTATTTCCCTTTGGGAATTGATCTGAGTTTACTCTGAGATATGTTTCTAGGCTTGAGAAATTTAGATGGGGAGGCAAACTCTTCAACTTTCATGTTGAATTCTCAAAACATTTTATTTTAATGCAATTTTGCTCTTGCCGTAATGATATCAGCTGTATAATCTCATTTCTTTTTTGCAAGAGAAAAGCATCAGAGTAAAGGGAATAGCTTTTACTAATAACAAGACACTCCACAAATCAATATTATACCCTTCAAAGGAATCTGAATTCACAGGATCAAGAAACTGTGACCTGCAAGATGGTTTTCTTTTTTCACCAACAAAAATACATTTTATTCAACTTGGTATATTTTTGGTTTATACTACTGGCATAAATTCATTTTATATGACTGGCAACTGTTACCCTATAGAGACTAAAACAGTGTCTTTTATTCTATAACTGGAGGCAATGCCACATTCAGCTTTCATTCTTTCCTGTGACCCATCTTATTCTCTGACATCTTTTGAAAAATACACATTCTATGCAAGAAAGCTTTGGCAAATGTTCTTGTTTTCCAATCTGTTTGTAGAAGTCAGCAGCAGCTGAATGGATAAGTATTTCTGGAAAATATGATGTTTAATGATAAGCAGAGTATTGAGTCCCCTTTCAAAGAGTAGAGTTGAAATATCTTCCCCATATTAAATAAATCACCTTGCTTATTATATGCACATTAATAGGATTATAACATTAAATCTATATTATGCATTAATGTAGATATAATATGATATAGATTATACTATAAACAGATTAATAATATTTAGGCATATTATTATAGTATGCAATTAATAAAATATAAATATTGATTGGAACTATCAGTGGTATTTAAGTATTCAAGAACGTAAAGCTTTTCCTGACCACTGTGAAAAGTAAGAAGTAGGAGAAATGTGCCAGGTGATCCTATACCAATGATTTAGAATCACCACATCTTTTAAAGGTAATGTTAAAATGTCTTATCAAAGATAATCATAGATTTTAAAAATATATATAAAACATCAATATATCTTTGCTTTATAATCAATGTAAATTTCAGTCTATAATACTTATTATGTGAATCCAGAAAAATATCAAACATTTTAACAGATTTAGAGTAAACAATTTAATTTGCATGTATATTATATAAAACTATTTTAATAGGTATGTTTAATTTGAGATCTAATCTTAAATTATTTAAAATGTTAATTTCAATTAAGTGTGTCTACTTTTGTTAAACTCAAGAATATACTAAGGAAAATATCAATGTATGTATTACTTTTTAAGTCTGTTATTTTTCTCCCCTCTTCTGTTTATGAATTAGAGCACAAACACACTCATCCAAATAACTGCATGACAAAAATCCAGTTAAACTTTAACACATTCATATTTTAATATCAAATATAAGTGTAGCTATTTGTAAATCATTGATTTTCTTAATTCTAGATCTCATACAATTCACACTTTCTCCTGATTCAGATCATCAATTACTTTTCTTTGAAGACAGATACTGAGACCAGAGTAAAATCAGAAAAAGCTACAGAAAAAAAAGTGTAGAATAGATTTCATACTATAATTAAAGGAAGTTAAAATAGTTCAGATAAGTGTCATACAATAGCTACCCAACTAACACTTTAATGTAATAATGTAATCTTAAAAGGAGAAAGCAAGGATCAGAGCTTCCAACATCAAACATTATTTTAGAAAATAAAGGCAAAATGAAAAAGTATAGCTATGAAATCATTAAATAAGTGAAGAGCTAGTATTTACTAGTAAATATTCATATTTGCTAAATACCCATACCCATATATTTTGTTCTTTCTATGAACATAGAACTTGTGTGTGTGTGTGCGTGTATCAAATATATAAAGGAGTAATATAAAGCATGCAAAGACAAATATGGTTGGTTGGAACTTATTTCTGAATGATGCATTCTACAGGTTTGGAAGTACAGATAACAGTACTGTGAGCAATTACCAACTTTGTTCTTAAGTTTTCTGCTGATTAAGCATTACATATAACTGATGAAAACCATACTTCATTTTGTATTGGATCTGTGAGATTTTGTCTTCTGATTTCTTAGGAGCTGTAATGGATGATAGAAGGGTCAAACCTATAAGTCTGAATTATCTGTCCAATATTTTTAAGTATAAAGTGTTTGGCAATTTATTTTAGATACTACAATACATATTTTAGAAATGAGAATTTTATGTATTCATTCTTTTTCATTAAAACACACACAGCATTTTCCCAGAAGTCTGCTTGCAATGAGATATGGTTTTAATAATGAAGTATTTTTGAGAGTTTATACTTTATCCAACCAAGTAAAAATTTGATTTTGTCAGTTTTGGTTTTGCCGCAGGACATTTCAGTGGCCTGAGCAGTTTTGCAGGATGCAGGGTAAATCCTTGGCATCCAAGGGCTGATTCTGCAGGGAATGCTATAACCTTGGCCTTTTGATCTTCATTGCTCTTTCAAAATGCTGATATCTTAGAAAAACTCAGAAAACCATTGCCTGGATATCAGAAAGGCAGGCCAAAGAAAGAGTGCTGGAGAGTTGGGGAAGATAAGGCCTTCTTTACTTGGTCTTTTTTCAGCTGTGGAAATGGCAGTTTGGGCCCCTGTAAGGTGATTAAGGCAGGAAGGACTTTCATAGGTATCAATTTTGCTGCAGACACTTTACTCTCTCTGGAATCAACAGGAAACCACTGCCATGCACTTATTTAATCTTACCAAGCCCATTGTTTCATGTCATGGCAATCTGTGATAAAAATCAAGTATGATCAGTTATGAATAAAAAGTCAATCCTGAAACATGGCAGTGTGGCTGTCTAAAAATAATTGTATAGTAATTTCTTGGAGACTTACTGTATAATAATTCCTTATTTCTGAAACAAAAATAAAACAAGCTAAAACAATAACAACAACACAAAAACAAAGTAAATTGTATTCAAAATGAGTTAAGATCATTCTTGGCTACAGGTGACGTTAGCAGAGAAGTGTTTAGATGGTTTCTAGGGCTGTCTGTGCTAAAAAAGAGGACTATCAAACAATAAGCATAAAGATAGGCCAGGAGTCACAGAAGACAATAAGCAGTGGATAGACTCATTTAAACAGAGATGGGAGGAAATAACATTAAAACAGCACAGGGTGAAAAAAAAACAGCACAGGGTACATGCTTCTCTCCACTGATGTTCATTCTTCCTAAAGCTAACCACTCTTTTATTTTTTTCTATCATTTCTTCCTTTTTATTATATATATATTACATTTAAGCATTTTATGATTTTTAATTTTATATAAATGATTTCAAATTGTATGTATTCTTCAACACCCTCTTTTCTCTCTCAATATTTCACTTTGACAATTTTTCCATTCATTTATTCACAAATTGATTTTCACTGCTATATAGTATTTTGTTTAATGAATATAACTTACCACAATTTATTTATCCATTCCTTCTTTGATGAATATTTGAGTTGTTTCCAGTTTTTTTTCCTCTTAAAAACTGTGCTTCTGTGAAAAGTCTTATAAATGATGTACCTGTACAATAATTTCCAATAATGATATTTCTAGATTAAAGAGTAGGCAAATATTCAAATTTATAGGACAGAGTCAAATCATTTAAGAAAATAATACTAGTTTATATGTAGCAACTGTCTTCCATAGGATGTGGTTTTTCTTTTGTATTTCTTATCCCTTTGTCTCTGAATTCTACCCTCACCCCACAAACTAGAACAGTTCCACAGGCAGGCCCTACCTGTAGGCTAAGGTCAGGTTTCCTAAAGCAGTCTCCTTAAATGGTATAAATGAGATAGTTTTAGTTTAACCAGGGCAAGCTCTGGGAGCTAGGATGGACTACCAGTACTTGGGGCAAGGGTACACAAATTAAGGTTCTGCAGAAAGCAGCAAGGAGGGAGTGAAATCAGGCCAGCTAACAAACCATGCCTACTGCACTGTATTTAGTGTAAATGTCTGGAAAAGTGATTTATTCCCCTCCCTAAGTCATTCATGTGATTCTGATATCATATTATTATTCACTATTCTATTTTACATGGCATGTTTACTGCAGATATTTTTTAAAGGAGAGAATGTAGAAAAATAAATACTATTTAGTATAAATAAAAGAAAATGTTATAAATTCTCTTTAATTCAATTTAAATTGTCTACTTCTCTTATCATTTTGTTACCTAGAAATATAATCCTATTACAATTAAACAGAGTTATATGCCCTTTATTGAGCTGAAGTTGGTATTTATTTTCAAGTGGTAAATATGTATTGGTGCAATTATTTTTCTAATACTGACAAATAAATAACTGAATAGTTAAAATACTAAAATTATTTATAACCTTTTGAAGGCAGAAGTCTCAAAATGAAAATTTATATTAATTGGTTCTATATTTTTCATGCAATTTCATATATAAAATATTTTTAAAATCAAATTTTGTATTTTAATAATCATATAGGTAGCTATTATTATGAAACACATACCATTATAGGTATTTTTCCAAATAATTAAAAATTCTGTCATCATACCTTTCAGAATTACTTATTTTACTTAGTGTGTGTAATTTAAGGACACAGAAATTTAAAGATGGAAGTTCAGATATAACATCGGAGATACTGGAGTCTATACATAGCCACTTTGCTTTTGTTTTATAAGATCCTCTGATTCTCACTTTTGGTTGCTGAAGAATCTACTAATGGTTTTGAATCAGATCACCCTGCAGGTAAAAATAATCAGGAGAGAAGAAGTAATTTTCTAAGAGAGGAGTTGCTCTGAGAATAGGTTATTTCCTTAAAGACTCAAAGACAGTTATTGGTTTCTTTGCACAACTTTTGAAGCTTTCAAAAATATGGCTTTAAATGTTAAAATAAATAAAATTTTAGTAAAGAACTACATATGTATGTGTGTGTATATATATATATATATATATATATATATATGCATGTATGTATGTATATAGTATATGTGAAGTCTTTTTGAGATGACAGCACTCCTCACTTTAATTTCTTTTTTTCAGAAAACCAAGGAAAGCTATGCAATGTATGGAATATACAACCCTATTATATGTTATTTCTGATTATAAGGAACAGCACTTGCCAGAGTGATTGATGTTTTAGCTAGTCCAGCCTTACCATAGCCAGGAAATTCTGTCCAATTAAGGAGGAAAGGGAGAACCATCAATCAAATCAAAATTGACAACCACCCCACCTCCACCATTAAAAAAACACGTTAGAAAAATCATACTTGTCCATGTGGTCCCTTTTCAAAAGGCATCAAGAGCTTTGATTTTTTCCCTGTGTATGCCATAATAATTATTAAGTATTAGAAAATAGTTTACAGTAAGTTGCCTTCTAAAGACAATATATGTTTTAATGAAAGTACTTAACATAGACCCACTACAGGAACTGAACAAACGGAAGTTCTAATATCCTTTCCCCTGTGACCTGAGAGATTTGATATATTTCCAATGACACTGGGATATTTTCTCAGGTGTTATTTAAAACAAATTCTGCACATTGATTCTCTCATTTAAAGCTAAGCTTTGGAATGCCCTCTTTTAGGCATTGCACATCACCCAGATACATTTCTAGGGTACCATATAGTAATTAGATTGATTAATCATTCAAAAATTATTCTAGAATGTCCACTCTTTGCCCATAATTTTGCTAAGTAAAATAGTCATAATCAGAACAGAGTAGAAGGGCATATTGTTGAATATAATTGTTCCAGTAATATGATACCATAAATAGTATAATAAGTAATGTGTAAAAAATGTCAGGGCAGTGTTGAATTATTCAATAATGGTTTACATTTAAAGGAGGTTAATATTTACAGAAGATATGAGGCAAACTCTGGACCTTGGGAGTTGTGGGTGATCTAAGAGTAAATCCAGGGGCAAAACAAGAGCTGCAGAATCTAACAGAGGTGCCAATTATAAAGAGCTAGGCAGAAAAGTGAGATTTATTTGTGACACTGTGAGTCAAAAACTAGAAACACCTGACCACAACAATAAAGTTTAAATGCAGAGTAAGTAATACAAGTTATAATTATCTCCTGAGTATCTAGCTGTCAAGCACAGGTATACATGACAGAGATGAATAGGGCATAAGGAAACTAATGTGAAATGACAAAAGTTGTATTGACACCAAGAGTTTTTTTTTTAATTTTTACCCAGATCATACTTTTTCTCTGATTGAAATGAAACTGTGGAAGTTTTTCAGTTGATCCAATAATAGGAGAATATTTTACTTGTAAGAAAGTTAATGGCTACTTTGGGATGTCTTGAATCTGTGGTGACAAGACATCCAAGAGATGATGTGTATATAAACTCCTCAAAATAACAAGAATTTATAAAATAAGTTGAGGGTGAATTTGTAGATCTAGGAAGCATGTGCACAGGAGATAGCCATGCAAATGAATGAGGTGGCAAATGGTCAATTATAGAGAAAGCAGAAAAGGAACAAAGAAAAGACCTGGAGACCACTTGTATATAGGAAATGACAAAGGAAAAAAAATATTTTGAAGGGCAACAAAAATGTAATTAAGAAGAAAACTACTTGTGTGGTACAGCATCATGGAAGCCAAGAGAAGTGGTTCAAAATTAAGGCAGTGGTCAACATAGTCCACTGCTGCAGAGATATCAAAGAAAATCAATGCTATCTGACCCAATTAACACTATAATGAAATATTGGCAAGATTTATAAAGAACAAGTATAGAAATTGTATGCATGGTGGATTACCAAGAACAAGAAAGGATTTTAAAAAACCTGAAATTTTATAAATTTAAAAAAACTTTTTGATATTGAAAGAAAGAGATCCCACGGCAGCTTGAAGGAACAAAAGTGTTTAGGTCACAAGTCAGTTTTACGCAAGTGCACCAGTAGGCACAGGGGATAGTAACCATTTAGAAGGAGATACTGAGTGAAACATGCATGAGGGAGATGAAATTATTCCTTGAACAAAGTTCTGGATGAAAGAGGAGGAGATAATACTGTTCTAGGCACCTAGACAACAATTGAGTGAATGAAATAAAATGTATAGATGAAAAAAAGGATTAACCACAGGAAAGGGAAAAGACATTAACTCCTATTTGTACTCTCAGATTTATTCCCCAAAATGTAGTTTTTAGTGGGTTATTGACTCTATATTTTATCATATTCTCATTGTGTACATATTTATTATGTATAAGTATGCTTGATACTATTTATATGAATAGAATACCCTTTTTCTGTATAAAAAAATTCAAGCTCTTGAAGTGAACTCTTTTCTGCCCATATATTTATTGTCCAAAACTGCTTCAAACTAGATGTTGCGTAGTGGTGTGTCTCATCTTGAAATTGAGGACTCTTCTACTTCTCTGTTATCTGGATTAGCCAAACTGTAAGATTAAAGGCACAGTCCCTCAGACTGCCAAGTCTACTTAAGACTTGTGATTCCAACTGCAAGCAGTTAGGGTTCAACTACAAAGTTAGAAGGAATGGTCCACATATGACTCTTCTCCCTTCTGATACCAGCTGCATTTCCAGGGGTTTCCTAAGACCATCCTCAGATACAGTAACTCACTAGATTCACAGAACTCTCTGAAATCTATTATACTCCTGATTTAAATATTTATTATAGGAAAAGGATGTAAATTAGAGCAAGCCAAAAGAAGAGTCCTATAAGGCGGAGTCTGGGAGGGTTCCAAATACAAAGCTTCCATTGTTCTCAGGATGTATTTCCCTGCTGCCATCAATGTGTGATCATATATATATATATATCATACATATATGTGGGTATATATATATATATATATATATATATACATATATATATACAGTGTCAACCTGGGAAACTTACTCAGACTTCAGTGTCCAGAGTTTTATGCTCCATCATTACATAGGTATGATTGATTGCTTAATTGCCCATGTGGTTAAACTCAATCTCCAGTACCCCCTACACCTTCCAGGAAGGATGAGCTGATATCACATGGTTGAAAACCCCACCCTAAGTCTTACGACCCGTCTTTCTGTTGTGGCCAGCCCCTACCCTAAGGCTATTCGGTGAGGTCAGACTCAACCTGAATCATCTTTTTCCCATAAACTACTAGGTGTGATCAGAGGGACTCACCTTGAATAACAAAGACACTCCTATCACTTCTCTTATGGAATTTCAAGGGTTTAGAGGTTACCTCTCAAAAGCCAAGGATAAAGACCAGACTGCTTTGGGTAAAGCTAAATTCTTTAGCATATACTTTTCTAACATGTTTTGAGTTGCCTCTTCACCAAAGTTTTCCAACCTTTGTTTCTAATCCAATTGGGTCCCAGTACTATATGTATATTAATACTTACTTGTTTGGAAAAAAACAACATATCCTGTGTCTAACAATAATGCCATTACTATGCCCTTATATGTGTAGCCATACATATATTTCTATTGCCTTCCAGTTGTTTTCGCCCAATAAATTACCACAATTTCCTGAAATCTTTAGTCCTAGACATTTTTACTGTTATTCCTTCCTTTCCCTTTTCCCTTTACAGCTCTCATTAAGTCTGTAGTCAGACAGTTTCAACATATACTTGTGAGACATTCTTGAAAATGACCAAGCTATTTAATTTTATTCTTTTTTTTCTATATTTTTTCTCTATATTACATTTCTATCTGCAGTATTCTATATGTACTCTATATTATGTATTCTAACCCAAGTCCCAGTCTTCTAGATTCAGAATATACCATCTGTGTCCCTCAACTCCTTCTTTTGTCAGGGTATTCACAGTCACCAAAATATTTTCTATCTTTCTGATTCTTCTTAATGGCACTTTTCTAGTAGAATATTTTTCCTTTGCCTCATGATTTTATGCATTATAAAAATACTAGATTCCTTCTAATGTGTGTGCAATCAAATGGAAAAACAAAGGGTTGCCTTCAAAATTTCAAGGCCAAGTATGTGACTATTCATTTGATATTTGCAAAGTACTTTATCAATAAATGCATTTCATGTTATTTCTACTCTCCCTATTTAATGATTTTCTGAAGAAAATTATTGATAAAAGGGCAAGTAAATGTTAAAAATGTATGCATATTTTACAAATTCTTTTAAAGTAAAAGAATGAGTCAGCATTGCAATTTCTGAAGCCACAATTGGCACAGTAAATCAAATCTGAAACTACCTGTAAGAAGGAACAGAAGAATGATTTGAAAAATATGTCACAAAGTTTTGGATTATACATTTGTTTTCCAGATAATATTTATTTAACAAATATCCAATGCAAGACATCACTCTAGACTCTGAAAAATATTTTTTTTAATTTAAAAATAGTTTGCTTATGTTATCTTCCTCTGAAGAAGCAATCAACTCTACTTGCCTTCACTTCCATTTCAAAAACACATCACTTTTAAAATCATTGGTTAGTTCTTTGTTGATACCCTTAACTTAATCAATTGCTCTTCAACCATGGATCTTTTGGTTTTCTCTCTCCTTTTCAAAGCACTGAAGAAGAAAATCACACACACAGTATTCATGTATACCTCTCTACATTCAATATGTCAGCCTGGCCCAAATTCATTTAGAACTGTGTTGCACTCCAAGGCTCTTTCTACCCAATTCTCCTTTCTTTCCCTTCTTGTTTTCAGAGGTAAGAGACTTGAATCTGATCCAAAGACTCTCCCTGCCTCCTCTTGCTCTCTCTTCTTTAGGTTTCACAGACATTTCCAATAAGTCTCTTGTAACTGTTGTGGCCTCTCCCGTTGCGGAGCACAGGCTCCAGATGCGCAGGCTCAGTGGCCATGGCTCACGGGCCCAGCTGCTCCGTGGCATGTGGGATCTTCCCAGACCGGGGCAAGAACCCATATCCCCTGCATCGGCAGGCGGACTCTCAACCACTGCGCCACCAGGGAAGACCCTGGTTTCTGCTTCTTGAAGAACCTAAACTACCAATCGTTGTTCTGAAAAATGAGTAAGCATAAAATGTATTCAAGTGCATAGGCAAGGATAAATGATCTCTACTGACCTTTTTTTTTAAAGCATAAAAACATTCTCAAGTCTCAACCAACTTAAAAATAATTTTAAAAATTTCTCAGCTTTATGATTTTCCTATACATAACAGTCTCCTCCATTCATAGCCAAATTGTAAAGATTAATTCTTATTTGTCTCAAGTTCAGTGTCACTGCCATTTATTTAGGGCAGCTATCTAGTTATATTCATGTGATATTAGGAAGAGGATGAAGAAAGATGTTCCAGAAAGCCATACATATATCCACCTATGAAAAACCAGGTTTGGTTTAAATGCGTAGTGATTACAGTCGAAAAAGTTAGTGATTGGACTTCATTAGTAGTTGTTGATACCTCCACTGAAGTACCTATGATCAGACTGAATTTGACAGTCATTTATTTCTCCTTCTCAATAGGTTGAGAGTTCCAACAGGATGTGAAATGTGTCTCTTGTCTCTGTAAGTCTAGATCCTAACACAGTCATAAAGAGATCAATTAATGTTTGTTGAATGAAAAAAAAATGACTAAAAACAGGAAGACAAAAAAAAAAGTAGAAAGGAAGAGAAATAGTATGTTCAGTTGTGAAAAGAGTGAACAGAAATTTTTAAATGAAAGACAATTAGTTCCAAAGGTGTATCCATAGATAAATAAAGACAAAGAAAAACTTATAAAGGGAAGAGTTCAGTGATGTTTAGGCGTAATAAAAAAGATTTTCTGGTAGAAGCAGGACTTAACCCAGATTTTGTGGGAATAGGAGGACTGATATGAATGACAAGCCAAGTGCAGGCCTTTTAGGTAAAGGTAAAGATTTGAGCCCCATTTGAAAATGGCATGCTTAAAGGAAAAATGAGTACTCCAGATTTGACAAGATAGAGGATGCAAATGGGAATTATTCTATATGATACAGTACTGTAATCTTGTTTTTGATAAAGACATTAAAAATGTCTTGGTCTAAGTGCCAGCCAAAAGGCCGTTCTTAGCAAGGAAGCATAACTGTCTCATCCCCTAAAACATAGATCCGTTACATATCTGTTTATGTACTGTTTGCCTGAAAATGTGATCTTCTCAGAACTTTTAGACCATACACATGTAGGGGTGAGGGAGCTGATCATCTTTCCCCAGCCATTTGGATTAGCTGCATCAGTACTAATGATCAAAAGACTGAAGAGTTTGTAGCCAGATCACTCTCAAATCCATCATTAGGAAAGAATTCCCTCTACAATGAATTTGAGATGAGAAATACCAGTCTCTATACAGTTGCAAATGACAAAAAACCTATTTTTATAAGCTGTGCATCATACTTTGGAAGGGTATTATTATTGGAAAAAGAGAAAATTGGGAGTTGTAAAGAAAAAAAGCCATTAAATTGTTGGTAGAGAAGAAGAAATAGTTATGCAAAACAACATAGTAGAGATCCCAGGACCTTGGAACTGCACTTTTAAATATTCAGCAAAGTTGAAGGTATTGAGCTAAGCACGCATGTCTTGCTAGATTTTTCCTGATCTATCAAGGAATGATCTTTTTAAAGCTAAGTCTAAGTATCCAAATCCAATACCCAAAGTACTTGAAAAAGGACTGCAGAAGTCCCTTTCACTCATATAGATGTTTTCCCCCTTGGTAGAGCCGAGATAACCTTCCTAATAGATATTAACCTGAAGTTTTTCCATTAATGCAGAGACTTAACTGCAACACAGGCTATGGGAACTAACAGCTACAATTATTATCAATTTTTAATTCATGTTGAGACAAAAAAACATTTACTAATATCTTTGTTCTCTGGAGTCTACAAAATAAATTTAATTTGTCTTCTACATGACAGCCTTTAAATATTTCAACAGTTACTGTGAGACCTCTAACTCTTCTCCTCTTTAGGCAGAACATTCATCCTTCTAACACTTCCACTGATGACATTTAGTTTATTAGTTTATTAAGTCAGCCCCCCAAATTTAAAACAATTCTCAAGATAAATTCTGGCCCATATAAAATAAAGTGAAGTTATTTTTCTGGACACAAGAATTATATTAACTCTCTTTGTGGGCAGCATCATTTCACAAAGATGTGTAGTAAATTTAGAGTCAATTCAAATCCTATACCTAAAAAACAAACCGAAACAAAACACATATTGCTGTTCAACTATCTTCTCCTCACCTGTAGTAGTGTTTTTCTTACCCACGTGGAGGTTTTCATATTTATCCTTATTAGCTATTATCGCTTTTAATTTTGGTTCATCCTTGTAGCTTACTGAGAACTATCTGGACAGTGATTCCATGCTCCATTTAGCACATTGGGAGCAAATAAGATTTTGATCAACTTGCAAGGCTGAGTTTCATGAACAATTTCTTTCAGGAATGCAATGTACAGGTCGAGATGAAGTATAGAAAAATTGGAGGCAGGAGGGCTTGTTAGAAAATAACTGCAGTAGTCCAGGTATTAAGTGAAACAGTCCTAGACTAAGATGCTAGGGGTAAGTAAGGCTATAAAAAAAAGAAAAGAAAACAGTAAAAATGCAAATTAACAAAAATAGTGGCTTACCAGATGTATGTAGTAAGGAAAAGGAATGAATCAAACAGTGACTGGACCATTACGTTTTGAGTTTGGGTATTTAGAACCTGATAGTAAATATGACAGGTATACTGAGACCCAAAGGAAAAAGGGGTTGAAAAGAAGGTTGAAGATTTTGACTTAGATATTAAATTTTAATTAATTTTGAAATGATAGTGGTATAAACAATTAGAAATTTCCAAAGTACATATAGGTGATGGGAGAAGGCTGTTATGAATCACAGAACTAAGGTGAATGCTAAAGGTAGATACTTAATAGTCATCTATGCAGAAATGATATCTGAAGCTCAAAGAAGGTCTCAGAATCTTTTAAGAGCCATACATTTTATAAAATTATAAACTCGTGGCTACCAGAAGTTATATACCAACCTAGGGAGAAAAATCTCAAGGAAGCACTATGAAAACATATGGAAGAGTTAACATACTAGAAAGAGATGAATTAATACAGAACAGAAAATATTGAACTTGTCTTTCAAGTGTTCTGCTAATGGAGTTCTCTGATATTGATTTTAAAAGATTCAAGATAAACTGTAACCCCTTTTGTTACTTAAACCTTCACTAAGTTATTTCTAAAAATGGTGATGTATTTGCCTTTACCTATTACTAGACCATTTTATTTTCAAACCTTTATCTTTAAGAGGTTGTGTATTACTATGCTCCTTAACTTTGACACTAATTTTAAAACAGTTTTTTGCTTTTTTAAATTTCAGTCCTGACACTCACAGTTAATAATCTGGATAAAGTTAACTGCACTCATTATACTCATATAACCATGGCCTAATTTGGAGCCAGTCCACATTTTGTATTCTTCCTCGGACTTCATTTATCATGATTTATATATGTATTGGAGCATTATTTATAAACTAGTGTTTGTGTCAGAGAGAAGAACAGAGTTTTGAGTAAAGAGTTTGTAGAGTATTATTATTGCTAAGTTCTTTATCTTTTCACATCCCCATTTCTGCTTGGAAATGCTCAGTACATCTAACATGTAGAATTATAAGAAGATGACTTTCATGCAAAGACAAAAACACAATCTCCGGTTATAAGTTTATATTTACTGATCTTCACAAATTTACTTTCCCATATTTTTCTCCTAAGAGACCATAACATTCAACATATGATGCTTTGAAAATTCAGGTAAAAAGCGGCTGTTTGTGACTTTTTTTTATAATGTCATCTTATGGCTGGAAAGCAGAAACACCCAAATAAAAAGGAATACATAATAAGGTATATATGTATGGTTTCAAAAAGTCATGAAAAATTGATTATTTTAGTGTTAAAAATAATTTAATGCAATTATTTTAAAAGGAATTGATTTCAATACAGGTTTAAATAAATAAAAAAGCATATTATAATTCAAAATTGATAAATGCCCAGCTATAATTTAATAAATATAAATGAAGATAATTCCAGCATTAAGATGCATACAGTATAGATGAGGTTGAAACTTTACTTCAAATGGAATTATATGCCTCTCTGGAAAAGTTTGTGTATTCCTTAGAGAAGAGTAAAAATACAAGGGAGTTTATAATCTGTTCTGTGTAATGAGAACAATATTTCTCGTACTGGCTAGAAAAAAATCCCATTGAAACTAACATTCTCAAACGATAATAAGGAATCAATGTGAAGTTTACATAATTTGAGTTACAGTTATACAAATTATACAACAGTGACTGAAAGCTATTCTTTAAAGTTTTTAGAACAAGTTCTGATATTTCTTTAAGATTACACATTTTATGCAATTAAAAAATATGCTCATGTTTTAAATGCTCATCTGCCATGAAGAATAAACATATAGTTAACCTACTTTAAACTAGTGATAAAATGATAACTAATTGGTTTATAAAATAAATATGCACTTATATTTTCAATATTGTTTCTGTAGTCAAAAGTCCAACCTTTCAAAAATGTTTTTCCTTAACCATATTGAGAACTTAACCATTATTTTTAAATAATTGGAGATTTTTAATGTTTTGTTATTTGTTTATTTAATAGGTATAGGAGATGCTCAAATTTAATTTTTCTTGGTAAATTATGTTATTACTAATATCTAAATTTTTTTATGCCTCACTGTTTTTGCATTTACTGTAACAGCAGGAGCAGTAACTTGAGCCTCTTTTCTTTGATAACATCATCAGTAATTTTATAACTTAGTTTTAGTATTTCTCATGAGACTGGTAATGATTATTATTTTATTGGTGCAACAGATCACATGTCTAAATGTTGTGGCTACCCAATATTTACTGAAGTTCCATGTTATACAGTCTATAAATATAAGTAATGTTAGCACTATTCATTACTTTTCAAAATTATGAAAATACCCTTCAATGTTTATCATTTAAAAAAAATGTTTATTTATCATTTGAAATAATAAGATAATGGAAAAAGGACAGTCTTTTCAACAAATGGTGCTGGTAAACTGGATATCTATTCTTACGTATTTCCGTTTGAGCTATAAGCAGAGCAAATTAGAACTGTCTTCTAGAATCTGGATGACTTTCCCTCTACCTCAACCCAAGTGATAGTCTGTCCTGGTTGCCTGGCACTTGTTTACCTTGTTAGAGATAGAACATTCCACAGGGTTCCACGTGGTCACTTGTGACTCCCAGAATACTGGAAACCAGAGGCAGAGCTGCTGTGCCTTCAGAGCTATGGAGGGCCTGCTGACTGCCACAAAAATATCTTCCAGTTTGTTCTGGGTCCCTGTGCAGGGCTCTGCTGGTGTTGTCAATTCATGAGACATGTCTCAGTTCTCTGGAATATTCTGGTATTCACTGCTATGGTGGTTTTTATATTAAAGAACTAACATACTTCAAGATAAAAATGCTACTCTAAAGGTTTTCTGCCTGGGTAGAAGTATGAAAAAATCTGTGAGAAGATTCAACTAATTACACAAGCCTATGAAGCACTCAAGTTGCCTCTGGTGGGGGTCAACACTCCAAAGTTATAAATGCTGTGTTAGGCAGCACTTAAAAATCTGAACAGGTCATCACTTTAGGACACAGTAGACTTTCTCAAAAAAGGACAGAAAAGCGAGCCCCTACACTTTCATTTCATAGACTGATGATGGTTTGCCTTCAAGGGCAGACAAAAATCATTCAAAGGATGCATCAAAATCCCCCCATCCCAAGTGACTAATGGAAAAAGCATTTTGAAAGCCTTTCAGACCAATGTAGAGCAACTTTAGAAGAAAATAATGGAGGATTCAAATGAAAATACTCATCATATGGAAAGTCTGCAGCTGGTTGCTCAAGAAAATGCAGGGTGGAAGCAAAGAGTACAGGAACTGAAGGAACAGAAAGAAACGCTTGAAAACTGAAAATGTGTGAGAGAAACACATTTTGTGGTAGAGAGGCTATAAAAAAATCTGTGACTGAAACCATGCTGAATATCATAAGTTTGCCTGATCACTTTAGAGAAGATTGCATGGAGAGCAACTTAGAATTAGAGGAAAAGATTAAATCAGAAGATGGAGTTCACCTAGAGTCAGGATTTGGTTTGAAGAAACTCATTGATGATGTTGTTTCCTAAAAAGAAGAAAGAAAGAAAGAAAGAAAGAAAGAAAGAAAGAAAGAAAGAAA
>NW_020837945.1:38132461-38252531 GCF_003676395.1 Aethalodelphis obliquidens
AAAGAAAGAAAGAAAGAAAGAAAGAAAGAAAGAAAGAAAGAAAGAAAAAAAAGAAACGGGAATTCCCTGGTGGTCCAGTGGTTAGGACTCAGAGCTTTCAATGCCATTTGATCCCTCGTCGGGGAACTAAGATCCTGCAAGCCGAACAGCAAGGCCAAAAATAATAAAAAAAGAAAAGAAAGAAAAAAACCCAAGAAACATCCAGAAAATTAGGTGAAGAAAATCAAATGAATGAAGAGTGTACAGGAAAAATAAGTCTCCAAACTGAGCAAGTATCTTAAGTCTGAAAATGCACAGCTTGAAAGTGAGATTTAGAAGCTTCAAATGAAATATCAAATACTGCCTTAAGTATGAAAATGGATTGCAACTTCAGAGAAAATCAACTGAGGAAGAAATTCACTGCTTAGACATAAAGAAGAAATTTCCCAAAGTGTATAGGAACATGAACTACAGATATTTGAAGGGGAACATCTACAGGAAGATGGCCAAAGACATGGAAAAAGAATTGTAAAGAACCATTTCTTTCTATCAAAACCAGACTCTTTTCTATGAGGAAAGAGTTCAAGAAAGTTGGATGGCAGCTCTGTTGACAGAGAGAAAGCTCAGCAATCAAAGAAAAGATGCTAGTGAAATACGAGTTTAAGTTCCAGCCTTTTTCAAGTGAACCTTTTGCTCTTGTAGTTCCACACACAGCCCACAGAGGCCTGCAAGTATCAGGGATCCCCTGGATCATCAGGCCCCCCAGGAAGAAGAAGGGTCACTCATGCTGGAAGGGCACAAGGATTCAGGGTCACATGCAGGTTTAATTCAGCTTTCCCAGTAGCTGACCCTGGACAGCCATGATGACAGCATATTTGCTTGCATTTTCTCTCGTTAAAAGTAATTTTGATTTATAGCTTTAGTTTAACTAGCGTTATTTAATTGATGCTATAATTGCTCTTACTGAGTTTTGATAGTAGTATAATACCTAAGATAGTATTTTTCAAATACAGATTTGTTTAATATAATTCTATGAATACATTATTTCCACTTCATTTTTCCTTCCAGAATTAGATAGTATAAGTATTATATTTTTATTTAAAATAAATAACCACTATTATTTAAACCATCATTGAAATTTGACATGGATAGAGACATTTGAAACAAAGACCATTTCTATTAACAACAACAACAACATACAAAAAAAGAAGGAGGCTACAGGAGTATAAACAACAAACCAATCTATTTGGATCCTTAAATTGTACATTAGAAGCACATTCTACTTTCCACAGAATTAGCCACTAATAATTACAGAAAATGGTAGTATTTCGCCACAGTAATAGTAGGTAGATTTTTGAAAATTAGATAAATTCAGTTATGAGTTCAATTCCTACCTACATTTATACTCCTGTTATATAACTACACTCATATTTGAAAGGACAACAAACTCAATAGGTTTATTCATTTATTGGTCACCTCCTTTATAGATTTTTGTCTTAGGTTTTTTTTTTAAATTCTGTGTAGGGTATTGTTCTTCATATTTTACTTTTATGTGGGTTACAAAAGAATATTTTTCTTAATAAAACTTTGAAGCACCTAATATAAAAAAAAACATCAACTTGTTATTAAATGTATGAACTAAGAGGGCTGACCAAAGCAGTGAAACGGAATGTCAAAACAAATTGTGACTTTGCAATATGAGCCCAGGAACTCACCAGATGTCCTCCTCTGGACCAATTCATCTTAAAATGTGCACAGTTTTTCAAGTAATACCTCAAGATGCCAATGCCTGTACTAGGGGCTATTATCAAAAACTGTAAATCTTTTTGTCACAATGAATTGTATAAAGCAATCAATCTCAATCCCTTGGGACAAGAACCTTGCAAAAAAAAAAAAGAAATTGTGTTTCACCCATCCTGAAGGACTAGTAAATCATTTCTAAATTGATGTCTAATGTTTACATATATATGTGTGTATATATATATATATATATATACACATATATATAATCTGTTTTGATAATAATTTAGTGATTTGCTAGAAACCATGTTTTCAGCATCGTTACCTCACAGTAAACATACTTGAAAGGCTAAGATGAAACTTTACTTTTTGAGATGTTTTTGCTTTGAACTAGTAGTTATTCTATGTTTGACTTTCTGTGGTACTATATTTTAAGAAAAGGTGCATGAATTTCTTTAGTTTTTTTGTATATTCTAGAGCCCTACTAGATGTTAATGTCTACCTCATGCCAATTTTATATTGCTTGAGTTGTTTCTATGTGAATTCAATGACACCGTATTCTTTAAATTTTAAAGATGTAGTTCTTTACTGCATATCAGACAGTGAAATTGAGTGGAAAGTGCATTGGACCAAACATTCCAGTGGGATCCTCACGTGTTGATATTCATACCTTCTTTCTCAAGGGAAGTTCTGCTTGTACCTAATTCCTCCGTAATTAATACTGTACACCAGGATACCTGTGAATATTTTTTGGAACGCTTTTACGGAAAAAGAAAACTTGGCCATCTGAGTCAGTAAGAATTTCTTCTGACATGAAGTTTGCATATAACATAATATAGAAATATCTTAGGAGAGATCTTATTTTTGATAAGTCACATTTTCTGTTTTTGACAATAGGAAACTTAGTAGAAGCATTTTTATTAATGTAAGCAACTTAGATATTATCAAACACTCAAATGCATATACGTCAGTTTGTTTATGGGAATATATATATTTTGACATATACATATAATTTTGGTTTTTAGATTTCTAACTTTTAGAAGATTCTATATAAGCAAAGCATTTATCACGCTTTTATCTACCCTAAGCTATCATATGTGTTCAGCAGAAAAGTGCTGAGCACAAAGGCTCTGCTGATATGACATGCTAAAAATGCATTTAATTTAAAAAAATCTTTTAGTATTGTACTTTTTGTCAAGTTCTGTAACTGAATTACATATTGTGTGAAAACTAATCAAATGTTCAAAAACTGGCCTCCACCAGTTGAGATGTAAAAAAAATCATGGAATTTTACATGGAAGTGGAAATCAAATTAATAATTTTAGTTAGGCCTATGTATAGTATATATTTTATGTATGGATATATGACATGCATATTTTAAATATAGATATAAGTAATCAAATTTTAAAATATAGATTACACCTTTGTTTATTGTGCTAGTTTTGAATTCTTTTATTTAGCTTGTAAGCTTGAGTTTGCCTTGGAATTTTAAACTTTTGAAAGAGTCAAGAATTTATTTTGGAAATTTTACATGTCATCATCAGGCCATCTCACCCTTTTCCCTCTCTTCATTCAGCATAGCATTCTTTCTCTGTAAGACGTCTGTCTTGTCTATTTCATTCCATCTTCTGGCCCTTTATGACCTAGTAATAATTTTAGTGATTACATACAAATTCATCTATTGCATATGTGTATGTACATTCTGTCTTCCTGATAAGAAACAGTCAATTATGAAAAGATAATTGGGTATTTTTAATAAACTCAGAGTTTGAAAAAGAGTAAAGGAGAAGCATTAGTAAGGATATTCTCATGGTTTATGCTGGAAAACATGTCTGATGATTATGAGAGTTAAGTATTTTTTTGCACTATTTATTTGATTGTCCCAAACTTTCTACAAACTATACATTTCTATACATTTTAAGAAAAAAAGTCAACCTTCAAGGAAAATCTAAGTGAAGATAACCTTCTTTTAATTCTATTTTGAGATATAACTGCTTGAGTTAAATATTTCTAAAATATTCAATATAAAAATATAGAAATAAAAATACTTCTAAAAATAAAAATAAATTTTAGGACATCTGCATAGAGTAGATTTTCATGGCTTTTTCTTTACATATCTTGAGATTATAGTAATATAAACATTGTAAATGTACAAAATTTGCTATCAGGCTTGCTTGCTTGCTTTGAATAAAATCTTTACTAAACTTCAGCTCTTTTAAACTTTGGTACTGCCAAGATCAACGTGGGAGAAAATGGTTTTGACAAATTTTGGAGTAGTAAAAAACACTTTAGCAGTTTGCATAGGTCTTCTTATATTAAGTTGTATTATATGTGATAGACATATAGAATGTATTGGACATATGCTTCTGTCATGAAAAATTATAAGTAGGACTGATTTTAAGATATAGCTAACTGTTGAATAAATCTTTAATGCAAATGTTTAGACATCTTCAGTGGTTAAACTGGTAATACTAGAGAACCTGAGAGGCAAATTAGAGTTTTGGTTTGTGTTACAATTGGTCACTCTGAAAGGTCTATCAGAATATAGCATCCATTTAGAAAATCCTTAAGTATATTTTATTTAAAATCTCTTTATTTCTTTATACTATAAAAGCTTTAGTGACCTGACCTAGTATTACTGATTGATAATAATACAAATAAATTAATTGAGTCATTACCCTGTTCCTAACACCGTGCTAAGAGATTTCTACTGCTATCGCATTTTGTCCTCATGGCACAGCTATTATTATCCTGGTCATGCAGCGGAGAGATTGAGAGCCAGAGATGGGAACTAACCATCCATGGTGCCCTCTACAAGTGGAAGGGCAACTTGAACTCCAGTTAGTCAAACATCAAATCTTTAATATCTCTGTGATATTGCTTCTCTGACTCAAATTTCTTAACAAATTCAATAATTTATTTTTTCTCAGTGTTAGCTTGATATGAATTATGAAACTAACATTCTTTCATAAATTGAAAAGCCTTTTCTGAGCTAGCACTTACTAAAAGCTCCTACATTTTCAAGTAGAATGAGATTCTACATCCGTGACCTCTAAACATCCCTCTGTGTGGAATATTGCACAAAATATAAGCCATTATATACAGAGAGAGGCATTTCAGGCCTTCACAGATAGTTTTAGTAGTGAATAGACTATAAAAAAACACTTGCAAAAAAGTCTTTAAAGTAGTTTATTTTGGGGGACTATCCAAGAGACACTTTTCTATCTATTTGATTAAATTTGTATTAAGCTTTGTTGCTGTATTGATTATACAAATGCTGCACAATTGGATTGCATCATCTCAATTCCTCTATAAAGTTCTTTCCCTTAGGACTTCATCATGGCCTTTGATTTGGAGAAGAAGCAATACTAGGAAGTTCTGTTTGAAGAATATTTACTAATTATCTGAAATTTTTACTAAAAGATACTGTCCATTTTTGTATATATCATAAAAATTCATTTGAAAAAAATCCTATAAAATTGGAGAAATGTTCTACACAAAAATATCTGAGGTTTCTTTAATTGAACAATAGTTATTCAACACAGTGTGTACTGCTTTATAATCTTACCTCTGATAAAATTCAAAACCAAATTTAATATATAGTTATAATAATAACTGTTGCCATGTTTGTTTGCATTATTATTCTCTAAACATCAGAACAATATACTTAACTACCTAATTGAGTTCTCCTCGTGTCCGAGAATGGACTCATTGATGTTCTCCTTCAAATCTGGTCCTCCTCCAATGTTCTCTGTCTTAGTAAATAAGACTACCTCCTATGTACATACACATCATCTTGAAACCACTTTTTTCTTCATGCTTCATCATGAAGCTTGTCCATTTGACCTCCTGAATATCATTCACAATTTTCTACTTTTCTCTCTTTAGAACTGTCATTTCTTGACTGATCTACACTTATCTTACTCTGGTATTTCTATGCCACCTCTTTTTTTTTTTTTAACATCTTTATTGGAGTATAATTGCTTTACAATGTTGTATTAGTTTCTGCTGTATAACAAAGTGAATCAGCTATATGTATACATATATCCCCATATCCCCTCCCTCTTCCATCTCCCTCCCACCCCTCTAGGTGGTCACAAAGCACTGCGCTGATCTCCCTGTGTGATGCAGCTGCTTCACATTAGCTATTTTACATTTAGTAGTGTATATATGTCAGTGTTACTCTCTTACTTCATCCCAAAGTGGACATATCCACTGCACTAAATATAGCTGGGAGAATCAGAGTGACTGCCCATAGAAGAAAATACTAACCCTAATTGTTCAGTTAAATGAACAAAAAATGCATAAGAGTTTAAATGTAAAAGCCAGGAAAGTAATAGTTGAAGGTGACTCTAATATAGTTCTGGAATAGATGACAAAAATATTTTTTTTAAGTTCAATGTATCTTTTTCATGGACCAGTTATTCCATAATTTCTGAATTTGGTATGTTTTGAATTTTGAGAAAGTAGAAGAGATAAAATAGAGTAGCAAAATACTGTTTAAAAAATGTTTTCTACCATACAAACTACAGAGATATCATGCTTGTTTTCTGCCATCCAACCAGAGTTAGATTGCCCATAATCCCTAGTCTGAGATGCACCCACGTAACAAGTGTCTAAGTAATAGAGTTTTCCTCCTTGTTCTGAGCAGTGCATGAAGTAGGAGATGTTCTCTCTGCAGGGGGGACTGGACCTTTTTCTGTCTCTTAAGAGCATCTGTTTTTTCTTTTTTCTTACATCTGTAGGACCAAGCATATTTGAAAACCCCTTGAGGAAGTACCTTGCTCCAATTAGATGTTACCACAGGATTATTTGGGAATATAGAAAAAACACAACTAATAGTCTTTCCATAGAGTTTAAAAATAAACAAGCACAAAATTTTAGCTAAAAGCCAACTTGTGGCTTTCACACAATTTGTGGCTTAATCCAGAGATCCACATTATAGAGACTTTAATGTTTGCAAGCTCCACAGAAGTCCTTTCGACATTTTAAGTTACAAATATTTCACGTTATTCTTGGTAAAGTCCCAAATGCTTTTTCTTATCTTCCAGAAGAAGGGTGTAACTGATGTTATAAGGTTTTACTTGGGGAAATGGAGACATCAAAATGGAATTCTCCTGAAATTTAATTATTATTAGCATCATATTAAGTATTGGGGATCAAATAAAGTGATGTTAGAGTTGAGTTCTAGTGAGTTTCAGAGTTGAGAAGTTTGCTATGTGGTTCAGGGGAGAAATGATATTACAGAGATGTAGACAGGCACCACATTATAAAGAAACTTTGTGCTATACCAGGAAATTTGCATTTGACATTACAATGTGATAATGACTCACCAAGCAAGTTAAATGGAAGAGTGATACGGCAAGATGTAAATTTTGCAGGACTACTTTAGAAAGCATGGCAGAGGATAATAGGGAAGAGAATAGGGCAGGGAGACCTATTAATAGACCTTTGCTTTAACTTGGGTTAAATGTGATAAAGGCCACCGTGAAGAGCTAACATTAAATGCAGACATATTCATGAAATTAAATTGAGCAAACCTTGTGATTAGATGTGAAGGTTGCAGATACCTCAGAAGTCAGTTGGCACCAAATTTTCTGGGACAACAGTATTTAAAAAAAAAAACAAACAAAAAAAAACCTCAGGGCTTCCCTGGTGGCGCAGTTGTTGAGAGTCAGCCTGCCGATGCAGGGGGTACAGGTTCGTGCTCCGGTCCGGGAAGATCCCACATGCCGCGGAGCGGCTGGGCCCGTGAGCCATGGCCGCTGAGCCTGCGCTTCCGGAGCCTGTGCTCCGCAACGGGAGAGGCCACAACAGTAAGAGGCCCGCGTACCGCAAAAAAACCCAAAAAAACCTCAAGAATGATGATAGATGTGAGAGTGGAAAATATGTAGCTATTAACACCCTCTTTTGTTTTCTGAGCAGTTTTGCATATAAATTCTGCACTAGTGATGTCTCCTGAGTACTCTGTAATCACTCTTTTTCTCCTTTCAGCCTGCTGTTTATTTCTCTTTGTATCTTCCCTGGTTTAATCATAATACTTGACAAGTAAAGGGAGAAGGACAAGAAGGAACCCATGTTAGTCACCAAGTTTGATCCAGCAATAAAAGGAGTAAAACAGAGCTATTCCAAATTATGTTCTCATTTCAAACCCCAGTTAAAATAATAAAGTACATAACTATGTGCATTTGTATGCATACCACCCCTGAGGCCCATCATATCCCATGATTTGTGAATTTTAATTCTTACCAAATGACTTTTAGAGAATGTTTATGTTTATTCTAGAGTCACGCTAAACTAATCTAATGTTCTAGCATTAGGGAAACTTTCAGGCAAATGTACTCTTGAGTACTTTGTCTGATTTCACACATTTCTATTTTATACCTATTTTTTTTTTACTTTTTGAATATTATTATATGCTGACTTTTCTCATACAGCTTACTATCAAACATATTTGCCATTTTTCTGCAATGTGCATATGCACTATTATTAGATTGCCTTCATAATTTTCTATTTTCTAGTTTAATCAAGGAAATTTTTAAATGGACTTTGCTTTAAAAAAAGAAATGAAACAAACTAGAAAAACCCTATGATGTCTGATTTTGCAAAATAGTTAAAAACAGTTAACTCCATTGAGAACAAGTTGTTTTTAGCAACAGCCAAGTTATACACTGAAAAAGACCATCAGAGGGAAGGAGGAAAAAATGTTTCAGAGACATTGAAGTACATCATGAATTAAAGCTCTTTGTTGGTGATAGTAACAGAAAAGAAACAAGTGTACAAAAGAAATATAACGATCATGATGAAGAACATATATTAGGAAAGGAAAGAGGCAGAACCACAAAGAAATAAGAGCCTCAAACAACAGATCTACTGACCCACCTGATAGCTGGTGGTATAGTCTGCTTCTAATGGCAGACAAAATTGTGTAGGCCAATAGCCTTATCAACAGCAATCCCAGGCAAAGGATGCAAAGGTGTCCTTTTTCAATACAGAGGATAACTGTTCAAGCCATACTTTGACAGGGGTACCCTTAAGTACAATAAGGCATTCTGCCTTTGAAAAATGTGTTACTGTCGGTTATATACAGTTTGACATGGTACCAAGAAGACATGCTGTTATAAATCGATCTATTGTATGGCGGCTGATAGAGTGAAAGAGCAATATGATTTAGAAAGGAGGTTATTCTAGGCATCTTACTAGAGTATGTAAAGGCTTAGGAAGCAAACATAAGACTCGGGAAAGATGAATTTGCACTGAGCTGCAATAGGATTCATGAACATGACTGGAGATCCCAACAAACCACGTGTGCTTCACCTGCTGGGATAAATGTTCATAGAAACTTCAAAGTTTAGAACTTTGTAGTACTGGTAACATCAGTAAAATTTCAGTATACTTTAGTGTGTTAAATTAGGTTCTATGATTTAAAACATACCTATCTAAATAAGTAGGGTCATTTTTTTCTGAGAGAAACATAGTTACCAAATCATGGATTATGATAAAAAATAACTGTAATAAAAAATTTCAATTTCCATACTGAATGGCATCATACAGATCGTTTAGGCCCAATCCAAGTGGTGTGTTGGTAAAGCCTAAAAATGGGCTCTCTGGGGGGTAAAAAAGACATGATTTGCAGCATTTACCAAATTCCATAGTTGAAATACCTCAACTATAGCTGATTTCAAGATAAATTGGCATAACTGAACACAGAGTTTTGAGAAATTATGCATACAGTAGGCTCTTACAAGTCTGGTAGGAACCAACTCCAGAACACCACAGAATTTAGATTGAAAACATCATTTAAAGAAAGATGTCATATCATGATTTTCTGTAAGAAGTTTACAAAGAAAAGGGAATTTAGAATCAGAATAATTTTATTGAAAATGTGGTTTCTTAAATGAAAATCAATAATATACAGTAGAGGGCTTTCCTGGTGGCACAGTGGTTGGGAGTCTACCTGCCAGTGCAGGGGACATGGGTTTGAGCCCTGGTCTGGGAAGATCTCACATGCCACGGAGCAACCAAGCCCATGCACCACAACTACTGATCCTGTGCTCTAGAGCCCGTGAGCCACAACTACTGAGCCCACGTGCCACAACTACTGAAGCCCGCACACCTAGAGCCCGTGCTCCACAACAAGAGGAGACCCCACAATGAGAAGCCCGCACACCACATAGAAGAGTAGCCCCCACTCCCCGCAACTAGAGAAAGCCCACGCATAGCAACGAAGACCCAACGCATCCAAAAATAAATAAATAAATTTTTAAAAAACCAACACAGTAGATAAACTCTAGAATTTTAGAACTGGCAGAGTTTTTAGAGTTAGAAGGTCACCAATCAAAACCATAAAATGAATTCTCTTCATGTCACATGACCAGTTTGTATTAAGACTATGACAGGTCTTCTAGTCCCAAGCTATTTCAATGTTCTGTTATGCTCTAGTATTATCAACTTAATGAAAAAGTCATAATTAAATCAACCAGGTGCAGTCTCTACTGAAGGGACAAGTGGAGCTCTAGGGGAGATTAGAAATATTCTTTGCTGCAAAATTACTGTGCTCTTGAAAATAAAAAGGAGAAATACACAGTTAAGAAAATGCGGTTGATAGTATGAAATTTGTTTAAGGTCACATAGTACAGGCAGTTAGCAAAATGCATCACACTACAATTATGGATAATTTGAGAAAGGGTAGTCATGGATTGCAAGACTGATATGGGTTTTCATTACTAAAACACTGATTTTTTTTTAATGTTATTGTCATTTCAAGAAAAACCTGAAAGTTTTTAAGCTAGTACAAAATTTTTTCATTGCTTTGTAGCAACAGTGATTTATTTTTTCTCAATATGTATAATTTATATAGGCACACATTCAGAAACAAGTATATTTTCCTTAGTTTGTGCATATGATTAAGGTGAAGAAAAGTACAGTTGTAAGAAAATAAAATGGGCAAAAATAGTGAAAGTGTTGATACAGGGGCTTCCATTTCATTCATACCTTCTGGTATGGAAACAAAATTCTGTGTTTCATAGATTCAGGTGCTAGCTAGGAGACTGGCTAGATATTTTGATAAATTATTGAATTGGCCAAAAAGTTCATTCGGGTTTTTCTGAAAAACCCGAACTAAATTTTTGGCCAACCCCAGTAATTCACTTGTGATATTAGTGAATGATCATAACTAATCATATCATGTCCTTTAAGACAATCTCTAACTGTAAAAATTTGCTGATTAATTAACACCACAGTGAAATGGTCTTCAACAAAACGCAAAACTACAATGGTCTGTTTTTTTCCCCTCTCTCTCTCTTCAACCTGTACATGTGGATTTTTTTTTTCTTTTTCTATCTAAGGAACACTGTGGAATCCCCTAGTCTCAGTTCTTTCTGCTGGCTAAGCAATCCAGGGGCAGCTTTTGATTTACATTCTTATATAATTTTTTAAGCTGATAATTCTAATAAGCACTTTACCAGTTCCCCTACGGATTTTTGCAACCATTTCAAGCTTTTCACATTTTCTATTCAAACTTTATTTTACCTTGCCTGTCATTTCTCCTATGTTTCTGAAACTCTCTTTCTGCCTCTGGGTTTTGGAGGAAAGAGTGGAGTGGAAGTGCTATTTCTCCTTCAAGCACCAGGTATTTGTTTTTATATTAGAGGCATACTTTTCCTGAGGACTCTATCAAGTTGTTTTGACTTGTTAGCCGAAATTCTTATTATTAGCCTGAAGACTTCATGTGTTCTTTAGTTTTGAAAAAATAAATGCAAAACTGAACCAAGCCGGTAAAGTACAAATGCCTTCACCAGTTGACCACGCAGTTTTGGTGTGACATTAATTTGAAAGAACCTCATTCTGAACCACTGAGGGTTTGCTATATGTAGTGTTACCTCCACTATAAAATCTTGTGTTTAACTATGTATACACAGATATTTTATCATCAGACGTAAAAGCAGAGGTCTCCCTACTGGCTTTCAAAGAAGCTGGTGTCAATTTGCTTTCACTTTCCATCTTCAGGAAATGTAGAAAGAGAGTTGTTTGGTACTAAACATTTGAAAACGTTTACATATATCGTCTAAGGCCATGTTTTTCAAATTTGGCGAGCTTAAGAATCACCAGAAGTGTTTGTTTAAATGTATTTCCAGGGTCCTCTCACCCAGGAATTCCAATTCAGGAAGGCATGCAAGTGGACAGATGTCCAGGCTTTGCAAAACCTGGCCTAGGAAATAGTAAATTCAGTGAAGAAAAACAATCTATCAGACTGTTCCACTGACTTTATTTTTTCTACAAATGAATTGACAAGATAAAATAGTTGATAAGAATAACTCCTCTAGACAGATTCTTCACATACTTTTCCTCTGTTTTTCAGATGATATTAGTGATAGTTTATTTTAAAAGACATTTAAACACACTTTACAAAATATTACTAACGTTGTACATTTTATAGCACGAGTTCATGAGAGCTATTAATTGCATTTCTGATACAAGCTATGTACTTCAAACAAGATTTTAGCCTAACGCCTTGATTTTAAAGTTATGATTTGTATACAAATAAGGGATTTAAGATTCATCGGCAGTAAGATCAAAGCCTGTAAGGGAAAGTTGTGTTGTCAGCTTCATACATAAATATATTAGAGTTTCTCTTAGGGATAAAGCAACAAGAATATTTAATTATTGCAAATTTGTGGGGGGAGCAGTGTATATTATTTATTGTGGCATTTCATGCTAGATTAAGCAACATCATAGTAATGCCAGTGCCATTTAGAAGCTAAAGAATTAAAATAGAACTCCCCAAAGGACAGAAAATCATTATAAATCTTGTTGTTTTATACCAAAATATTTCTTTGCTAAAATTTAAACTTTTCCTATATGTATTTCTTTATAAAACAGCTAGATGAACCACGCGCTGTGATATAAAATACTATTATTTTGTAATAGGAATGAAAACCAGATTTCTAAAATCTATTTAAAAAAAGTAGATACCCTAACAAACCTTATTTTCAGAGTTTTCTATATAATAGGAAATTCATATACTTGTAGCAAGAACTAAATATAATATTTAGAAATATTTTCATTATTTAATCATTTTTATACTTTTGATAATTTTAAGTTAAATTGTTCTTTATTCACCAATAGGATCAAATATAATTATATTTATTAACTCACAATACTTTCTATTTGAAAAGTTAAAATACTGTTAGACAGAGAACTTAGACCCATGAAAATAAAGATTTCAGTGTATATCCTGCAGAGATATTAGAAAATAGGAAAATTTCACATACAATGATTTATACAACAGAGAAGCCTTATTGAACTGAGCCCCATGCATTTTAAAAGTGGTCTTAAATTACCACTGCTTGGGACTTCCCTGGTGGTACAGTGGTTAAGAATCTGCCTGCCAATGCAGGAAACATGGGTTCGACCCCTGGTCTGGGAAGATCCCACATGCCGTGGAGCAACTAAGCCCATGCACCACAACTACTGAGCCCTCGTGCCACAACTACTGAAACCCGTGCTCCACAACAAGAGAAGCCACCACAATGAGAAGCCCGTGCACCACAACGAAGAGTAGCTCCCGCTCACCACAACTAGAGAAAACCTGCGCAGAACAATGAAGACCTAACTTAGCAAAAAAAAAAAAAAAAAAAAAAAATTAAAAAGAAAATTTGCCACTGCTCTTCAGGACTCTGCTTTGCCCCTGATGTCCTGGTCCCAAATGAGCAATGGAAAGAAAGAAATCAGGGTGCTACTTATAGCAGCCAATAACAGTTGTGTGGGGATCAGGGACAGGTCTTAAATATGAAAGAAAGCTTCAAAAAGTATGCCTGCATAATTTATTTTTTCTAATTAAATAGTACTGTATTATATGATTAATATCACTGTATATACATATATATGAAATACATAAATTGAAAACCATCATTCATTAATGATTCTGAGGGTAAATATTGTCAGGAAAATGTCCTATATCCCAGGCAGTCTCAAAATCTTGACTATGCTAAGTTAATCTTAGACTAAATTAAAAGGAGAGTGAAAAGTAGGTTGAGTCTTGACTTGTGACTATCTCAGCTTTACTTTTCATTTGTGACTTTATTCAAATAAAGGCCCTGGTTATAAAAAATCTGTGATGTGCATTTCCAATTTGAGTTTCTGCATAGATGATTAAATGCTAACATATAGAAAAACATTCAATGGTGTAGAAAATTGAAGAACTTATAAAAAAGTCCATCAAATGCAGAAAGAAAACAGTAAATCTTTGAGTTTTCAATTTTATAGTCATAAAAAGTTACATTTTATATCCATATATTCTTTACTAGCTATTGCATATTGCATAGTGTGTTTAGACAAAATCAACATGGAAACTAACTAAACTCATTTGTTAAACCTGTTTGCAAATCCTGCTTTTTATTTCATTCTTGTTCATTTACACTGTACTCTGATTTCTCACAGTTCTGGAGGCTGGAGAGTCCAAAATCAAGGTGTTGGAAGGTAGATTTGATTTTCAACTTTCCAGATTCCATAACTGTGAGAAATAAGTGTTTAAGCCACGCAGTCCAAGGAAATTTGTTTTAGTAGCCAGTGCAGACCAAGGCAAGTAGCAAGGTTCTAGAGCCTGAACCATATATTTTCTTATAAGATTTACTGGAAGTGTTCTTTAGATTTCAGTAAAGAACAAGCATTAAATATCTCCTATACCTATTCCAAATGGATTTTAAACTGTCTTTACCAGTATAACATAATTTAAAACAAAGTCTTACTAGGGGATTTTTAGGGCAGTGAAATTATTATGTATAATACTGGTGGGTACAAGTTATTATACATTTGTCAAAATCTGTGGAGTGTAAAACACAGAGAATGAGCCCTAATGTAAACTATAGCTTTATTTAATAACAATGTATCAATATTGGTTCATCAGTTGTGACAAATGTACTATACATTATTAAAGATATTAAAGAGGATGAGAGATATATGGGAACTCTCTGTACTTTCCTTTCAGTTTTCTGCGAACTTGAAAGTATTTTAAAAAATAAATTCCATGAATTAAAAAAACTTGAGCCAGGCAAGTGTTGCTTATGTTACAACGAGTGTCATAGGTCTACTTTAGTTGGGAGTTAGACCCAGCAAATGATCAGTGTGATAAAATCTTCCTATGGTCCTTTTACTGGCATTATATTTTAGTCTGTATTCTGCCTAAAAAACACTTTTATGTAGAAGAAAAATACATGACTTGTTCATATTTCCAGTGAATTGAGTAATTCTTATAACAATTGAAACAGTCAGAAAATGAAAAAATAAACTCAGATGTAAAACTGAAACTGCACTTTCCTTCCCTTCAAAATAACATTTGCAGTGGGAGCTGGGCATTACTGAAGTGGTCATAGAAAGAAATTCATCTTCTAATAATTTAGAAGTAAAAGACAGTCACTATTTAACAATAGTAGAGCATTTAGTTTCTCTATCTACACTTTTTCTGACTATTATGACTGTGTTTGACCCACCTCCCTAATTTTTTAATCTTATTAGCTCATTTTGAGAGAAAGAATGAGAAGGGTTAGAAAACTAAGAGTGCCAAGATTCCAGAGAAGTACAATCAGTAATTTCATTGCCCACTATTTTAGATTGACCTATTATATAGATACTAATATTTCTACATTGTCAAGTCTGTCCTCACTCATGTAGACCATCTATTCATCATATAATACTGACCACATGCTGTAAATAAAACATGGGCTAAAGATATGTGTCTCTTATTGTTATGGGTTGCTATTCTTTGGTTCTAGAATACCAAGTCTGAGAGGCCACTTTGAATCTTGAATATTGAACAATAGAGGCTTAAGCTGGATGGAATGAAGAGTCACTTTTTTTCTTATGATGAGTGTCCTCTATCACATCATGACAGATGCCACTTAGCATTCCCAGCTTATTCTGCATGTACCTTGTATAATTGCAAAAAATATACCTTACAACCCATTATAGAAATATGACTACGACTACTGCAACAAATAATAATAATATAATAATAAACCACGTTTTTTATCATTAAGCTTGGTGTCTACTAAACCAGTGATTCTCAAACTTTGATGTGTTTTAAAATCACCTGGAGAGTCTTCAAACCCAGATTTCTGACGTTCTGCATTCGATGTGCATTTCTAGCAAGCTCATAGAAGACGTGCCAGTGTCGTTGACCTCCGACCACAGTTTGAGAACCCCTATACTAAATCAAATCATTGATAACAAATCCTGCCAAAGCTTCAAGAAGTAAAAAGGTTTTCATAGTGGGAAGAGAGTCCAGTTATGACAGTTAAGCATGTACCAAGATTTCTTCCTGAGATAGTTTTAAAAGAAAGCAGTTTAAAAGAAGTTCTTAAGAAGAACTACTTGTTATTTAACATGTCTACATTGATAGTCAGTTTTCTTTCAAACTTTTGCTGGACTAAAATTAGAAATAACCCCTAATGCACGCTCTTTGACCTTTTGAATGTATCTACTTACCCATGTCTAATATGGATAACATTTTCTGATATAAGACATTTCTCGCAATCATTAATCTCTAAAATATATTTTAAATTTAGTTCTACATTTCATATTAGAAAAGAAAGAATAGAAAATGAAAGACAGGACATAGGTGACTTCAATTTCCACAGAAAATATGTGGTAAAATGATGATGAAATTTGCAGGGTTTCTATTTGTATGTCCTTAGAAGGAAAAGAATTTATAGCCCAAACTACTTCTCTTCAAAGAAACATGCAATGTGTTTCATGACAAAAACAGGACCCATTTTTTTTTCTTTTTTTCAGGTTGGAAATTGTTAGGAATGGATGATAACTGAGGCAAAATATTGAAAAACTGAACTAGAAAATCTTCACAGCTAGCTAAAGAGAGCCATAAAACATTTCTGTCAATCACATTATTTAAACAAAAAAAAAAAAAAAAGAAGAAATTAAACTGTGTTTCAAAGAAAAGGATGACACAATGAGGCGAAATGAAATTTCTTTGGTTTCTTTTTTAATTTATAAGAGTTAATGCTTTTTGTACCTTTGTTGGCTTATGATGTGTTGTATTGGCTTTCAGTTTTTTAAAGACAAGGTAAATATTTTGGGGTAATTTTGTGAACCACAAACCTAACAGTTTTGATTTCACAGAATCTCACTTGCCATGATGTTAGTAATATATTTGTAATTTTTGTTGCTATTTAATTAGCAGAAGAATCAAAATTAATATACTCTTTACCCAAAGCACTGTATGAATGCCTGTCAGTAATTTTAGACTTAGTGATCAGAAGATCAGACTCAAGGTAAAGATGAAATGCTATAATATGACTTTGAGAAAAGGTATATGCATGATCAAAGAATTGTAAACTACAAGACAGGCAGAGCTGTGGAATATTGGGGAATTTGGATGGGTTTTACCTCATGGAGATCTGTCTGCTTGCAGTCCATCCTCTCTTATTACACTCTCCTTGAATGTGTTCCTGTTGTTAAAGATAGAGCATTTGTCATTAAAAGTAATCGTAAGTTATTGCTTGTTGTTTTAATGTATTTCTGTATACAAGTATTTCTATTTTTAAGAGTGTAGGCAATATTTAGGAGCTAACTTAAATTACAGTTGTCATCTCTTCAAATTAATTATTTAACATGTAGAAATTAATTCATGCAGAAGAGTCATGTTTTCAAAGCCCAAGAAGGATGAGAAACATTTACTCTCTTATGTTTCTTCTCAAGTTGCATATTGATTACTAAGAATTATTCTTCTGTGGTAAGTTTGCCATATGTTCTACAAAGATACATGTAAACTGATTACCTATACCTAATGTCCTTGCATCTTTTCCTTTTCATTTCCAGTTAAGATTTTTTTTTTGAAATTCAGCACACTATTTGTGCTTTGCTGATATGTATAGTATTTTGGTTCATTTGTCATATTTACTCACATATTGGTCACCATGCATAATTGCTGTACATATACTTTTGCATAGATTATTTGTATTGAGTGGCTTACAAAACAAGAAAGAAAAGGGCGGCAATTATGCAAGTATATATGGCATACAATTCTGTTTAACCAGTATGGTGGCATTAAGTATCAAAACAAAGACTCATTTAATCTATTTCTTGACATTTTCTGTTGCTATTTTTTATAGAAAAAGTTGGGGAAAAAAAAACCTAGAAAGTTTGTTTTTTCCTTACTTGTCACTGATAACTTCAGTTTGTGTCTTTGTTCTTTCCCTAAGGGATTGACATTAGAGTTCAAAACAAGTTTTTGTGTGTACATACATATTTCACTTCTACATTTTAATTAAAAGTGTTATTTAATTATGTATTACAATCTGCATATATAAGACTTTTAGAATGTGTCTATAAATATACATGAACCACATAGGATTGTGATAACAATTCACAATATTTTTAAAGTTTTGTAATTTGCTAAAAAATCTCTTCAAAAAACAAAAAATCATTATTATTCCTGAATGCCAGAAGCAAGATTAATCATTTGCAATTAAAATAACGTATCAGTCTTTTAAAATACTTCCATATTATAGCTTCTTTCACTCCTACTTATATTAATGTTTAATGGGACTATTCATATAGTCCCATTTTTTCATATTTGTATATTTGTATACATTTCAGAAGTATATGACTAATTTATTAATCTTAGCTCATGTCTCTTTGTAAACCAGCGATAGGAAATGGGAATAAAGTATCACAATAGGCCAACCAAGAATAATCTAAATTCATCTCTGAGACTATGCAAGGACTCAGCTTCCCCTGAAGCAAATGGTATTAGGACAAAAGCATGTATTTTTTAGCCAGGAAACAGAATTTGGGGAGTGACTATTGGATGTTTGTCTTAATTAGCAATGCTTTTTTTTCACCAGAATTATCCTAGTCCTTGTGATTGCCAGTGGCCTGAGCCTGATGTAACCCCTTTAAAGTTCAATAGCATGTAGCTCTCATTGCTATGCATTCTCTCCATCTTAGTTTCATTTACTGAATTTTACATTTTTTGTATGAATCTAATTACATGCTAATAATTTGCTGGTCTCCACATCAGCAGATTTGACAGGTCTCAGATACTAATTCCTTTTCTGATAATTTATACTTGGTCTTCCCTATCAGATTCAACTCGTCTTTTATTTACATGAGCCTGTAATATCTGCCAGAACCCTCTTTTAACCTTTCCCTGCCTTATCCTTTGTCACCCAGTTCCTGGTAGGAGTAAAATCTTCTTGCCTGTACACTATGTTTTAAAAACACAAGAAAGAGAAATTATCGTTATTAATATTATCATTATTATCATTATTATTATATTTTAACATGTAGAATACTGCCAATATGTTAACACAACACTAGAGGATTTTTGTGAGAAATGTATTTTATTTATTTAGAGAAATTTTGAAATAAATTAAGCTCAGACTTGTAAAATACTACTCATCAGAATCTCAAAGTAGCATTTGTAATCTAACTGATCTGAGATTAAAAGAATATTACTTTGTATTATATTTGAAACCATATAGAGATAGTAGACTCTAAAAAACAAAAATTCTACTTGGTAAGGACTTGAAAAATCATTTTATTTCATCTTCTTACAAAATGTGAATCTCCCTCTCTATTACCCTGACAAGTAAGAAAAATATTATTTTTTTTAAATAGCTCATTTTTTTAAATAAATTTATTTATTTTATTTTATTTTTGGTTGCATTGGGTCTTTGCTGTGCTCAGGCTTTTCTCTGGTTGTGGCGAGTGGGGGCTACTCTTTGTTGAGATGTGCGGGCTTCTCATTACAGTGGCTTCTCTTGTGACAGAGCACAGATTCTAGGAGCGCAGGTTCCAGTAGTTGTGGCTCATGGGCTCTAGAGTGCAGGCTCTAGAGTGCAGGCATACAGGCTTAGTTGCTCCGCGGAATGTGGGATCTTCCTGGGCCAGGGATAGAACCCGTGTCCCCTGCATTGGCAGGCAGATTCCTAACCACTGTGCCACCAGGGAAGCCCAAATGGCTCATTTTTATAAAAAGAATTATACAAATGTTCCTCAATGTAAGAAAAGTTGAGAGTATGTAATTTGGCATTTATTAACACATTAAATGCACTTGGGATAAAACAGCTATTAATTCATGTCTGAAGAGATTCAAGTATTGCAGAAAAAGTCAGAAGATCAGACATTCCTAGTGGACAAAAGCTGAATAAATATGGCAGTCAAATCATATATGACCCCAGATTACCAAAAATATGACATTCTAGAGATGGGATATAGTCATGGTATGTCAGGGTTCTCCAGAGAAACAGAACATACACACACACAAACACACACACACGTATGTATATATACACATTATCTATCTCTCTATCTATCTATCTATCTGTCTGTCTTAATTGACAAGTACCAACACACAGCTAAAATAAAATAAAGGGCTCTCATTCTCCTGCCATATATTCCAAACATTACCCCCTTTTGGGGGGGTCTAGGTCTGGCTTCCTATATGGTGTTTAAGGTTGGGTCTGTCCTTCAAGGCAAGTGTTAATGTGTCCTAAATCCAAATAGGAAAATTGTCTAATTACAACAAAAATGTCTCAACTATATTCAAATGTGTAAATTCTCATGTTCTTACGGGGCAGGTATGCTTTTCTTATGCTTATTTAAAAATCTCTTTGATTTTATAGGATTTCTAATGTTTAAATTGTCACTTTTGTGACTAAAGTTGTACATACTAACCTATATAAAATCTTTTCATAAACTTTTGAAAATAGTAATTAAAATATTAATTAAAAAATACATTTCCCCAATATATGCTAGCCTTGACATAGTAATATTTTGGTAAAATTTGATAAATACTGGTTAATCTAAGATTCCATTTATTAAGATCCACAAGATTTAAGAATAACATTGCTTGCAATCCCTATCAAACTACCACTGGCATTTTTCACAGAACTAGAACAAAAAAATCACAATTTGTATGGAAATACAAAAGACCCCGAATAGCCAAAGCAATCTTGAGAATGAAAAACGGAGCTGAAGGAATCAGGCTCCCTGACTTAAGACTATACTACAAAGCTACAGTAATCAAGACAGTATGGTACTGGCAGAAAAACAGAAATATAGATCAATGGAACAGGATAGAAAGCCCAGAGATAAACCCACGCATATATGGTCACCTTATCTTTGATAAAGGAGGCACGACTATACAGTGGAGCAAAGACAGCCTCTTCAATAAGTGGTGCTGGGAAAACTGGACAGGTACATGTAAAAGTATGAGATTAGAACACTCCCTAACACCATAAACAAAAATAAGCTCAAAATGGATTAAAGACCTAAATGTAAGGCCAGAAACTATCAAACTCTTAGAGGAAAACCTAGGCAGAACACTCTATGACATAAATCACAGCAAGATCCTTTTTGACCCACCTCCTAGAGAAATGGAAATAAAAACAAAAATAAACAAATGGAACCTAATGAAACTGCAAAGCTTTTGCACAACAAAGGAAACCATAAACAAGATGAAAAGGCAACCGTCAGAATGGGAGAAAATATTTGCAAATGAAGCAACTGAAAAAGGATTAATCTCCAAAATTTACAAGCAGCTCATGCATCTCAATACCAAAAAGACAAACAACCCAATCCAAAAATGGGCAGAAGACCTAAATAGACATTGCTCCAAAGAAGATATACAGATTGCCAACAAACACATGAAAGAATGCTCAACATCATTAATCATTAGAGAAATGCAAATCAAAACTACAATGAGATATCATCTCACACCAGTCAGAATGGCCATCATCAAAAAATCTAGAAACAATAAATGCTGGAGAGGGTGTGGAGAAAAGGGAACACTCTTGCACTGCTGGTGGGAATGTGAATTGGTACAGCCACTATGGAGAACAGTATGGAGGTTCCTTAAAAAACTACAAATAGAACTACCATATGACCCAGCAATCCCACTACTGGGCATATACCCTGAGAAAACCATAATTCAAAAAGAGTCATGTACCAAAATGTTCATTGCAGCTCTATTTACAATAGCCAGGAGATGGAAGCTACCTAAGTGTCCATCAATGGATGAATGGATAAAAAAGATGTGGGACATATATACAATGGAATATTACTCAGCCATTAAAAGAAACGAAATTGAGTTATTTATAGTGAGGTGGATGGACCTAGAGTCTGTCATGCAGAGTGAAGTAAGTCAGAAAGATGAAAACAAATACCGTATGCTAACACATATATATGGAATCTAAGGAAAAAAAAAATGGTCATGAAGAACCTAGGGGTAAGACAGGAATAAAGACACAGACTTACTAGAGAATGGACTTGAGGATATGGGGAGGGGGAAGGGTAAGCTGTGACAAAGTGAGAGAGTGACATGGACATATATATATACTACCAAACGTAAAATAGATAGCTAGTGGGAAGCAGCCACATGGCACAGGGAGATGAGCTTGTTGCTTTTTGACCACCTAGAGGGGTGGTATAGGGAGGGTGGGAGGGAGGGAGATGCAAGAAGGAGGGGATATGGGAACATATGTATATGTATAACTGATTCACTTTGTTATAAAGCAGAAAATAACACACTATTGTAAAGCAATTATACTCCAATAAAGATGTTAAAAAATAGCATTGTTAAGAATGCTAAAATAGAAAAAATAATTTAAAATAATTCATTTGGAATTCCTGCAAATAAGAGAAACACATGTGTTATTAGGATATAAATATAAGAGGTCACAAGCATACTCTGTTTATTCAGATAATAAGTTAGTACATTTCTAATCAGTACCTTTGCCATCCCCCCCACCCCCTGTTCTCTATCAGGCATACTTAAACAAATTAATTCTAAGTAGAGAAAGTGATGTTAATTTCAAAAGAGATTGTTCAGCTATAAATTATCAGACTTAATGATTCTCTCTTGGGAACAATAATGGCTAGTTAAGAGTTGAAGATGTACAGTGTTTTTATCTTTTCTCTTTTCTCATGCCCTATTTTAAGATTTTTATTTTTTTTGAATCACTGTGCACAGGCTTAAAGCAGCAGAGATATCTTGATTTCAGACTATCTTTTTTTTAATATCTTTATTGAAGTATAAATGCTTTACAATGCTGTGTTAGTTTCTGTTGTATAACAAAGTGAATCAGCCATACGTATACATATATCCCCATATGCCCTCCCTCTTGAGCCTCCCTCCCATCCTCCCTATCCCACCCCTTTATGTTGTCACAAAGCATTGAGCTGATCTCCCTGTGCTATGCAGCAGCTTCTCACTAGCCATACATTTTACATATGGTAGACTATCTTTTAAGAATTTTGTGTAATAGGATTTCCCATTAAGTTTCTGTAAAGCAGAAAAAGTCTGGGAAAAAGGTCCAGAACCTCTTGCTTGACCTGGAATGCCAATATAGCTCTCAGAAAGAAATGCATGAACATGTTAGAATTATAAAGAGGAGAAACTGAGATCATGTTTTTAATCTGTGATTTTCTTCATTATTTTTTCTAGAATTAGGCCTTTGAAATTTAATGGGCCTGGTCTTTGAAAATTATAATACTTCACCCTGCTTACCACTTTATTTCTAAGAGGAGAATGATCCATGAAACTGTTTCCATGCTTATTTTTAATTTATATATCTACATGATATTTAATCTCCAGAATCATTGTTAGTGACCCCTAAAACCAATAATCATTCATTAAGTTGTAACATTACTCACTTATGTTTTAGAACAAGATAATACATTTGTAGCTACAATAATTTGGTGGGAAATGGCCAAATACTTTTGGAGAAATACAAAATAGAGAAACTACATCTGACTAAATGGCTGGACTACACATTAAATTGCATAGTAATTAAAAGCAAAACATAGTAGCTCATTTTATCCAAGTCCAAGAATTCAGACTGTGGGTGGAATGTTGAAGCTGAATGTATTTTATGAGTCAAAATTCTTTGATTAGAAGATCAAACAGTAGAACAGAAACTATCCACCACTCTCTTCCCTGAAATTTGTTTACTAGGTTCCAGATTTTTGATAGCTTGCCTTTTCTTGAGAGCATAAAATATAATAGTTGGCCAATCAATCCATTAATAGTCTAAAAGTCAGCACTGTATGTCATAATTCCTTTTATCAAAGCACTCAGTTTTAAGAGTCATTACTTTCTGAATTCATACTAAAATATTAGGAAATTACACAGCAGGTATTGTTTGTGTCTGAAATCCTTCATTCGGAAACTAACAGCTATATTATCAAATCATCCTTGGAAACCGCTGCTATCTTCCAGCAGTTTATGAAAGTCACAATAGTGCCAGCATTATCTCCAACAAATAATTTCATGCAAAAACTTCTGTCGTCATATTGAATATGTTTACATCTCCATGTAAAGGCTATTGAAAACAAATTCCTACTAGTAGTTAATTACATTTTGCTTTGGTTAATTCTAACATTGAGGAAATAATCATTTTCCAGTTCTTAGAGATGAAACATGGAAACCTTTGTTTTTTACTTTGTGCATCTATAACTCCAATGGAATTGTAAGATTTACGATATGTCATTTGAAGCCATGAAACAAGTTGTTTCTATTCTAGATACCTCAGGGATAGCTTTTGTATTATTTCAGCTGTACCTGGGTACTCACTCTTGTTATTATGCTGCTCCATTAATGATTTCCAAGTCACTTTTTATAAAATGTACCATTATTAATGTAACGCTGGTGATTTCACTATTAAACATTGAGTGCTTTCTCATATTATAAAATTTATATTGACAATAAATATATGTATAATTTATATCTAAGTTGAAAAAAGTAAAAGGCACATGGTAAACAAATTCACAAAAAATTTACACTCTTACATTTAAATGTAACGGTTAAACAACTTTCTCACTACAGATGCAAAAATTGAAAAAAATACATATCAGTTAAAGGAATGTGCATTATACAAAACTAATTGAAAGGCATTTTTTTGACACTCTGCATCCATCATACATTTCCATTGTCTGGTGACCCTATGTAATTTTTTTCCTCACATTATTTTGCCTCTTTAGGTTACTTGGTTTACTGATAATATTAGGGGCTACCTTAAAAGCTTAATCACGACAGATCCCCTATTTGCTGAATTGAAAAACATTTTCAGGGACATTAATAGTTAACTTCTCTGATAAACATTGCAAGCTCAGGGAGATAATTATTCCTTTGGCTGAAAAGTTTTAAGCTCCTGATTTAACTGACTGTCATTTTGGCAATAAAATATCATTTGAATTTTGAAAGAACTTCATTAGAGAGTTCAACAAATGTTTCCTTTTCGTATGGAAACAGAAAATTTATAAGGAGAAGGTCCTGCATATGTGATCGGAAGACTGGGTTTGTGTCCTGACTCTGCCATGTCCCATCTGTGTTGTATTAGACAAGTCACGTAATCTCTTTGTGGTCAGTTTCATCATTCATAATATAATGATAACAATACCTCCTTCACAGTGTTCTTTTATGATGCAATACTATATAATATATTAGAAAGCATTTTGTGCACCACATGGTGAAAGCAATTTCACAATTATAAATTATGTTACTCAATGCTGAGTGCCAAACCTAGGATTAACAAAAGAATAAGACACAATCTTCTGCCTCAATGAGTAAGAAATATGCACAAATGACTATGCTAGAATGTACTGACCATATATTGTTAATATAAGTATATATTTATACTTACTATAAACTTAGTTAAGTCACTTTAATATTTTTCTTGATGCAAGTTCTTTTCCTATAAAATGAAATGATTGCCTCCATTTTTGGCATGCACTCAGGATTAAATATCACTTATTTGCTGGATATTAATTAACATCTACTAAATGACCAATGTGTACCAAATACTGAGTTAATCACTAAAAATAAAAAGATTAAAAGTATATTCCCTACATTCTCATTGTAAAATAGGAAAGACAGATGACTTATAAAATGATTATAATCTAGTACAAATATTGGCAAATTATGCCCTATGGATCAAATCTGGCCCACTGCTTGTTTTTGTTTGTCCTGAGAAGTCAAAATGATTTTTTACATTTTTAAATGTAAAGTGTAAAGTGTAAACTTTAAACAGACTATTAGCCTTTCTGGGAAAAGAGTTGCTTGGTTTTGCCTCTAGTCCCACAAAGCCTAAAATCTGGCCCTTTACAGAAAAAGTTTGTTGAGCTCTGATCCAGAATGATGATCAAAGTGCATGAAGTCTGAATAGGTGCTTTGTAAAGGAAGTTAGGGAAAATATCCTTGAGTATGTGATGGATCATGGATCCTGTAATGTGAATTAATATCTAGAGTTAAATAGACAGGAATGTGACTCTGTGTGTGTGTGTGTGTGTGTGTGTGTGTGTGTGTGTGTGTGTGTGTATGTGTGAGAGATAGGATGGGAAGGAAAGCAGAGAGAATGTTCAAGTACATGGGAGGTGAGGACAAGTCTAGAAAGTTGCGAGTACTTCAGGAAGGTTGGAGTACATGCCTTTTATTTCCTGCCTGGGGATTTTATCCTGAAGCTAGTGGAATCCAGTAGTGGGCAAAACAAGGACAAACCGATTATGGTCATGTTTTCGTTTTAGAAGGGACACTCAGAAGACAATAAAAATACTGGTAGCAGACTATCACTATAATCTAACTGAGAATTGTGAATAAGTAGATGCAGAGAGAAACAGAGACAGAGAGACTAGAAGGAGGTAGAGAAGCAATAGATTTAGAAACAAGAATGGTTTGGTGTTGCACCTATGTGACAGCAAAAGGGGCTTGATGGGAGAACTCCAGCTGATAGGAGTCTATGTAAAGTGAGGAAGAAGTGATCTTGAAGATAGACAATGCTTTCAAGAATTTGGTCTCAAGGTAGGATTAGGTGATATTTCCTCAACTATAAAATGCGGATTATATGACTATTTACTTAATAAGCTTATCAAGAAGATTACATTAGTGAATAAAGCGGTTTGAACTATGACCAATAAGTACTAAGAACTAAATTAATATAGCTGTTATTACTTAATTGGACAAGTTGCAGAACCTGAATCTCAGATTTCTGCTCTCTAAAACTAGGATAATAATACCCATCTTTAGAGTTTTCAGGGAGATATTTGTAAAGAGCTTATATCACAAGATTCGTTCTCAGTTAGTGTTTTTCAATAAGTGATGCTTATTTTCATTCTTGAGTCTTCTCTCTGCCTTTCTCCCCAATATATCACACACACACACACACACATTCCTGCCTACCTAACCCCTGTACACCATTTACATTATGTACCTGCTAAGAGGAAGGAGTCTATAGATGTGTTAAAGACATGGTGAAGCTACAAACATGTGATAGGGTGGTTGGTTGTTATGGGAGAGACCCTGAGGAGATGAAAAGATTAAACTGGAGCCCAAACAAGCTGAATGGAAGAAAAAATGATTGCTGCTGATGATAATTCATCTGTCAGTGCAATACGTTAAGTCTGCTGATAATTTGCATGAGATGTACACAGTCAGTTTAAGAATGGGCACTGAAATTTTGGAGTGACTCTTGAATGGGGAAACAAAAAAGAAATAAAAGTACTTTTGAGCTAGCTGAGGGACCAGCTGAGTTTGCAAACCACTGACTTATGCTTAATTGCATAGTCTTTTCAGCCATTCTCTCTCTTCAGTCTAAATGAATAAACAAAGGGGTGAGGTTTCAGGGAGCAAACTAGGAAGCTGGATAAGGTGGGGCAGACTTTTTGGTGAAATTGAGGGCATTGTTGATATATAAAATGACATAGTATCTTTCTTAAAAAATTTTATTGAAATATAGTTGATTTACAGTGTTCTGTTAATTTCTGCTGTATAGCAAAGTGATTCAGTTATACACATATATATTCTTTTTCATATTATTTTCCATTATGATTTATCATGGGATATTGATTATAGTTCCCTGTGCTATACAGTAGGACCTTGTTGTTTATCCTTCCTGTATATAATAGTTTGCATCTGCTAATCCCAAACTCCCAATCTTTCCCTCACCCACGCCCCTTCTTTGCTAACCACAAGTCAGTTCTTTACGTCTGTGAGTCTGTTTCTGCTTTGTAATAGGTTTATTTGTGACATGACATAGTATCTTGATTATGAATATAACATAATGCCTGGAAGTACCTTTCCTAAAATTGGGAGAAAATAGAGAGTTGAAGGACTTGGAATTGTCTGTGAATTTGAAGAACGTGGGTATTGGCAATGAAGGAGTGAGAGACCTAGAAAGACTTGGCCAAGAACTAGTATTTGGCATCAAAGATACCGCTGGAAGTATCAGATCCATTATGGCTTGTGACACATTCTAGGTACAGCCACGGGAGTAAGATATCAATGTCTTCAGTGAGCTGTGGTGGGAGAGTATAGAGTTAGCAGAAGACACAGAACAGTGGCAGAAGAAAGGAGTGACCTGAAAATTATTGACTGAGGGGCTTGCATTTTGGGGCAGGGTTAAGAATTTCTGTAGAAATGACTAGCTTCAAGTTTGTGAATAGAAATTTGGGGTGAGTTCCCCTTCCCCAAATTGTGGAGAGGATTTGAGTGGTTGAATTCTGTGGTCATTTTCAATTCTAGAATTCTATGGTAATTTATACTAGTAATAATTGTAATTAGAGGGTTTTATTTTATCCCTTAGAGGAAAAGATAAGGCCTATTTAGTGTAATTGTACCAGTATACTAGTGTACATAAAACATCACCAAAAGAGCATGCTCAAAATACAAATTCCAGACCCCAATCCTATATATATTGGTTCAGGTGTCTTTGAAAGGGCCATAACATTTTATATTTTTAGACAAAGTATTCCTCAGAACAATTAATAAACTTTATAAGTAGATCTATAAAATATAAATTAAGTCCTAAAATCTCTAATATCACCCTAATATTTCTATCTGTATCTCCAAGGTCATATTCATCTCACACTACTTAACACTTTTCTGACACTACCTCAGAAAAAAAAATTCACTGTGTTCTGATCATAGCGTTCACTATTCCTCTGAGAGAGCAAAAGAGACCAAAAAAAATTCTAAGCGGCTACAATAAATACTTAATGCATTTCATTCCATTGAGTTATAAGTAATAAATATATATATAGATATATATTGACCAAATGTATATTAAGATCCCAATTTAAAATAAAGACACACATTTATTTCTGGGTCTTTTTCTTTCCAAAACGGAGGATTTTTATACTAATAAAATATTAAATGTGAGATATAATTTAAAACAATGAGCTACTCTTTGAAGTCCAAATTTAGCCAAAGCATAGAGACTATAGCAAATGACCTACATAAATTGTTGTCCAAGACAGCCCTATATAGTGATCATTTCATCTATGCATTTATTTTCTTTCTTTTTTAACACAAGGAAAGTGTGTGTGTGTGTGTGTGTGTGTGTGTGTGTGTATGTGTGTGTGTGTGTGTGTGTATGTGTTTTCCTCCTTCAAACAGCTGCTAGAATTACTTTTTTTTTTTTTCCCCTGTGGTTGGTGAACGAACTCAGTGAGGAAAACCATTATGGATTGCCTCATTAGAGGATTCCTGAAATTGCTTACTTGTGACTACCCACCTGGAAAGCAATCTCTTGCTCCTTTGCCAGAGCACCGGAGAAGTGGGGGTTATTGAGCTCTCTGTCATGTAAGGAGCTAACAAATAAAGATAGGTTATGCTGAGAGTAATCACAAAACTCCATTATGCAGATGAATTCTGATTTGCATATTGCCCCATAAACCCAGGGATTGGAATTGTTTTTTCCAATTATAGGTTATATAGACATATGGCTAGACTAACAGTCAGTTTTTTTCTTTGAATAGTGCTTTAGAGCTACAAGTTTAACTATTTCTCTGTGAATTGCATTATTTTGAATGAATCAAAAGAGAACTTCTACGGGAAATGATGCTTAGAATCAGACCAGCACACATACCATAGCACTCAGAGATTATAATTTGAAGAGTATCTAATTCATTCTCTGGCTGGGTTCAGAATCATTCTTTTGGAACCCTGGGGCCAGGTTACACCTCTAAACTTTCTTTGTATTTCTAGTGCCTATTACAATTCCTGACATCTGTAGGCAATCAGTAAATATTTGTTTATTAAATGATGATATATATCAATTTATTTATTTTGCCAAATTTACCCTTTGCTAAAGTTTAGCAAGGTCACAGTTATGAAGTTTTCCAAATTTCTTCTTCAATTTAAGCAGATTTCCTCCTATTTTTTTCAGTAAAAAGAAATAACTTTCAGTAATTATTCTAGTATTACTGTTTATATTCTTAAAATTTTAACTGTTATTTTATCAACTAAAATCAATGTGTAATTTAATTTTTACTTAGATTCCAGTTTCTTAATTTTATAATATCTCTTACCTGTCTCTTAACCTGACTTAACATTTTAATTTTCTTTTGAGTATTAAACCTCCAAACTAAATTTATAATACTGGAAACCAAAAACTGTTATTAAAATATTGTTGTAGATAAGATTTTTTCTCAAAATTTCAATGTAACCATACATTCATTCATTCACTCATCCATTCAACAAATAAGAGCTCATTATGTTTTAGAAACTGTTATACACATTGGGAATACAGCTATGGAAAAACAAATTACTGCTTTACTTATACTATTACATGCACTTTGAATTCTACATTCCCATGAGGATTGTTGACTACCCAAATTATATTTTGTCATTCTGCTTTGGTTTTGTACATGTCTCTTGTTTTGTTTGTCTGCTTATTTTACTGAAACTTCATTCTGTATATTTCTTACAATATCTAAAGTTAAGGGTCATTTTGAAACCAATTTCAATATTATCCTCTGAGATTCTAATCACTCTACTTAATTTAGTATTATCTAAAAACAAAAATAAAATTACTGGGCCATGATCCCTGAATGCCTAAATTACTTACTCATGTTAATATGAGCCATTTTAAAGCTGAATAGGCTCTTACTGTCTATCTGTCTTACTGTCTCATTGCCTGTGGTATTTTCTATCCTCTTAGGGGTAGAGATACTGTTTGGTGGAAATGATAAGGTATACTAGAATACAATGATTGTTCCTAACTAGCCAATAACTTACATCTAGGACTTATGTGCAAACCTAGATTTGATGATTTTATTTTTCAGGCCCTTTTCTCAGAGCTATTCAAATAATAGATGACAACTCAGCATAATTACTGTTCATAAAAATTCTTAAATTCACATGCCATTCTTGCCTATGATTTTTAGTTTTCTGCATGTTTTTTGCCCTATCAAAGAGCTGAAAAGCTCAGGCTTTAGAGTCAGGTACATCCAGCTTTCAGAAACAGCTCTGTGACTTTTGCAGCATGATGACCTTGGGCAAGTTTGAACTTCTCTAACCTTTAGTGTCCTCATCTGTCATAAAACTATTCCTTCTCCCCTCAGAGGGTAATTGTATAAATTATTTTGCACTGTGTTTGGCACACAACTGTTACCCAATAAATGGTAGGAGTCATAATGGGGCTCTTATATATTAAACCATGGAATCTTTAACATACTGTGGGCCAGTGGTTCTTTCAATCCAGTAATAAAATGAAGAAGGATGAGGTAACACACTGCGATTTAAGAGAATGAAAAGATAATGTGTGATTAGATCAGATAAATATGGAGAGAGAGCCTTGGTATTTCTGTGATTAGGCTGGGCCCGATGTAAATAAGCACCATGCTCTTTTATTTTACCAGCTTAGTCCGGATTCTAAAGCCTGATGAAATAGGAATAACTATGGAATACAGGGGTTAATTTGAAAAAAAAAAAATCCAAAAGATACGAACTAACGAGAGAATTTATTTAGTAAACTAAATAAGCCATGTGGTTTCTTGTAGCACTGAGTAGGAGTTTTGAAATTTTTTTTTTGCTGGAGAAGCTAAGAGACTTTCAACCACTTGATACATACTCTTTAAACACAGCCTCTAATAGGGTTTTAGGAAAGTAGAGGTGATTTTTCTTTTTCTATTTTATTTGAACATGTTTCTGGTAAAAAAATGTAATAATAAAATAAATATCATACATACATATAACAGGTATCAGCATCCTACCAGTATTCCAAAGAATATAGTTTGGCAACCATGGGTAGATATCGTGTGGTTTTACTTTTACTAAAGTAAAAAATTCAACTAAATCTCACTTTAGAAAGTGCATTATAGCAAAATTTCTCTTAAAAATACTTGTTTGAAACAATAAATATTTTTTAAAATTTTGTTGATAGTGAAATCAATTAAATGGGAAGGAATTTGAAAATAAAGGTAGATATTCTAGAAAACCAACATGTTTTTACTTGAATAAATATTCTCATTGAAGGTGGGCATCCCTGTTACCTAAATGACAGTCACACCTCCATATATCAGAGATTTTATGTTTACTTTCCATTATACCAGTCCCTTCTCCTTTATGAAACTGCAACAGAAACAGCCCATAGGAATCTTTCCTTTTTAACTCAATATATTTGTTTAAATAGCCATGTTATTATTAATCACACATTGAGTTTTAAAGTAAAATTTTATTATTTTCTGAATGTAAAAAGAAAGCATTGTCATTAAGAAAAATATACTGAACAAAGGAAAAATCACTACTTCATTGTGCAAAATATTAGAAGTGCTCATTGATACCCTATGATCATTGTACTCAAAATTATGTGTTAATGCTTCAGTATGTCTTGGCATGTTTACTTCCAGTATTTTCTCAATCGGAGATAATAGTAATAATAATGCAAAGTTGGAATCAAGGCAAATAGATGACTTTGAATTCTTTTTTTGCTCTTATTTTTTTGCTTAATGTTAGTTTTGAGCATATTTCTAACCACTAAAAATTTATCAAAAATATAATTTGATTACCAAAAATTCCCTATGGTTATTTTAAACAAAACTTATTTAATCATCCTCTTATTTTAGGTCATTCAGTGGGCTTCCAATACTTTATTTTTATAGAATGTATAATGTCACAGTGAGCACCTTTAAGTGCAAATGATTATCTGCCCCTTAGGTCTGTGGGGTTTCCAACTCCTAGTGTTTGAAAGCAACCATATTTAATAATTTTCTATGAACCTAAGTAGAGAACAAGTAGTGAGTGCATCCTTTGGCAATAAACCTAGTCAAAATTATGGTTAATGATTTCCTCTTATAAGCAGTCATAGATTTTAATCCTGTCCTAGTTACAAGACAAAGGAATGATAGTTAAGGGTTATGTAACATATTCTGAAAAACATTTTACTTTAATTCTTTATATGCACTGTGTATACAAAAATAGTCAGGAAGGATAGGTTGATAGATATTTCATTTTCTTTCTCAGTGAGTATTGCTGCATTTTAATACCTGCTGTTCACAAAGACAAAGTTAAGTAGATAATTAATATATAGCAAGAATCTGAAATGAATTTTAGAAAATGTATTTTGAGGGAATAGGAGGGACGTTTACATATGACTTACTAATGAGTTGATTTTAGTGTGAAATTCTGGTTGAATGTAAATTAATTTATCACCTTCTCTATGAGTTGCAAACAAATTTTTCTCCTTTTTGTGTATGTAATATTGAAACTATTCAACAATTTAGCAGAAAATCAGCATATTTAATCACTTTAATTTCTCCAGCCACAGTAATTTCAGTCAATTAACTCAATCAATAATTTTATCCTCCAATATGCCATGCATTTTGAGCCACTTGACTGACCCTAAAATTTTATGGATAATCTACTAAGACAAACAAAGAATATGTATTTAAAAGGGCAATGTAATGATGGTATTTGCATACTAGAAATTTTCTAATCAAAATATTCAGTTATCAGGAACATAAAGTAAAAGATTAAAGCAATTTAAAGTCAGACTCAAAGTCGTCTTACCTGTATAATATAAAATCAAGGTGGTTTTATTTAATGTAAAACATTCTTATAAATCAAAGTAATTATTTCATTTTATTACATTACTTTTGGAGGAATTCAATCTAATGCAATTCCGTTAGGAGAATTGCTTACATGCCATATATTTTAAGATTAAAATGTGAGAGTAATACATTGCAATTATAAGTCAGAGTACCTTAGAGTTAATGTATTTCTGTGGCTTTTGGAGATATACTTTTTTTCTTTTTTTTTTTTTGCGGTACGCAGGCCTCTCACTGTTGTGGTCTCTCCTGTTGCGGAGCATAGGCTCCGGACATGCAGGCTCAGCGGCCATGGCTCACGGGCCCAGCCGCTCCACAGCATGTGGGATCTTCCCGGACCGGGGCACGAACCCGTGTCCCCTGCATCGGCAGGCGGACTCTCAACCACTGTGCCACCAGGGAAGCCCTGGAGATATACTTTTACTTCATTAGTTACAGCAGTAGAGAAATTGTCAGAGATGTATGAACTTGTGTCTGAGTTTGAAGGAGTTACAAGACATCACTTGATCTGCTTCCCAGGTCCAAAAAATGTGCCATTTTCATTCTATTCATAATTACGAAACTTGGTTGCTACTCAAGGTTGTAAAAACCCAGAGATGAAACACGTCTCACTTCGTTATTCAGCCTCTCATTCCCCTCCAGAGCTTCAGTCCTTAGTGCCTCCTGGTCTTAGGCTTCTGTCTGTAAAATTAATAGCCTTTTATAGGAATCCTTCTAAGTTTAAAATTCTATTGATCTCCTTTACAAAAACCTGGATGAAGAGGAAGCAGGGGGCAACAAGTACAACCACCAGGTTAGATTCCTAATCTTGTTCTGCCACTGAAAAATTATGTGACCTTAGGTCTCAGTGTGATCACCTTTAAATGATGGTCTCATGATCTCTGAGATTTATTTTCTGCCTAATATCCATGATGATAACATAGGCACTTTGATTCTCTTAGGTGAAAAAAGGAACTATGTGAATTCTATACAAGGACATTGTATAACACTTTTTCCATCACTTTTTATTAATTTGCTTTCTGACAGTCAATGTTTATAAACATTAGATATTATTTTCTTTTCATGTACATAAACACGTAACAATAATTCTCACGTGTAGTCAAGTATTTCATATATTTTGCTTTCCTTCAGTGTTTTCTTCCTTGGATTGAAGTATATTTGATTTATAATGTTGTGTTAGTTTCTGGTGTACAGCAAAGTGATTCAGTTTTATATATATGTGTATATATATTTATTATTTTTCAGATTCTTTTCCCACTATAGTTTATTACAAGATATTGAATATAGTTCCCTGTGCTATACAGTAGGAACTTGTTTCTCCTTCCTTGGATTTTAATGTCCATATTGTCCATATCTTTAATAATGCCACTTAACATTATCATTAAGATTCATGGATCGATATTCACATTACTGTTCAAAGTTGTACACTCATTTATAATTAATATTATTGTCAGTATTATAAATACAAATAAACATAATATTTATAAATTCATTTATTATCAGATAGATGGTGGTAATCAATGAAATTAACATTAATGACATGTTTCACATTTTTTCATTGGTTCTCATACTAGGCAGAGTTATATTTTAATATAGTTTATGAAATTTGATTTTCCTTATTTTAACTAACAATGCTTACAAAGATAAAAATGAAGTTGATTTTAATTCCCTCTTTATTAACATTCTGAATTTATAATCTTGGTGCAAAATCCCCCCAAATATGACAATATTGCCTACGCGCTGAGAAAAAACAACCAACCACACTTAGCTAAAAATATTTTTACAAGCCAAGTATCTAAAGTAGAAAGACACAGTGGTGGCAAACAGAAAATTACGTGTGAAAGAAATCAAGCAGATTGACTGGAATAAGGCAGCAGGTCATGGCAGAGGAGATAGCAAAAATATATGAAGAACAACATGGAGTTCATAGAGAACTTTAAACAATGTAGAATTGATAGAATTGACTAGAAAGAAATAATAAAAGATAAGAAAGTGAGGAACAGAGAGAATAGGCCAAATTGTAAGCATAGAGAGAATAAAAGAACAATAAATTAATTGAAAATGTATGTAAGCAGAGACAGAGACCTACTTTAAGTCTAATGTTATATTACATGTTTCATATTTGCCGCCTGTAAATATTAATTTATGTAGACAAAACCAGGGAAAGCATGTTGAAAGTGGACACAATCTGCCATCAGCCAAATTTTATTCCCATAATATGATACAGATGCTCCAAGAAACCTTTCTTGCACTTCTTAAAAGATGAACTGTTTTGGTCATCTCATAGTTATATTTTCCTTGCCCTCTCCCTAGCCTGACAATTGTAATGCTGATGTTTTCTCCTTGTTGGTGATTTGTAAATACCTTACCCCTATTTCCTCTCATTTTGTTCTTGCATACTGAGAAAACCACCCCCCAACCTTCGTCCAATGAACTTTAAAATAATTCACGCTAATCTATACTACATGCCATTTGATTGAATATAGCGGAGTAAATGGCTACAGAATATTAAAAAGCCTGCCAAGATGTCAAAGATGTTAACAAGTGCATATGCATAGATTAAGAAGGAAGGTAGATAATTATCTTTTGCTTCAAAGCAGAATGAGAGGAAATAGAATGGTTAAGAATATTAAAAATGTGAAGTAAAAGACCAAATTCTATTAAAAACAATGCTTTCCAAATATATAGGTGTGTGTGTGTGTGTGTCTGTGTGTGTGTGTGTGTGTATATATATATATAATGTATATATGTAGATATATTTGTTCATCTTCACCAAAGAGATTTTAGTTATTGAATGATCAACAACATTTTCTGGTCAATTGACAGTGTGATTGCTGCCCTCAGCCAAGAGATCAGATTTCAGAGTGTGAGAGTCTGTTTGCTTTGTTTTGTTTTTGCAGTCATTTAGGTATTAAATATATTATTAGAGAAGTGACATAAGGATACATTTAAGAAATTGTCTAAGACCAAAGATAACTTGCATGAACATTTTGAAAAGAACTTTCAGTGAGAAATAGGAAAAGTAAAAAAAAAATTATTCAAGTAATTGCTATAATATCAGGCATTGCTTGAATAAAGTTGAATATGGGGTCTGTTTTGTAAGACAGTGTTTGTTGAGCATTTCTTATTGTTCAGATAGACTTGACTCATAATATGAAGGCATATATAGATATACTAAAAACCTTTTAAATCTACATCATGAAATATGGTAAGTGTATAAGTTCTTTAAACCCATCCTATAAATAATCATGATACAATCCTGTAAAGTAAACCAATATACTTAATTGTTTAACTACCTACATTATAATTAATGACCTCGGGTTGATTTCAGAGCAAGTCTGACTTCTTGTATACCTCAAATGTGGTGTAAAGGCTGCGTATTGCACAATTATGTCATGTTGTTTCTTTTAATTAAATTATGAATTATTAAGTAAATATAAATTATATATATCATGGACCTACTGTAATATTGCCTATAAATTATATGAAATCATAATTTACTGAACTGGTACTATGGAACAAATTATATTTGTTTAATATAAACAAATATATAATATTCATCAAACCAATATTTCAATTCAAGTCGCTAATCTTTTGAATGGCTACTGTGTAGCCCCAGTATCTTCTCCAGTCCCACCCCATTTCTCTGCAGACATTTACAGCCAAACTCCTCAAAAGAGACATTTTCAGTGCTTTCTTCTCTTCCTTTCTCAAGCTTCTTCCAGTCAGGCATTTATCCCTGCTACTTTACTAATTTTGTTTTTGTTAAAATCACTAACGCCTTCTACACTGTGAAACCCACTTCTCTATTTTTCATATTACTTGACCTATTGGCAGTTAGAACCTGGTTGATGACTCTGTCCCCTCCATGAAAACTTCACCTTGACTCTGTTTCAACCTAACTGGCCACTTCTTAACTGGCACTTTCTTCCTTCTCATCTCACTGATTGGTGACAGTGAAGCATCCAATGTCTGCCGATGAACCAGTTTTCTCCTTGTGATCCCTTGATGATCTCTTACGGTCTCATAGCTTTAAAGTTCATCTATATGTTGACAACACTCTCATTTATATTTCTTGTTCAGATCTTTCCCTTGCTGCCTACTCAGCATGTTCATGTGGATGTCTAACAGTCATCTTAATTTTAATCAGTCCCAAAATTTTCCCCTAATTCCCATCCTCACAACCAATTCCCACCTCAGTATTGGTCACTCCGACTCTCCAGTTGCTTGCGTCCAAGAAACTTTTCTCTTTCATACCCCACACACTACCTATTAAAAATCTTATTGGCTTTACTTTAAAATACATGAAGCTTAAAAAGTTATATGTTAACACCTACAGAATTTGTACTGTGATCCAAGCTACCACCATGGGGTTACCGCAAAAGCCACATACCAATCGATCTTCTGGCTTCTACTCTCAAGTTTTGTTACCCTAAATCTATTTGCAACACAGTAACCAGGGTGATCCTGTGAACACATAAGTAAGGGTAGGTCATTTCCCTGCATAAAGCCTCCCATCTCATGTCATTTGACATTGTAGTCATCAATCCCCATCCCACAATTCCTATCCTCCTTTCCTGCATCTATCTATTATCATACTATATAATTATACTATATAATTTGCTTATTTGTTTTGTATATTGTCTATCTCCAAAATTTAGAAACTAAGCCCTATGAGTGTTTGGCTTTTTTTCAGATTAAATCCTGCTCTATGATCACATCTAGTACAATTTTTATTTGTTAAATTAATTAATTAATACAAAGCATTAGGGAAGAAAATACAGACATTGTCCCTGTCCAGCAGGGGTTACAATCTAACAAGGGAGACATTCTTGACATATTCCCATTGAATCTGAGTTAGTAGATATAAATATTTAGAACAATACCTGGAACGTAATAAGTGCTATGTGTTTGTTATCAGTACTACCGTCTTCTAACTATTATTCATATCATCATGATCATTATCATAAATATTATTAAATGAGTACATATAATGTATTAGTAGTCCCGACGATAACTGTGAAAGAAAGTAGTTTTTGGTATTATCATTTTCTTGATGAACAAACTGAAACTTAAGGAATTTCAATAATTTGCTGAAGGAAATATCTAGTATGCTGCAAAGTTAATATACAAATTTAGATCTACCTGCATGTAGCACTTGTACTTTTTCATTAAACTGTACTTGATTTCCATAAGTTTTGCTTCAAAAATAGTTTAATTTACTAATAAAATACTGTATGCAGTACTTAGCCATGAATTTGCATTTTAGTCTGTAGAAAAATATTCTACTGTAAAACTGTAAAAGCTATGCCCTGGATGTGAAATTTAATCTAGCAAAATTCTTAATGTGTCAAATGGTATATTAATATGTTCTCTGTAATGAGATTTAAGTAGATAAAAAATTGTTGTTTAAAAATGTCATTCTCATTTGTAAATCTCAGAGAGAATTTGATTTGATTAATATTTGTTAAAATATGATAGGAAATATGTTTTCTTAAGGAACTCAGATTGTTTATGTATTTATTTATTCCATTAACAAGCATTTATTGAATACCTACAATATGTCAGATGCATTCTAAATTTTGGAAACAGGAAGCCAAGAGTTCCCATCTCAAGGGAGGGACAGAAATGAGAGGGACAGAAATGAAGAGATGATTACACTACATTTTGATACAGGCTATGATTGAAGTATGAACACAGTGCAGTGAGAGAACAGGTTGCCTTCTTGGAAAAGGTGACCATAAAAGTTGAGCATTTAAGAAAAACTAGCTAGATGAAAGGGAGTAACTCTTTTTGAAATAATATAAAACTATATGTTACATAAATGTATTATGTAATGTGTGAGACTCTACTGAAAATATGCTCATCCTCAAAAGTACAGACCAAATGGTGAACTTCTACAAATGTTTGTCTGATTTTAATAATTGAAAATGAGGTCTAAGCACCCTAGGTAGTCATCATACTATTTTTACCTCACATGAACATCTATTACATTTTACTCTGTGGTACAGTTATTTGGTACTTCTTACTTTCTCCAATAAACTGTAAGTTCATTGAGAACAGATATCAGTTTCTTTCTCCGTTTCTGTATCTCCACTGTACTTATCAGAGTGTTTTAAACATAGAAGGAAGTCAATAATGAGTGAACTAATAAGTTAATGAAATGATGAACTTTGTTATTCACTGAAAAAATAAAGGTGTAATCAGAGCTTAGGTCATTAATTTAATTAAAATTTACAGAAGAGTTATGTGTTCAGCAAGATCCACAAAGAGACATAAAAATATCAAATAACTGTACTTTCAAACTATTGTTTATGTCACAGCAAGACCATGGTCAGTAAGATCTTTCTGAATGAGTTCCTCTGATTTCAGAAAATCTTTCCTATAGCATCATTTAACCACTGACTCTGGTAGAAAGTTAAACATTTGCTCTGCTTTTCAGCTTTCCTTGTTTGAAAAAGAATTAGTGTTTGAAGATAAGGATAAAAAGATTATTAGAATATTTTATGAAAGATTTTCAGTGCCTCTTCAGTAATATGTTTATACATCACTTCTGGCAGCTAAATATTTAAATGACTTAGGATTAATATATGTTTTGTCAATTTCTTTGTTATAATACATACAGTAATAAAGCTTGAAACTATGCCATAGGTTGAATTGGTGTTTTGAATTGCCATATTGGCCCCAGAGCAAAAGCTCTACAATGCAAGGGATAAGTGTCAAATCCTGGGGACAGGAACCGTAAAACAGAAATCTACATCATCCTAGAAACTATTTGGGAAAACTGTACATGGAGAAATGGAATATGACATGTAAGAGAACATTTTAGACAATCAGCCATTGCCATTTATGTTTTAGATATTATAGTTTGAGATAGTCTTACTATAGTGTTAGTTCTATAGTAAATTACTTGATTTTAGTTTCCATTCAGTATATCCATCCTGCTAAGATTAATATTTAATTTGCTTTTAATATGGTTTTAAAATATAGTCCCATTGTTCAGAATCATAAAGCTTTGACCCCTAGACATACAAGCAATGGATTCTGTAGTCTACAAAAGAATGATAAAGCAGTGGTTACTCTTCCCTTCATCATCTTGTTTATTCAAGATTGCAATCCATCTACACCACAAGTTGTGGCTACAAAGAATTGCTTAAGCATTTATAGTTTGCAAACATGCTCACAGAATTTTTATTACCTACATACCCCAGTGCTGTGACTAAGCAAATGACATTCAGCAGTACATCAGTCTGTTGTGCTGTATCAGAAGCATTTCTGATTCAGAGGTCCCAAGGCTTTTAAACATTTGTTTGTGTTTAAAGACATGGGTTGAATGTATTTTTTCCATCATGTCTATGAAATTCTGTTCAAGGTTAAAATCTAGTTACTAATTATACATTGGCCAATGTATTTTACAATGCAGTAGATCTTATTTGTTTTTAGTTAAGGCAAAGCAAAAAATTTGTTTGCTATCCTGGGCTTTTTTATGTGTTAGGTATTCTATGAAAGAAAATAAAACAAAACAAAAGGTGACTGTTCATTTGTACATAATCTTAGCAAATGAATCTAACTCTATTTTGTATGTAACTCTCACAATTGGTGTTCTTATGATTTTTATAAAGCTATTTAAATTTTTATTGTGTATTATTTATCTTGTATATACTAAACAAATGGTTGAAAAATTCAGTCTTACATGGCAGTGTGCCAGTTTGTATATAACACGGTCAAACCTAGTGATTCTCCCTTTAAAGTAGACATTGTGTGTGGGGTTTGTGTGTTTATGTGTGTGTATGTACACATATAGTGCCACATATTGATTCTTCCTTTAAACAGATTCATGACCTTGTCAAAGTCCCTTAGTCATTTAATCTACATAGGTGTCAGTTGTCTCGTTCTTCAAGCAGGAAGGTTGGACAGACTGACTGCTCAAGTCTCCTATAGCTTTTGAATAATAAGAAAAATTCTATAATTACATTATTCTACCATTGTATGTTGATTCCCATGGATTTTTTTTGTTGTTTTTAGAGATAAACTAGTCGTTAGCATTTCGTTTTACAGTTTTTCATGAGGGCTATCAAATGAAGTCCTTTTATTTAAAATATTAAAAATATTCCATGAAAGGTAAAGTTGGTTTATAAGGGTCTGGATGAAAATTTCTTTACTGAAATACTAGCTCTTCCCAGTGAAATAGTTCGTGGAGGTTTAGAAAGTGTTCCTTTTATTATGTCAAAGTGCACTTGTATGAATTATCAATGTCAAGAGAGGCATCACTGCTATTCATACAAATTTGGGAATAATTAATTTGAATGAGGTTTCCCTATCTGTTAAATAGTTTTAAGTTACAGAATAAAATTGGAGAATATTTGGGAGCATGACCCCAAAACCTGATTGTAAAAAGTGTTTTACAGATACAATACAATCTCTAAATATGAAACATTTTTTTCCAAAACTAATTCCATTAATTTATGTTAAAGTGAATGTAGAAAACAGACTATCAGCTCTTAAAATTCTTGTATGTTCACAAGAATATTATGGGGCTAAGAAAACTTTAGACGTAAACTAATCCAGATATCTCATTTTCCAGATAATGGAAAAATGAAGGAAAATCGATAGAAGTAGATTCCCATGGTCTCTCAGCTAGATGGTAGTGGAGTTGATACTAGACTTTTTTGTCCCAGTCCAGTGATCTTTCTAGCATACCAGGCTGCCTCACTTTCAGTGCAAATTGGTTCCAGTGGATTAATTTTTAAACGAGCACTTGCCTTATGGATGGCAAGTAAAGGGCCTGGGTTGTCAGAATAAGGTTAGGAAATAGGTAGAACAAGACTGAAAAGTTGTTCCCATCAAAATAAATGAGCTGCTTGCCTGGTTCCTGTGCGAAGATCTGAAGGATTAACATTTCTATTCCAATGAAACCAAAAACGTCAAATAAGTAAAGAAAAACCTATCAACCAAAGATTTACTCTTGGTGTATTTGGACTGCATTATGTAGGGGACTGGTAAAAGCATCTAGAGTAAAATTTTTTAATGTCATGTATAATCACAACCTAATTTACCTATCTCAGAAATATAATTCAATAAATAAATGAAAATAAATATATCACCATATCTACTTGCTATAACTCAGGGAAAGATAATTTATTTGATTTTATCTGTTATAATCTTGCATACAAATGCATACAAATACACATACATGAGTTTCAATCTCAAATTAAATTACAGAAAATTATGTTGAACAATAGATTCAGGTCTGCTATTTAGAATAAGAGTTAATTTAGAATTTACATTGAAAATGCAGAATAAATAATAAAAGAATAAATAGAATAATACAATAATAAATAAAAATATAGAATGAATGACCCATTTTACCATTTGAAAATACACTTCCATGAAGTTTGATATTTAGGTGCTCTGAAATCTTGTGATTTCACAAAGGTGTAAAACCTCTGACTACAGATTCACTGGTAACTTTACACAAGCAAATCATAATTTTATCTAAACATGTTCAATGTATTAATCATAGTTTAGGTTTTTCTTTAAGTACTGTGTTATAGTAAATAATTAATTGAAACAAAATGCCTGAAAAAAAAAGTGGGAAGAGTATAAAGTTCAAATTCAAATAGTACTGGACTTGAATCCAAGTATATTTCTTGAGTAAATTTCCTATCTCCTTAATTCCTGGTTACACAAAATTAACTGGAATAGTTTTGAAGATTCAATAAGATAACATATAAGCAGATAGGCTAATTCAGTAAGTTTTTTAAAAAATAAACTCTAGACTCTTTTCAGCATATTTTCTCTGGCTATAAATCTTAACAAATAAGATTTGTTTTCTCTGGCTATAAATCTTAACAAATAAAGACAGGTAGATAAACATTCAATTGAATTAGGGTTCTAATTTCTTAAGAGTAAACACACATTTTTCATACATCTAAAGAAAAACAGATTGTAGTCTTTTAATTTACATTTACATTTTATTTATAAAAGGTACTCAACACAAAATGAACATTTAAAAATGGGATAATTAAAAGATTCTGCAGTTTCAGTCAGAGAGAATGTGAATACTTCTATGTTTTAAGAAATTTTAAAAATTGGCAGAACTTATGGAGATCCAATGGACAAAAATGAAATAACACAATACTCAAATTACTTATGATTATACTAATACTTATTTCAGGAAAAGGAAGATATTTCAAAGATGTTTAATAATCATCTGTAATTTGCATTTTTACAACTCCTTCAGAAAATATTCCCTGTTTATCCTAACCAGAAGTTACAGTTCTGTCTCTGAAAACCCACAAAGTTTTGTTGCACATCTTCTGCATACCTCAATTACTCCCTTGTAAAACAGGGATTGCAGACCCATCATATAGTGCCTTCTGGTCCATAAGCTCATTGTCTTTTTCCTTTTGAAAATCTCAGAGTGCCTATCACAGTGACTTTCACACTGCTTGCTCTTGATAATTTTTTGGTTAGCGAATGAATGAATTGCCAATTTTGTGTTTGCTATTCTGTGCACAAAGCTGATGTCTTTAAAATGACATTTTGGGCTTCCCTGGTGGCGCAGTGGTTGAGAGTCCGCCTGCCGATTCAGGGGACACGGGTTCGTGCCCCGGTCCGGGAGGATCCCGCATGCCGCGGAGCGGCTGGGCCCGTGAGCCATGGCCGCTGAGCCTGCGCGTCCGGAGCCTGTGCTCCGCAACGGGAGAGGCCACAACAGTGAGAGGCCCGCATACCGCAAAAAAATATATATATATAAAATGACATTTTATTTAAATTACTACCCAACAATGTTTTTTCTAAAAATCTTTAAATCCATTTTGTATTTAGGAACACAATAACAGAGGTCAATAATTTAGCTATTAAGGTGAAGTGTCATTTCACCAGGGATCCATCCTGTGAAATGGATGATATGGAAGCATTTATTTGAAAGAGTTTTAAAGTACTTATGTGCAGTCCAAAGCACTCAATTTCGAAGGTAAATGCTTCACTAGTTCACTCTCTGGCAAGTCTAGATGACTTTGGCTTTAAATTAGAGAGCAATGCTTCCTCACATTCTAACTTGAAATATCATCTACATTCTGCAACACTTTCTCAAGTGCTTCTGTGGCTCAAATAACACTTTTCCTAGCATGTGGCAGTTTCAAAAGCTCCCAGAGTTATTATTTCGTTTGATTCTTACAACAGCACAGTATTGTTTAAGGGAATTTTTTAATCGGCCATTTTATAGATTAAAAATCCAAGACTTGAAAGAGTTTCAGCTTCTTTGCCCAAGGTTTCACATGCTTGGATGAGTGGCAGAGTGAGAATTGGTACGCAAGACTTGCAGCATCATGCTTTTGCCCTTTCATACTCTTCTCTTTAAGATGATATAAAAAACAGCATTACTAGAACAACGATAGCAACAACGGATATTTAAAGATAAGGTAGAAAGAAAACAATTTGGATTGAAGGAAACTTTCTGATGTCCTCAAAGTCTATAAAATCCCTTGCTTTATGGTTCTGTGTTTTGGTTTTGTTCTTTGGTTTTGTTTTAATCTTGCTATTAATTTGTTGCATGTTTTCCAATGTATTTAACACATACTGGTGTTGTTTAAGGCAGTTTTAAAAAAGAGACAAAAATAGTTGTACCAAGCTATCAGTCTTTGTTCTTTGAAAGAGCTTTTTAAAAATTCTCTTTCTTTTGGGCTCTAGAAATTCTCCCTTCGTTCATCCCAAGAGATAATCCTCAGATGAAATGTCAGGGGCAATTCCAATTTTGGAAGTTGTCTTGTTGCAGCAGATGTGATGTACTGCACATTGTTCTATTTTTTAAACAGTGACCATTTTGGGAATTTAATAAAATGTTTACAAAAAATGCATAAAAGTTACGATAGTATAATTTTATGAAACAGAAGAATCACACATATACACATACAAACATGCAGACTTAACTCACACACACACACACACACACACACACACGTACACTCACAGTTTGGTTAGAAGAGTCATTTGTAAACTAACAAGCTTCCTAGTCAAAATAATATTTTAAAATTTAAAGTGTCTTGGTATTTCACAGATTGCAAAAATGTATTTAAAAAAACCCACATAGTTAACCTTTACTTTCTTACTGTAAAATAACTTTATTAACATATATAAGTAGGTAATTAAAGACACAAATTATTTCATTTAATTTTTTGTTGTGTACTTTTTTCCTAATATGCAGTGATAAATGCATATAATAAAGAGGGTATTTCTTTAAAAAATAATTTTACACTCCTTTTAACCCCTTTAACATGAATTTCATATATTAATACTGTTTTTTGTGTCTGTTTTCCTTCAGTGTATCAAAAGCACTTAAATTCGTATGATTTTAGCAGTTATATTATACGTTAGTAATAAAGATAGTATGAAAAATGATTATACGTGACTCAAAATAAGGCAGAATATATTTATTTTTTATCTTTACTTACCTAAAAATTTCTTTAATGTACAAGTTTAAAAGTTATAGGAGATGTATGAAAGAATTTGATTTAAAATATAGTATACTGATCTCAAATGACAGAGAAATTCTGATATATGAAAAGGAAATAGTTACAATATATGAAAGGAAATAGTCACAACTTTTGCATAGATTGAGTACTCTGAAAGTTTGGATATTAGTCTCTTACCCATTTCACTAAAATATTACAGGTAGATACAACCATAAAAATTAAAACTGAAAATGGCAGTATTTCATATGGTAAAAAATGTTACATGTAGTTGATAACATTAAACCTTAAAAAAGGAAAATGTGTTAAATATAAGTAAGTACCCAAATTAAACTAACCTTGTTGTCTCAATTTTTAGAAATACAGAAGAAATAACAATTTTAGTAGCCAGAGTCCCACTAAGAAAACAGATATCAAACTGAAAGAGTTCTACTGAGGAAGTGAAGGAGCTAATGGTTGGGGACTGAAAAATTATGAAACCATTACCACTCCTAGGTCTTAAGGGGCAAAAGAGCTTAATGTTTGAGATGAATCAAAGTGTCCATTGGTGTCAAAAGATTGGAGTTAAATTAACCACTATATTAAAATGATAGTGTTAAAATGCTGTACACAAAATAAAGGTTCACTTTCAATGTATACATTAAAAACTCACCCAACAATATTTACCCACTAATTCAACAAATATTTGTCAAGCACCCACTATGAACCAATCTGAAGTGCTTAAGCATTGGGTACAGTGACCATTGTTCTTGTATTTAGGGAACTTACAGTTGATTGGGGAATATTAATTATTAAACAAATATTAACACATATAAACATATCATAAATTGTGATACGTGCTATAAAAAACAATAGTGCAATATAGGTTATATCTTCATAAGATGCTTTATTGACTCAAAGCTGCCATGGTTTTTGATGGTTGCCTTGGTTGGTGTAAGTCATTGCAGACTGCTTGATCCATATTCACAATCAAAACAACCTCACTGTACAGACAAGCTATGCTGTGGTCAGCACAGCTGTAGTCTAAATAATATTCTAAATGAGTTAATGAAATTTTAATATACGCTTTCCCCAAAGTAGTTTTTCCATGAGGATAATCCACCTCATTAAGTTAGTTTAGCTAAAAAAGAAAAAGTTTAAAAATTTAAGCCACGATAAAACATAAATGTAGAAGAGTTAAAATTCTCTTTGAATTCAAAAGTAAAGGGTATTTAGGGAAATATTGCTAAGTAACTCAGTACATGTTGCCAATTGCACTAATTATTATTTTGTCACATTTATTACCTTCATCTTTCATAGTAATTAAGTGACAAAAACAGGTTTTATATTGTGATCAAACAATATTCTGTTACATCCACCCTACTGATGTCTTCAAAGAAAGTGCTGTCACAGTTTTACCAGTAAAGAACTTGTAAGTTGATAAGTAGAAAAATGTCTCAGTTGAAGAACATAAGCCTAAGGCCTGGATGGACTTGATAGCATGGGTAAAAATATTCAAAGAAAGACTTCCAACAGAAACTAATTTAGCACAATTCTTACTGTCTGTGGCATATGGATGCTCATTTTTAGTGTGTCCATTATAACGCTTAATATCACAGGATCCTGTAGATGCAACTGGAAGCTTCACAAAGGTTCTTCCCAGTAGAAGGGCGATTCTATTAATGATTGAGTTCTCTTTTAAGTGCTGGACAGCAGCCAGCAGAAACTCAAAGCCCATAAGCCTCAAACAATTATATGACTGGCTTCGACACAGGAATAAAATAATTGCATGTGTGTGTGTGTGTGTGTGTGCATGTGTTTAAAAGATACTGGTCAATCTCTAGGGACATTCTGCCTCATGATAGCAAAGATAGAGTAAAGTATCCAAACTAACCCAAACAAGACCAATATCATCTAAAACTACGTGAAGTGAAAAATAATGACTGCTGCAAACAAAAATAATAAGATGACATCAAATGATCTTCCTTCCAAGCTTGATGGTGCAGAACTTTGGGTCTTTGCCTAACTAGTTTTGACCCACAGAGCGATCAGAAGCTGCTTTCAAAGGAATGTTTTGGATCTGCCCTGTGAGTGCATCCAAAACACACCTCTGCTGATATCGGCTAATTTTCTGATTATAAGCACTTTTATAACAAAGAGTAGGCATTGTTTCGTATCAGCAGACACCATTTTGCATCATCCGTTATCTAGACAGCCTAAGCCTGGTTGAGACAAATGATACTTGAGATTGATAGCCTATTTGGCAGCCATTCCTAGACATTGTCTAAGCTCTGACCTGTACCTACTTGAATCACTATAAAGTTAGATTTCTAGACCACACAATACCATATAGACAGTATTATGTAACACTTAGCTATTAGGTTTCAAATGCGAATAGAGATGGCCATATAAAAAATATTCATGAAGGCTTTTGTATATCTATTAAAAATGTTGCACAAAATATCACTCTGTTTTCCTTATCTGAATATCCATACAATTATAATCATATAATAATTAAGAGATAATCATTTCTGACCATGTTTTCCCTTTTATGTGGACTTCCAGGATGCACGGATATAATTTTGTGCTCAAACTTCTAGGTTTTTTTTCTGTTTATTGTACTTTAATATTTTTATAGTTTAGATGACTTTATTAGGAGCAGTTGAATATCCATTTTGAAAGTTGCCAGGGTATATATAATATATGAGAAAACTGATATAAAATTTAAATATATGCACATGGCTAATAATGAATATAACTTATTAAGTTTTTAACAAAGGTTAACAACAGTAAAACATTTGTTTATAGTGTTATTTTTACTTTGTTATTTTTATACAGAATACATTTTTAAAAGGTGAAAGTATTACCTAACTCTCTTGAATTTTTATTGATGATAATTTTTTACTGATTACTCAGATATAAATTTTACTTTGATTTTTAATATCAGTTTCATCATGATACTGTCTATGAAACCCAAGAAATAGTCAAATCTAAAGGCCAGCTTTATTCAGACACAGGACAAAGCTGACATATACAAAGTAGTATACAAATTTGTATTCAAGAATGCTAGATCGTTTAGTAAAAAACTACAAGTTTTCCTCACATGATCACATTGGTGTTAGAGCTCCCTTTCTATAATAAGCAGGACTCAAGCTGTCAAATGGTTTAATGACAAACATAGATGTTTCCAATTTAAAAACAGCTGATACTGTAGTGTAGAGGCAAATCAGAGCAATTTATTTCTATAAGATTTTGAACAATTTTTATTTCGAGACATATGCCAGTTAAGATGTACTACTGACAGTCAGGCTTTTTTGGACATTATTTCTAATCCTCCTCAAATCTGTTATCAGATTCTTTAAAAGAAAAGATTTATTATGAATCTCATATTTTAACATTTGAGTGTTAGTGTGAAAGGAAGAATTAAAATATTAGTAGCATGTCTTACTTTCGATATTTCACCTTCTCCAGTTTAACATTAATTAGGTCTCAGCCTACATAAAAATAAGCATCAAATGATCACAATTTTTACATCATGATGATCACAAATTTTGACAATTTACAGTGTATGCAAACATATCAACCATTACCTTATTTCTTAAAGACTTAAATAAGGTAGTTGAGGACTCAGTTACAAATATTACAAATTGAAGTCTAATGAAACAGCATTTATGTTTATTAGTGGGCACTATTGTATTATAGATTATAATAAAATCAAAGGATAGCTTTTTTTTTTTTTTTTTTTTGGTTTTTGGTTTTTGATTGTGGTACGCGGGCCTCTCACTGTTGTGGCCTCTCCCGCTGCGGAGCACAGGCTCTGGACGCACAGGCTCAGCGGCCACGGCTCACGGGCCCAGCCACTCCGCAGCATGTGGGATCTTCCCAGACCGGGGCACGAACCCGTGTCCCCTGCATCGGCAGGCAGACTCTCAACCACTGCGTCACCAGGGAAGCCCAGGATATCTTTTTAATTGATTTTTATTTTTTGGAAAATGTTTCAAAATTTTCATTTAGGCTAAATATTTTGAATTTATTTTGGACATGTTTTGGGGGGATGTCCAGACGTAACAGAATTCTTTTTGGCATTCAAAGATTCCCAAAATACAATCCTCAAGTACTTTTCCATTTTTATTTCCTTTGGCTCTCTTTATGTTTTTGATGTTTAAGGAAAAGTGGGCTACTATTTAACTCAAGATAGCTTTATCATCTCTTCCATCAAAAACTCTTTATTTTACATTTCTCCTTCTGAAATTCAATCCCTCCTTCAAGGTCAATCTCAACTGTCTTTTGGTGCATGATTCTCCTCACGTGATATAAACACTTGTTCTTTTGAACTTTTATGCTTCTCTTGTGGCATTTATTTTCTGCATGTATCTTGTGGCCGCACACATTGTATCCTGTCTCTCCTACTAAACAACATTCTTCTTTGACAGGGACTGAATCTTATCTATTCATTGTTCCCTGGAAATGCTTAGCTTCATGCCATGCACATAACAGGGACTTCACAAATATATGTATTTATTATTTTATGTTATACCACTCCTTTGCTTGTGGGAAGGACATCTTTGCATAATGGAAAGTCCTGCTACAGAAACAACAATAAGCCTGGGCTCAATGTGCAACCCAGTGGTCTAAAAGTTTTATTTATTCATTCTTTCAACAAATATGTATTGATCCCCTGTGGTTATCTGTATACTACCTGAGTTGGAAAGTAGAGAATTAGAAAAGGTCATATTGACCTGCATTTTGCCATTCTTCCCCAGAATGTAGGTAAAAGATCAATTTGATTTCTCCTCTCATTGCCTTTTTGCTTCCACTCTGAGACTAGAGAAGTGGTTTTGAACGTGTGTTTCGCACTTTCATTTAGGAGCTATTGAAAGGAAAAAGAACTGAGAGCCAAGTGGGGAGCAAGCTCTGTGACTCCCTCTTCCTCATTAAACAGGACAATGCTAACATTCTTTCTTGTTTTATTACTGGAATTCTAGGTAAAAAAGAAAAATTTTCATTTGTGGAATAAAACAAACAAAAATACGATTGAAAACCAAGGTGGAAAAAGAAACACAGTGCTAAAATGAAGGCAACCTCAGAAAGATGAATTATATGGCATTGTTCTATTTCATTGTTTTTGTGATGAATCACTGTTAGTATTCAAAATGGAACTTTTTCTTTTGCAATTTTAGAAACAATTTAAAGGAACTTATATCATTTAAATTATAGAAAATTGGGCATGCTTCTATAAGGCATAGTGTTCCTGGAGCCCAAATAATTTAGGAGAGATGCAGGGTTAAATTTCTTTAAAAAGGTAAACCAGCACTCAGTTTGTTGTTTTCTGGTACAAGAGCATTCAACTAAAAGCTGCTTAAACAATAGTGTTCCTGGTGGCTCAATAGCCCATCTTCCCTGGGAGTCTCTGCATCTTCCTCTTTTTGGAGCAAGATGGCTGCAGCAGCTCTAAGCATCTTATCATCTCATGATTTTGTCCAAAATCTAAAAAGGAGAAAAAATATTTTCCTCACATCTCACTCACCTTTTGACAGGGAGCAAAAATTTCCCAGAAGCTGTTAGCACACCTTCCTCAGGTATGGGTTGATGGCCACACTCTACTATTAAGAAAGACTAGAAATTGTAGTGAGCATGTAGGCTTTTCAGCATCTATCAAGGGTGGTGAATCCTGCTGGCAAGGAGAAAGCAGAGAAATGACTGCTTTGTACCAAATAGCAATGGAGAAATGGTGTTGAGGAATGCTTAAAAAAAAAGAAAATGAGCCAGATTCTTATCTATATTAAATTAGTATGACTTGAACCAGAAATCTGAAATAAACTATATTTAAAGCAGTTGCTTTGAATAAAACTGCATCATTTTAATTTACGATTTTCCTTCTCTTACAATATTAACATTGAAAATGGTTAATGTATATCACTTGTTTTATTGCTGATTCATTTTCAGTTTATTCATATTTGATTGTCATTTACTACGTTGCCTTTTGAAGAAAGATTAAAAGCAAGTCTGTTTGAACTCTGCATGCATTTTTGATTGTTGGTGCCATTTATGTGCAGTGGGAATCAAGATGTGCTTGTATTTTTCCATTTTTTGATGCTTGTTTTTAAGTCCACCAAGCTTGGCCCTTTGTTACTGCATTGTTTCATCTCTTTATTTCTATTTTACATCTGTCAGAGAAAAAAAGATTAACATATTTTAAAGAGATTTACTTAACCAAAAGATAAATCATTTTTAGACTTTATATGGAAAAACATTACTGTGGAAAATATTTTCATCTCTTCTACCTCAACTCTTTTCCACTGTATATTAACACCTTAAACTATAGTAAACCAGCTTGTAGAATTACTGTCTGAGAACTTAGCATTTATATTTTTCCATTTAATGTTCATACTATATTTTACGTATGTCAAAGTTCAGAGTTTCCAACTAACTCAGCAGTGAACACTACTTAACATAGTGAAATATCAGAGGTTCAGAAAGATTGCATTATCCATTTAATTTGTTTCCAAAAAGCAAAGACCACTCTAAAGATAGAACCCAACTTTATAAAATATGCCAATTTTTCAGCTTACATAAATTAATAATTGATTTTGCACTCAGACATACTTATTGATCTATAATTAAAGACCTCCAAAAGCTAATTTTAAGCTGTCTTGCATTCCAAAATGTAACTGAACTTTTAGAATGCAGGGAAATCTTAAGTTTTTGAAGGAGGTTTGAAAGAATGCAAGCACACCCTCTAATCCATGTTTTCATGTAGATGCCTTTAAATTTCTATTGTGAGATTTGGTATTTTGTTTTATCATTATGATTTTTTTCCCTTAAAAAGCATCTTGGTAACAGTACATAGGAAGTTAAGTAAAATTAAGTATCAATTTTAACTATTGCATTTTGAATTGCTATTAATGTAGTATATGAATATATAAAACTACCCCCCCACTACCATCCCCACTCCCTTGAAAGGTTGGTAAGGAAAATGTATACTACAAAATCGCTTTCATGCTTTTTGTGTACTTTTTTCACATTTGTGTTATATGTTATGTTCAAGGCAAATGTGACCATCCCATAAGGAATTTTCCTCACAAAACAAGAGAGTTGGTAGGGGAGGGAGGGGAGCTCAGATTTGTGAGAAGTAAGAAAAAAGCCCTGAGGTAGTTTCTGGAGAGGCAAAGGGCTGAAGCACCCCTCTAGAGAAAAGTACTAAAGTAGAAAAGGAAATATACTTTTCCTTGTTGCAGTGAATATGAGCTCTGTCCTCAAGGATTGGGAAAAAGAGAGATCTGAGAATGGAGAGGAGAAAGATTGTATTATTTTTGCCTGTGTTTTCACTCTCATTTTTTGTTTTATTATATTTGTTAATTAATAAACTCTATTTTTAGAGTAGTTTTAGGTTCACAGGAAAATTGAGGAGAGAGTACAGAGAGTTCCCTGCGCCCGTTCATTTTCAATTTTTATCAAAGAAGCACTTGCTCTTGTTTTGGCATGAGAGGTCCACACTTTAAAGAAGAGTTTAAGCACAGCAGTTTAACACACAAGAGGCTTGCTCCCTCATCCAGTCAACCCAACAAACTGTAACATTACACTTTTTCAGATAATCTCTATGAGATTTCAGACACGAGTCAGCAAGTTTAGCAAAGACAAGAAGAGGTCATATTAAGAGGAAAGGTAGTGAAGAGTACCTTACAATAATTTGAAATTATTATCCTTTACACTATTACTTTCTTTCCTACAACTTCTTATAACATACACTTTTAGTGATACTTGTATTGAAATTTTTACTGATATTTTAGTGTACTTAGAAAAAAACTTTAGCTGCAATGAGTCTCTGGCTCTGAGTACTCAGTCATGTTATAACTCAGGAGAAAAGAATTATAACTTTCTGTTCTCAAAATGTTTCTTGCACCTGTTCTTTTACTTCTGTCTCTAATTGCTGCAGAAACCCATGTCAAGTTCTTCATGACTTTGGGCTGGGTTTTACAATAATATTTTATTTTTCAATCCTGACCTGTTTTGATCCATTCCATTTAATACCATCAATGAATATTCCCAAATCACGAATTTTACTCAGTCAATTCTCTACTTTGAAAGAAAGACAAAAAGAATAAAACTTCCAATGCCTGTCTTCCTGTCCTCTATTGCTATCTAATCAATATCAAATTTTATATCCTGAAATAGTAGACTCAGATGAAAATCATTTAATAAATATATAGCAAAGTTGAACATCATGAAGTAGAAGAGAGTAATGGCTATTGAGGGGTCTGGAGTCACCACTGTTTCTGTAGAAATGAGCTGGAGAAAGGTGCTCTGATTCCATAGTACCTTGGCCCAGTTATTTAGATAGAAACATCAGCAGAACAGGCAGGAAGGGCAATTAATCAGGTTACTACTGTCTGATGAAATGATCCCTTAACACCACTCAATTCCCTTTGTTCTAATTCTGTGCTCTCAAGAGAAGCATCTAATCTATAATTTCGTCTCCTCAGAGAACCTACCTACCCAGGAGGGTATGCCCTTGCAGATGACTGGTCCCAGTTGTCAAGCCCCAGAATATCCCTCCAATATAATTTAAAACTTTGGGATTCAAGCTTATGAATTAGCCTCAGGTGAATTTATCTCTGGTGACTTGCTCCCCTAAGACTAGAACACCTGTAGCAATTTGACAAATCTACATTTCTAAATCTACACCAAGACATGGCAATTGCATTAAAATATATTACTTGAGGCATATCCTGAAAAAGTAGCCTAAGTCACCCACAGATTAAAAAATTAAGTTATTAAACATCTTTTAAGCTCCTGCTTGATTGATTTGATGATGACCCTTTTTGGAATCTGTGTTAGGCATTATTTCATGCTGACTTCAGCAAAATAATTCATCCTGCTGCGAAAATTAGTCTGGGTTAGTTTTGTTCTAAATCATTCCAACACCTGGACACTAAAGATACAAAACACTAACATTATACATCAGTACCTTTGGGAATAATACTTCAGAAAGATCCTATCAGTAAATTCTTATGTAAAAATAAAGCTCTATGTTAGTCTTAGTCTAAAATAATATGTGCAATTCTAGAAAATAAAAGCTTCCACAGCATTAACATCTAACTCTGGTGTCTTTGGTATGCATTGCATACTCCCATTAACCAGACTCATATAATGTAAAATTTATATTGTGAAAGTAATATGACCACTTTGCTGAAAAACTATCTCAGTGTCAAGCTGGTAGGTGAAGTTCAACAGATATTTGTGTTAGAGAACTTGGTTGGAGTTTCACTCTGACATGGGACAATTATTCTGCCTTGCAATCCCTCAGTTTTCTCCTCTGTCCAAGGAGAATATAGTACCCTGTTGGGAGGATTAAATTATTTAACACATATAGAGTGCTTAGAACATTACACATAGCAAATTTAGTTCCTGTAATTATGTATTCTCAAATGCTGGCTATTGCAGCAGATTTGGAAGTCAGAGATTTTTTGCTTCACTTCTTTGTGACTTTGCTGAGACCTCTAGAGTTATGCTCATTTCATGGGCCTTTTGAATGTAAAACAAGTTCTGGGGGTTGGAGCATGCTAAAATATTTTCCCATTGTTCTAACAGATTTTGAATGGCAGATTCTCTCAAAGTGGCTCTTCTCGTATGCTTTCATTACAAGGTGAGAGTGACTATAACTTTACCTGGCTTGGATTCAGCTGGTCTGAACAAATCTCTCTCTCTCAACGAATGCCTTTCCAGTATTTCAGGGACCTTGGGTTAAGAATTCTCTATTGACTCAGAGTCAGAGCAAACTTGAAGATCCACTGCTTTTCAGCCCCAATGGATACACTTTGTCAAAGTGTCTTATTTTCTTTTTAATAGGAAAGGATTCTAATTGTTTACACATTTTCAAAATGTACATCAATAAATATCTACAGATGAGTGAGATAAAGATATCTGCTCTATATTTGAACCTCCACGCTTGACCCCTGAATGCAGAGATGTGTCATTTCACTGGGATATATAAACAATTTGCTTTAAAAATTATTCAGGAAATTACTTTACAGGAGATCTCAAAAGTAGATTCAAACAAAAGTTCAATGTTGTTTTATCATTTTCAGTTCTTCTTTAGTTCTTAAAAACCTTTATGCTACTATATTCTTTATATATACTCCTGCCAAAGGAAAGCAAAGATTCAAAAATTGTAATAGATTTCACATCTACTCTTACCTCAGATTTTTAAATGTATTATTTCCATAGGCTTAATGTTATTGAAGTACAATATTTGATACAAATGTAAATTTTACTTTAACTTTCGTATAGCATACATTGCCTTTCTCTACTTTGGTGATCAATATGTAATTCTCCAAGATGGGGTGTGAACATTGAAGCATAAGATTTTACATTCCCCTCACAATGAGCATATTTTGGATATGAAACTCTGAAAAGAATTTTGGTGAGTAATGAAACCTAATTACTAAAGCTTTTTAGATATTTATGAATGACTATGACACGCTAAAAAATCTATATCTTTCCACATGTGTATAAAATTTAGACAGATTTGAAATGTGATTATACGCCCTTTTTTCAAACTGATTTTTTTTCTTTGCTATTCTGATACAAAAATGGTCACTTTAGATCAAGCTCCTAAAACTTTCTTTTTTCCCCCTGCATCTTGAACTTTTTGCTTGGAGACATTTAATGAAAAGGACAAAAAGAAAAAAATTCCATCTGTATGTCTCTTTGGAAATTCAGGTTTCTTGAAGATCAGGGACAGAACTCAATAGATCCCTCAACGTTTAAACTTTCTGAATATGACATGATTTGTAATGTAGAAGTAAAGGCACATCAAAGTTGGCAATTCAAAAATGTGACCTGTCTATTGTATTTAACTTTCAGGTGAGTTCATGAGTTTCTTCCTGCTGTGTCTCTTTCCTGTCCCATTTTAGGCAGATGGAAGAATAATAGCAATGATTTTTCTCTATGTTTTAACAGCATAGTTTATTTGAGGATGCTGTTAGTTTTATCATTTGAAAAACAAAGTGCAATATCTGGATAATACAAGCTTATAGCTCCGTATCTAAAGGAAATATAAAGTTAGATTTAGTGTTTTAATGTGGAAAATACTTTTTAATCCTAAAATAGATAACTTTAGTTTCTTTGATTCAGTGTATTACAGCAATATTCTGTTTCTTTTATTAACCTGTGCTCTAACACCAATAAATGATCCACTGTTTTTAAAACATACTAGATTTCTGTGTGTATTCATAAGGCAATATTAACAAGCTTAACAGACAGTCATATAAAAGATGGAACACTTTTACTTAAATACTGTTTCAAAGAGCTAGGGATATCTGGTTTCAGATATAATAATCACTAGTACCTGCCACCACCATTCAGCATCTGGGCATGCAGTGAAATTGAGAAGTAAAGGTTTATGATCAAAATATTAACTCATGAGTAATGAAATTGTCAAATAACGCATGTCATATATATAACTAAACAACTTTTAGTTCATGATACCTCTCCACCAACTCCAACTTTGTGTATATTGAGTCCAAATTCATGTCACTATTTTCTACGAGTTGTATTCACCTGGATAAAAGATAAATCATTGGAGATTTTATGTTTTACTGAGTTGAAAAGAAAGGTAAGAATATTTTTATGCTTGAACTATAGCTTTGTCCTAATACATATCCTTGAAGATTATAGGCATATATAGCTTTTCTTTGTTATTTTATACCCTTTCCCTACAATGAGAGAACTAGTCAATGGCTTCCTATTGGTCTTCATAATTAGAGCTGTATGTATTAATAATATAAGGAAAAGCTTAAGAGATCAAATGAACACAGTAACTCAGTATAACATATATAGGCTATGCCTCTGTTGATTATTTGAAGGTTATCTAACTGCCTAAAGATTACTTAAAGACCATTACAGAAGGAACAGAAAATGGAATCTGTTCTGAAAGCAGAGAATTGTTAACATATGAAAATACTTGTATTTATTTGTTAAAGCAATTGATACCACACTCTCTAAAGGAGAACATATTTGATCTTCCATTCAGTGATCTTATATCCTTGTAGATAAATCTTTTTTCTGTATGAATAGATATAATTCTAAATACTGTGTGCTTGTCAGAATCATGAAGTGACTTGGAGAAAGCCTTATTTTCAAAATTATCTTGTCAATTTCATTGTGACAGTAACAGAGGTAGGTAGCAGCAGTTTTCTTCTGATTATGTTAAAATCTCATCTATTATTTAGTTTAAAGCTGACAGCATATATTAAGCCTTAATGAAGGCTTTCAGTAATTTCAGACTAAATTTATCTTCGCCAATTTTATACATTTTTGTCATTTGAGGGTTATAATTTGATCAAAGGTTAATTTCAGGAGGAGTTTTTCCAAATTATTTCAACATTAAATAAGTAGAGCATGAATTTTTGGGAAATATATCCATGTGAAACTATTTTTAGCAGAAATGGAATTATAAGACAGGCATTGAAGAAAAGCTTTGACTTTTTTCTAGTAGAAAAATGTAGTTCCCATTTTTGTCCATATTCACATCCCTCAGTCATCGACTCTAGCCTGTCCTCTCTACTCCCTGCCAGTCATCCTAATTCATAGACTATGAATTGTCTTAATCTCAGTGGAAAACATTGGACTTTAATGATCTGTGGAGTAGTATCAGATTAATTGCATAGATAAGTATAAGAAAAACATTTAGGTGAAAAATATGTTTAAGGGCTAAATATTTTGCTAATAAAAATAATATTGAATTTAGGTCTTTTCTTTAATTTTTTAAACAGAAATCATATTACTTTGCTATAGTTTCCTTTTCCCATCAGTTTTCTCCCATTGGATGGTATCAACTGATAGAAAATGTTTTCAGCCACTCTTGGAAAATGTGAATTCCTAGAGCTCAGAAGAAAGAGAAATTGCTTTTACTTTCCTCCCACATTCTCTCCTGGAACTAACTTAACATTTTGATCCAGCAGAGAATTGGTCTCCTGTAGCCAATACTGTGAATAACTGCCAACTTCAAAGCTTTTTTAGAATTCTCTAAATGTTATGTGGAAAACAATGTCACAGTACATATGTTGGGGTTAAAAACCCTCCTAGCCAGATGCACAACCTAAATTCTTATAATAACTGTCCTTTGTTGGCAATAAGATATATAGTCTCTTTTTTATGTACAAGTGTGCCAAGCCAGAATTCGTAGGTTAAAAACAAACCGAATTCTAACAAAAAATGGTGAAGAATTTGGATGTTTACAAATTCTTTTTTGAGTGACACAATTTGTCACTTAGTGTATAATTGTTATACATTAAATTAACAAACAGGGTTTATAATTTGGTATGTTGTATTTATTAAAATTATTTTTAAAGCAAATTATCACCTAGTTAAATATAAGGAAGCAGTTCAGAAATGCTACTTATATTGATTCTAAGAAATGCATTATATTTTATAAGATTGAATACTTCAAATACTGAAAATTTAAGGATGGTAGCTATCATTGATGACTTATAACAATACTACACTGTAAATTGTACATTTACTTCAAATTTTCCTGACCAGAATATGACCAAAATCCTTGAGAAGTAATAGGTATATCAGGAAAGTTGAGCATATACCAAAACTATAGAACATAAAAAAATAAGGACTGATTTTTTAAAACATTCTATTCACTTCTTTTAAATATTCTTTCGGTACTTTAAAGAAACTACTAGTTGTGTGGTAAAAGAATGTTTTCTCCAATGTGTGAAGTTATGTTGAAAGACATGAAAGATATAATAGGACTGGTCAAATATATTGACACACACGTCCTCTTATCTTAACCACTGTCTTAGTTTGGGTTTCTGCAAAACTTGACCTGACCCTGATGTAGAGACTTGTGTGCAAGTAATTGATTTCAGTAGTAACACCAAGAAGCACTGGTTATAGAATAAGGAAGTAACTCTAGTAAGGAAAGGAAATTAAAGTGAAGGTGTGCTTATGAGCAGTTTACCACTGTGGGCAACTGGAGCTCAAGCTTGTGGGCAACCCCTGGGGGAATGTGTAGAATCTGGCTCAGAGTTGTACTATCCAAGGTGAAGAAAGCTGAGGGTTACTGGAGAGTAGGCCACTTCCCCATCTGTCACTGGTTGAAGACTCTTCCTGGGGAGGGACATTAATTCTCTGCTATTTTTTCCTGCCCCACTGCACAGTTCAGGCCTGTGAAAGTCAGAAAAAGCTTTCAGGCTTAATGTTGCAAGAGTTTACAGCAAAAATGAAAAGCATGAGGGGTCAGTGAGTGCCGTGGATATATGAGCAAAGTATCCACAGCTTCTCTTAAACATGGACTAAGTTTTTTTTGTTTTTTTTTTAAATTTATTTATTTATTTATTTTTGGCTGTGTTGGGTCTTCGTTTCTGTGCAAGGGCTTTCTCTAGTTGTGGCAAGCGGGGGCCACTCTTCATCGCGGTGTGCGGGCCTCTCACTATCGCGGCCTCTCTTGTTGAGGAGCACAGGCTCCAGACGCGCAGTCTCAGTAGTTGTGGCTCACGGGCCTAGTTGCTCCACGGCATGTGGGATCTTCCCGGATCAGGGCTTGAACCCGTGTCCCCTGCTTTGGCAGGCAGATTTTTAACCACTGCGCCACCAGGGAAGCCCTGGACTAAGTTTTTGATATGCACATGGGAAGAGTAGAAAAAATCATCTTTACAGATAGCTATTTAGCATATATGATAAGACAGCATGATAAAATTATTTGTGGAAGTGGATTAAAGTAGTGTAATAATTTAAATTCAAATGTTAAACATGATGGTACCTCGGCAACGTCTTTTCCATTAGGAATGTGATTGAACTGGAGTCAAACAGGAAGCTGCTCATTATTGTAAATAAGTATGGAAATGTAACACAGCCTTTGTGGGTAGGCAGGCCATGCAGGAATGGCATTCAAGGGGACCCAAAAATTTAATTCAAACAATAGAAGTGGTTAGAATTGGGTTTATTCAAACAGCATCAAATATGATTGGTATGGTATTACTTGGGAATCAGGCAGGAATTTAGCACTATAGGAACTTTGTAAGCAAGAGAAAGGAAGAAAGAAATCAACTTCAGTTAAGGAAAGATATCAAATGGGCTGTGATTCAAGGATGGGCTGAAGCTCACAGTAAGAGAGAATGTGTGGTGTACCATGCAATATGACAAGTAAAAATAAAAGACAGAAAAATTGAACAGAAGTCCCAATCTTTCGAGTAAGGCTAGAATTAACTACAGCATTTAAATCAAAGAGTAAAGATGGTCTGTTTATTCATAAATGTATTAAAAATGCCTAGAACTGTATCTGACATACAGATGGTGCTATATAGTTATTATTAGAATGGACAAAATGGGTACTCCAATTTGTTGGTTGGTCATTGTGTCCATGCAACATGTTGCAGTCAGGCAAAGAACATTTTTGGAAAGGGAGGTGGTGTTAGAAAAAATCAGAAGAGGAATTCAGCTGGATCATTCAATCCTCAGTACTGGAAATTGACTTACTTCAAATTTCCATTGGATTTAGTTGGATTTAATAATGTCTCTTTATATTCAAACTGCCTATTTGAATTACACCCTGGATAAAATGGAAGTATTTCATAGGTTTAGATTTCAGAATCTTAGAAAAATGAGGCATATCATTATTTAATACTGCCTTCAAAGAACTCACCAAGTTTTTATGGATATAAAAATATGTTTGTATTTTCACACAATCAAATAACAATGCAAAAAATATGTACATCATGAGGTGGTGATGCAGAAATTAATATGAGGAGTTAGCAAGCAAGAACCACTTGGTCTAAAATAATTATGCCCTAGGAATAAAGGTAAAAAAGAAGGATGTTGGGATAATTTCAAAACTTAAAAATACTTAAATCTGTATGCTGAAATATAAGTGGACTTTGTGATTCAACAGAAAAGGGAAACAAAAGAGGAATAGAGGAAGGAATTACATGGAGTTTTACTAGAGCTGAATTTAGAAAAGGGTTTATGAGAGTTTACTAGGTTAAAACAGAAAAAAAAAATGAATTGGTAATCTTTCTTCTGGAAATGTTCAAAGACTGATGAGTTTTCAGAGAGATTGTAAGGGAAAACTTTTAGCAATCGTAGATAGTAAAAAAAAAAATTTCCAAGGTTATTTGTAATCTCATAACACATTCATGATTTCATGAATGTGTTATTAGATTTCAGATGAAGAGATGACTGCAGTGGCCACAGGCAGGAAAACTTTTGGTGTGAAAACCAAGAAAGTCAGAAATAAAGGACATAAAAGAAGATTTCTTCATTTCCAGCTCCTTCACTTATCTCTCAAAATTACACCGCGTATTCTTAGCCCTTGAAAAAGTCCAGTGTTTAACATGTCATACCCAATTAATTTGAAATGATATCCTTTTTTTGTGATAGATTTTAAATAACTTTAGAATACTGAGAATTCCACAGTGGTATGCTTCAGAGTTTTCATTTTACTCATGGTGTTTTTAATTGATATGATATTCAGTGGTTACCTGTATCACTTATGGCAGAGGCTAAAGCTGCTCTAAAAGACATTTGAAATACCGTGATTTAAATAAGATAGATTTTTTTATGTCTCTCTCATGCAATACCCTTAAAGTGAGGAAATGTTCCACACTGTTGGGGGGCTCAGTTTCATATCATCACTCAGGGATGCAGATTTCATCAGTCTTCTCCATCTGCCATATTAAGAATGCTGACTTCTCCACATGGTCCCAGTGGTGAATCCACTGGTCCATTTTCCACAAAGTGGAAAAAAGCTTGGAAGAAAACAAGATCAAAGTGTAAAGTCCCAGGCTCAGAAATGATACACTTTACTTCTGCTTAATTCTATTAGCAAAAACTTAATTACACTGAACTTTGAGGGAAGCTGGCAGCCATCTGCCCTGTTACAAATACATTGCTAAGGAGAGATGGAAAACCAAAATTAGGTGAACCCCAAGCAATCTGTGCCAAAAACCCAAAATAAAAGGCAGAACATGAGGTATCAACCTACTCAAATCATCAGGGTGTTTGAATTTTTTAAAGTTACATTTCCCTAAGAGTATTATTAATCTTTTGGTAAGCAAAGGAATATGAAAATTACCATAGTCGATTTAAGGATAATCTACCCCCATTTTCTTTCCTGGTTAAGTTTTTGGTGTCTTTATGCTTTTACTGAGAAAGTTTGTCTCTGACTGAGACGAAATAGAACTAACTGGCATTAGAAATATAAATTTTTTTTTGGTTTAAAATATCTTTGTAATATCTGTATTTTAAAGATTAATATTACTTTGTACACAAAAGAAAAATCTCCTAATCCTAATACACAAGGTCATTTTATTCTTTATACATTTTCTCTACTTTAGGGTTCTAAGAAAATCCAAATTCAAACTTAGCCTTCAATCTCAAGGCAAGCATAAGAGGATTCTTTACAGACTGTATAGAACTTGATGGCAGAAGCTTGAAGTATTTTAAAGTAATCCAGACTTTTCTTATTTCTGGTGACATAGTTTAATGGAATGATTTCTTTTTAGTAATATATTTTTACACCACAGTATTCCACTACTACTCAAAAATTCTTTTTAACTTAGTATTTACTGTATATTTTTCATTTCTCAATTATTTGTCTTTTGTTCATTTAATTGCTTGCTAAAACATTTTCTTTTTAAATTACACAAAATAGTTTTCTTAACTCTTCTCACTTGCCCTGGGGGAAATGTATAAAATTTAGATTTTCATACACACAGAGATATGCTTGAGACAGAATATACAGAAATATAGATGTAGATACAGAAATCTATATAGATAGATATAGAAATATGGACATGGATGTAAATATATACAATTCTACTCTGTTCGTAGATCTAACTTATTATGCCATTGCCACTGATATTTACAGAACCTGGGTTATGCTAGAAAATGCATTATACACTTTTTGAAATAATAAATCTAAATATTAAAGATTTGAGATAATAAACTTCAGTGATTATGTTTAAAATGTTCATTATTTTTTTCTTTCGGCTTGCATAGTTTGGAGCTGGTATCATGTTATCTATTTTGGGGAAAACAAACATTTATTAAAAGCCTAGTATGCCCCATGTGTTTTACATACCTCTTATTTAGGCTTACAAAAACCCCACATGGTAGATAGATAATATTACTACTCCCTACTTTTTTAAAAGATGGGAAATTAAGTTTCAGAGAGATATAGATAACTTGATAATTCTATCGAGCTAACAACTGGTAGAGTATCTAGCTTTAAAGTTTGGGCCCTTCTATTCTATCACAATATGTGTATTGCCTTTGTAAATTACTGCTGAATTTTTATTTACATATTGAGCTGTTAGTTTCTTACACAACAGCGATGGCAATTATTTCAATACTGTCTCTCTATCATATGTGTGTAATTAATACTGTATTTCATATATTAAAAACAGAATTTTACCAATAAACTATTATTTCATTGGATTTATATATTGTTTATTTCATTGAATTTATATATTTCATTGGATTTATTTCATTGGATTTATATATTGTTGGTTACTACAATGAGGGTTACATTTCCATTGAAAATGAATATCATTCTTCAAAAATTCTGCCATTTAAAATGCAATTTCAATAAATGACTATTAATTATTTTACTGAGCACATTGAGAGATAATGAAGGAGGTAACAATCATGGCAGAAATGCATTAATATTAAATATTTACCACTTAACTCATTCTTATTGGACATAGCTGTCGATAAAATATGCCCTTACTGTTGACAAGTAGCTCCTGTGTTTTGCTTGTAGATTAGCTTGCAGCCCTGCTCTGTATTCTTTATCTTCATCACTGCACCAGTCCTTTAATTAGGCAGTGAAATCTTCTGCATAGTGATTAGGAAATCACAGTTAAGAAGTTGTTACAAAGAGATGTTTCTGGAAGCTAGTCAAAATATCTCCACGCTTTGGAAATTTCCCCATGTACAGTATCAAGGAAACATGTTCATATTTTAAAAGCAAGTGACAACTGACCTTCAGTTAATCAGGTTTACTAAATTTTTAATCCTCAATCCTGAAATGTTGGGTGTAACTAGAAAAAGTCTTGAACCATGGTTGGCAAAGAATGGCAACTTTATTATTCAACCTGTGAAATGAGGTGGTGAAGCACTTTTGTGTTGGACTTTAAACTGATTTTAGAATCTTAAGAGTATATTTGATCTTATGCAAATAATTTTGTTACTATTGCATGCAAATAAAATTTGAAAATATACCTTAGAAAACTGAGAAACTGATCCACTTTTATAATTATCCCATTACCAACACTTTAAATTATGATACTTTATAAGAAGTACTGATTTCAGAATCAAAATTTATGATTTCAGAATTCAGAGATATAACTGACCAAGGTAAATATGACTTGATGCTATCTAAACAACTATAGGACTCAAGAAACAGGTCATATTTCCAGATAGTTTTATCACTGTGGTGAAATTATTCTAGTTAATATAACATGTAACATTCAAATGTAACACTCAAAGTTATTACTATTACACAGAACCAAGGTAGGAAAAATATTGATGCTATGAGAAGTAAGTTTAAGACATAAAAATTTAATTGAATTGGAAAGGAAAGCTGATATGTTCCCAGCACGCTAATTAACACCTCTGGTTTTTTTTCATCATTTTATGCATCGGAGAGGGTTGTTTTTTAGTCCCCCGTTCTGTGATTTGGATGGGCTTCTAGTGATGGCAAAGATAATGAAAGGTAGATCATGTCGTGGGAATTAGCATATTAACATAATGTTTGTGAATAAAACATATCAATATATACCATGATGAAAATAGTATGGAAAATACTTTGGAAAAATTAAACATGTTGCGGTCAGTATCTCCATATATTTTAAAGTGGCTAAAATAATACTTTTTGACAAGATTTTACATGAAAAAGGAGTACAAATGAGCAGTTTTTCACCAACAGAATTTTTTTCAAATAATGACCAAAATATTTTTTGATTAACAATTTTATCTTGTAGTTAGTTACCTTCTGGAGATAGTTCTAGATCTTTAAGTCTGTTGATGGTAACTCCTGGGGGCAATTCACAGTCTTTCTGTTTCTCAGTTTTTTTCTCTGGTTCAATTTTGGCATATTGTCTTCTACCAGGCAGTAAAGGGTAATTTTTAAGTGTAAAGACTGTGGATCCAAACTTCCTGGATAGAAATATCAGCCTCTACCTCTTGGACAAACTCTGTAACATCTCTTTGCCCCAGGTTTTTCATCTGAAGGATAAAAATAATAATCTGTGCCTCACTGGGGTGGGTTGATGAAATGCATTAATATAGATTAAGTTCTTGGAACAGTGCCTTGCAAATGGTAGGCACTTAGAGTATTGTTTCTAGGCGAATAGAGCTAACTATTGGGTTCCTTTAGTTTGCTTTCCTGATGTATTTTTCATAGCATTGGGTCTTCTCCCCACAATCTAACAAAAAATATAAAAAGGAAAGGACACCACCTAGGAGGGATAGTTAAATCTTTGAGGTCAAAATTCAGTTTCAGCATCTATGACATGGATGTATTTGCAGTATTCTACTCTGTCCTAGACTCTCTCTCAATTCAGAGACTCTCTTGTTCACCTTTTCCAGAGAATAAACCACCAGTTTTTACATGGGTAGAATGGGAGGGGGCATTTGTTGGTGTCCTGAACAGATGTTAAACTCTTTCACTCCCACTTGCATTTGTAATGGTGAGGATTCCTCCAAAGCCCAAGCTTTGGGAACATTTTGCTCTGTAAATCAATTTGGTTCTCAACTGTACCAGTTACCAGTTTAGGATTCTGTTTCTTCCAAGGATCTGATAAGCAATATACCATTTGTTCCTCTGTTTTCCAGCTTACAAATATTCCTCCTCTTCTTCCCTCTCTTCTCTCTTCTATTTCCCTTAATTTGAATATTTATGCCTTTTTAGAACATTATTTACCTTTCTCATAGGGCTTGAGGAGGAAGTAAAAAGGAAATGTGTCCAATCAAGCATTTTGACCCCAAAGCCTAGAGAATAATTTTCGAAACAGTATTTAAAAATAATTGAGGGGATTCCCTGGTGGCACAGTGGTTGAGAGTCCGCCTGCCGATGCAGGGGACACGGGTTCGTGCCCCGGTCCGGGAAGATCCCACATGCCGCAGAGCGGCTGGGCCCGTGAGCCATGGCCGCTGAGCCTGCGCGTCCGGAGCCTGTGCTCCACAACGGGAGAGGCCACAACAGTGAGAGGCCCGCGTACCACAAAAAAAAAAAAAAAAAAAAAAAAAATTAATTGAGGATATTTAATGAGAGATTTAAAGTTGTTTCATAAAGAACTCTGCTGATATTCTGCCAAATTTTCCAGCTCCTTAGAGGGTGAATATTGCTCAAAAATATAGATACAGACTATTGTATCTTTTTCAGGTAACCACTTACCCTAACCAGGGGCTAACATGAGGCCCTGATGATTTGAGAGCCAATGCCTCACACATGCCCTTATCTTTCCTTTGCATTAGGCTTTGAATCATCTTGCTTATAGACTGTAGGAGCAGTCGAAGAGTTTAAGATATGGAGAAATATATTTTATTTTCTTTGCTCCTTTTAGGACACATAAGCAAGGCTGACATTCCTTGGAGTTAGAATTCCTATATAATTTCAATTAAATGTGGAGGAAGCAATTTCTATTTCAAAATTTAACCTCGTTTTACAATTCACTTTGTCAGGGTTGTTCCCACAATATAAAATAAGGAGAGAGGGAAGTTAATGGAGAGGAGATGGTATTAGTTTTCATACTTTTTGTGCATACCCATTCAAATTTCACTGATAATTTTTGTTAAAGTCAAGTTTAATAATAAGCTTTAACTTTATTGTATGAAGTTTTTTTTTTTCTTTTTCTTTTCAATCCAGGGAGGAAAGAGTAAATAAAAGTATGACACATCACTTATTTCTATCTCTGCCCTCCATACTCTTTTATTTGCCAAGTAAGAGTCATCGAAATTATGTTGAATGGAGCCTGCTTCTGAGTTTCCATTTCTGTTAAAGAACTGGAAACCGAAAAGTGGCGGAGGACCAACGACGACTAGGTATAATAGATTAACGGTTTATGGAGGCCAAGAATGAAAGACTATTATCAAGCAGTCACTAAACTTGAGTTCAGATCCAGCAATGCCTCGAAACTGTGTCTCTCAGGCGTTTTATCTAACCTCTCTCAGCTACGGTTCTCTTATTTATACAATATTATTAAATATAATCCCTTCCTTGCATTCCTTAAGTATTGTTGCAAAGATCAAGTGAGTTTTTACTAATGAAAGTAATTAAAATTTCTTAAGTGATGACACGAAATATTCAAAGTTATTATTATATCTTCTTTACCCGTATTAGTCAGAATTCTCCAGTAAAACATAAGCAACAGGACGTATATATATAGAGAGAGAGAGAGAGGGGGTTGGGTTGAGGGCAAGGTATTGATGAGGATTAGGGTTTGCTTGACAAGAGACAGAATCCTTACCCGGTGAGTCTGGGATTGGTGGCAGCTGGGGCACCAGGTGTTTCTCATCCCAGGACTCCCCGCCGCCCCGTGCAACTCCCGAGATCTCGTGAGATCGCGCTGTAGAAGGACGAGGGTAGGCGGAAACAGGAGAAAAGTAGAGAGAGAAGACGGGAGGTGAGGAGAGGAGAGGAGAGAGATTTATTTTAAAAAAAGGCAGTGGGATTGCGGAGTCTTGGTAAATCCAAATTCAGCTTGGCCGGCTGCGGGGACTGGAGACCCAGGGAAGAGCTGCGTTTCGAGTCCAAAAGCTGCTGGCAGAAGTTCGTCTTGCTCAGAGGAGGTCAGTCTTTGTTCTCTTAAGGCTTCAATTGTTTTTTATGAGGGCCTTCCGCATTATTGAGAATAATCTGTTTTACTCAAAGTCCACCAATTTAAATGTTAATCTCATTCAAAAAACACCTTACAGAATCATGCAGAATAATGTTTGACCAAATATCTGGGCGCTGGGCCCTGTGGCCCAGCCAAGGTGACCTGTATGGTTAACCATCACGTTACTTCATTGGATGATTAAAATACTCCTATGAATATTTCAAGTATTTACTTCGTATTTCAAGTTTCAAACATGGACCTTCAAAGTAGAAATATCAGGATTTATATTATAATTTATATAATAGTGACAGACTAGCACATTTTAAAATGTGAGTTTGTGTGGGTGTGTGTGAGATGATATCCACTTAGAGGGCTGTTTTGCAGAGTTAATGAGTCGGTCTGTGTAAAGCTTTTGACTCAGTCCTGGCAAATTATAGGACTCTATATATGTTATAAATTATTCCTATCATAAAAACGATTTAGTCGGCATGTGCCACAACAGTAAATGTTACCCTGCTTCCTGGCCACGTGTTGATAATCTTCCTAAACTGCAGACTCACCATCCTTGGAGCTCAAGGAAAGATTTCACAGGTGTAGTGCCAGACGACATGACAGTAACACATGACTGGCACACACCTACTAAACTCTCCAATCTACCTTAATATTGAGAAAATAAATCTTCTTGGGAAGAATAACAAAGAAAAGACCAGTGAGGTTCTGGTTAAAGGCATAGGGAATTTTTCCTCTCCTGCAAGTTTGTTTTTCAGCTGTTCATTTGGCAGTATGAGGGTTAGACAGATGTTCAGATTATTTTTAGATGATTTTAATATTGGCAAAGTAAGTAGGGAACATATAGAAAGTAGAGAACTCAGGCATTCAGACCTTTGCAGTTGAGGTTTGCCTCAGTTATCTAATTGCAACAGGAAGAAACAGATATGTACCTGGGCATTGCTCTGCTTCTGGCTAGTGTGGACCTGGCCTGTAATCTATTCAGCTCCGTGACTTTATCAATTGGCGTATTGTGTCATGCTAAATTTTATATTGAGCAATCATTTCCTGCAATAATCCTGAATTATAAATAATCATTGTAATGGGAAGAAATTGAAAAAAGACTCACCTTTTCTCTTCTGCTTCTTTGTATTGAGGACCCACATAGAAGGTACATTTATCTGATTTGGTTATAGAATGTAATCATTCTATATGTAGATGTAATGTAGAATGTAATCATTCCTCATGTGTCTAGAATAGGTGTAAGATTTTGCTAAACTACTATGGATTTTATGTAATAATGCATTGAATTCTAAGGACTATATCAATCTATAAAGACAGACCTACCTAATTATTTATGAATATTTTGGAAGCAAAATAATGTGCTTATTTAATCATTTAAAGTGCTCAGATTAAAAAGATTTAACTTCTAAAATTAATGGAAAGTTACATCTATGAAAGAAATTTTAAGAACCACACACTGTTTTTAGTTGTTTTAATTTTCTAAATATATTATTATTATTTCATGACTAATTAAAATCAATTGAAATAATTTATTATTTTGCAGAGCTAGAAATATTCAAAATATTCAGATTGGAATGTCTGCTCTATTAATTGCACACAAGGTACTTACAAAGAAAAAAAATAACAGAAAATCGAGTTCCTGCCTATCATCTAAATAAGACAAAATAATGAATCACTGAAGGAAAATTGTCTGCAGGTTGTCTGTATTTTAATCTAATTATACACTACCTCAGATGATTCACCCATCTATTGAGATATCTTTTTATTTTCCAAAAAGATATTTGCCTTAGCAGACCTGACATACTGAAAAATAAATTGCATCTATTGGGTAAAGTTGTATCAGTATGTTGACATACAAAGTTTTGAGAACTGTTATAAAGAGAGAGCTTCTTTATAAATTTTTATAAAATGGGGAAGAGACAAGTAGACAAGAGACAAGTAGCAGTTATTCTAGCTTTACAATTACATGTAAACATTTTCCAGTATTAAGCTATCTGTATATGCTAAAGTACTTACTCCATTTTTTAATAGTATGCACATTGAAGAAAATATTTCTCCACTTAAAAAGTAATACTGTTTAAAAGGAATATAGGAGGGTTGCAAGAGAGAGTGTAGAAATGTCAAATTGAAGAGGATAGATGAATAAACTCAGCTTCCGTTTTGTTTCTTGTTCACTCTTTCCTTTAAGACTTTTCATGTCACATACACATTATCTATTGCAGACCAAGGTCAAGGACTTGCCAGTGCACAGTACAAAGATAGCAGAGAAAAAGCAGATTTTGCAAACTACTCTACCTGTTAAAATCTATTCTGTCATTTTTAATAATCAATGCTATACACAGAGTAGACTATTATTCTTAGTGCTTGGCTTGCAAAATAATTTAGAGCCACAGAAGGAGCAGAATCTACTTTGAAACTCTGTATCCTTAAAAAATACACTGTGCTAGTTTTGTATGTCTGTCTACCTACCTACCTACCTACCTATATCTGTGAGCATGCCTAAAACCTTAAGAGTTTGGATATACTTCTGTAATAGCAAAGATTTTAGACACACACCCCCACCCATCCACTGGCAGGGGCAGTTACAATGTTTCTGACACATAATTATTTCCTCTCTATTTTGGAATTTAACATGACCATATAGAAAACCTCTTTAATGACATTCTATTTTCAGCTCACATGGTTTACAGCATGTTACATTGGATAGCAGATTAGTAGCTTGATTAGTTAAGACTTTTGCCTGAAGGCATAACCATTAGTATATGTTTTTCAAACTTTAAGAGGCAAGAATACCACACTGTCAAAAAATCATGTTTCTTTTCTCTTAATGGCTAAAAAACATTAAAAGTTCACGTTTCATTGGTTAACTGGTCTCATCCTTTCTTTACATACCAGTATTTGTTATTTATAGAAAATTCTCTACTAATAGCCCTTTACTGCAACACCTGGCTTGTCAACATCCTTATATATCCAAGGAAGGGACAGATTTAAGCAAGAGACGATTAATATAAAAAAAAATGATGGGTTAAAATTCTTAGAAGTAGAACTAAATACTATGAACTGTAACTAAAGGTAGTTTAGAATATATATAGCACCTTTTATAGATTGTGGAAGAGTAGGTTAGACCCTCTTCCCATGTATGTATTATTATTTTTTTCTGTGTTCTCATGGAGCTTATATTTAAAGGAGACAAGACAAAAAACGAACAAGATGATGTTGTATAGTGTTAAGTGTTATGATAAAGCAATAGAATGAGAAAGAATGGTTTAGGTCAACTTTTTCTGAAGCATGTATCCTTCTCTAACAATTCTTTGAATGATCTTCTCTGGGTTACCTAGGTATTGTACTGGAGTTTCCTATTACCTTCTACAAGGATGATGAAAGAACCCTGGACTATGTATACAATGAGCAGGTCGGATAATCTGACCCCTGAGTAATTTAACAGCAGCTCCTTCTGGCTACATCCCCATAAATCACTCCAGTGGATGTTAGTATTAAAATCCTTAGCTATTTTAAGGTTTTATTTATTTTAAAAACATAGTTATGAAACTATTAGCAAGTCATCATAATTCAAAATAAGAGCTATTTTGAAATATTAAATTATTAAAACCCAATATGGGTTTTCTAATAAGGCTTAAATATCTTCTTTAACTATATGACAATTTGAAATGAAAGCTCTAGATAGTATGATTAGTTTAGAATCATTTCCTGGCTGTGGAGACCTTTTATATATTAGTTATTTATAAAACTCTTTCCGTGCATTTGATAAGTCTTTTCCACATCACAATATGTAGCAGTCTAAAGGCAAAATCATTAATATAAAGTTCCCTGTTTGGAACTCTATTGACTAAATGTGGAATATTTGTAATGATGTTGAAAATTGTGATTTTTCAACAACAGCAACAACAGTTGTTGTTAAGCTTAGCAACATCTGTTGCTTAACAGATGTGTTAAGCAACATGAAACACTTTTGGCTTACCTTAAATAAAAAAATTGAGCCCTTGTTGTTAATGATTTTATTTTTAACTCTGAGTCATTATCTATATTTATAATGTCTCTGAAAATATGAATGTGGTAATATAGTGATTGAACAAGATGCTTTTAAGTGATAAAGAAGTTTTGTTGGATTAAGTGGCAGTGGGGTTTGGTACTTCATTTCATCTTCATGATTGGTTGGAAGAATTGACCAGAAATTTAAAAAAGGGAATTTATCCATTTCCTAGGGTAGGAAGCAACCTAGGGAATTTAATTATCGCAGAAACAAGTTTAATAAGGTATGAGCCCTATAATGTTTTATTGAAATGAAGCTCTTTCATTTTCCTAATGTCTTGAGATTACATTGAAATCTGATGAATTGTAAAGCTAGAGAAGCAGGGTAGAGGGGAAGCAGGAGACGGAGTAAGCAGGAGCCACTCACTGGACATGGCCAAAGGGACATCGGCAGTAGGAAATAGTGTATTGTTGTTGTTTAAGCTATTAAACACTTCCGATGTGCCCAGCCTTATGCCATGTTTTTTTTATAAGCATTTATTACTCCCTGGATCACATATATAAAGTATGAAGTATTTAAGCCATTGCACAGTGAAAAAGATAGCTATTGGTTGGGGAACCTCCCATCTAAAGACAAGCATCAGAAGTTTCACAAAAGTGGAGTGATGCAGGAGAACTAAGCTGCTATGATATGCCACCCTGTATTAACTGCTCCATATAATTGTATTACCTAATTCTTGACAACACTCTTTCAAAGGTGATATTCACTCTTTCTGATTTTACAGATGAGAGAAATAATAGACTCAAAAAAGTAACTTCCCTAAGATCACATAGCAAGATAGTACTAGACCAGGGATTCAGATCTAGATTTGTCAGCTCTACAAGCCTCTGTAGTTTCATGATACCTCAGTGTATCCCCATCACTGCTTTTGCCATGGATTGATTTCTGATGTCATTTATCCAAAATGCTGAGTTTCTAACTTATTCACTCTAAGGTACAGACTTGTCAGCTCTCTCTACAGTAGATCTGTCCTAATTACCTAGTTAAGTGGCACTGTATTAGGCAGTAACTTACTAAAGTGTACTTTTACTGTCAACCTTGACTCCTAAACTTTGAGAAAAAGTGATTTATTTTATTTTACTTCAAATTCCCAAACTTCTGATTGAAGTCCAGCTAAATTTAGAATGTAAACAAAGATTAAGTTGTCTAGTTATTTGATTTGGAGTCTTGCTATTTTTGGTTTATTATGTAACTTTTTGGTTTGTAGGGGACATAATTTTAGAGAACATTTATATATTTTATGCTAATTTTAAAACCCTCCATAGGGAGTAGAGCATTCAAAGATATTCCTAATGTGAGTTCATGGCTTTAAGCTAAAAGTAATTTTACTACTTTGATAGTACAGGTGACCAAACTGCAAAGATTAATATAAGCAGATATTGTCATTTGGGTCACTGTCTATACCACTGGGTATTTCCAACTTTCATTCTATCAAAAAGAAAATTCAATCAAATTATTTTTACCCATTCATCCAATAAGTAAGTATTATACAGGGTTTGTTCTTTCTATTTCTGGACATAACAGTCTTTGAGTAGACTGAGCTGTAAACTCCTATCCATATAATATAATGTATACTACTTCCTGTGCAGAATCTCATGACCAAGGCATTTTGTCTTTTGAGAGAAAGATAATGACATAGGCAATTTTCTATAGGCTATTTGTTGCATATGCTTAGATATAGGATGAGCAAGATATAAAATAGCAAGTTTTTAGGATAGGTGAACACAATATTTTATTTAAAAGCAAAATTCTCTCATATCTCTTGTTTTATTTTTTTTTTCTCAAAATATTTACATCAATAATGTTCTTCTTTAGTTTTGGTAAGAGTACTTTATTTTATTTTTTTTTTAGAAGATGTTGGGGGTAGGAGTTTATTAATTAATTTATTTTTTGCTGTGTTGGGTCTTCATTTCTGTGCGAGGGCTTTCTCTAGTTGTGGCAAGTGGGGGCCACTCTTCATCGCGGTGCGTGGGCCTCTCACTATCGCGGCCTCTCTTCTTGCGGAGCACAGGCTCCAGACGCGCAGGCTCAGTAGTTGTGGCTCATGGGCCCAGCTGCTCTGCAGCATGTGGGATCCTCCCAGACCAGGGCTCGAACCCGTGTCCCCTGCATTAACAGGCAGATTCTCAACCACTGCGCCACCAGGGAAGCCCAAGAGTACATTTTTGTCTCATAAAACACAAGCTTTGTATGTTTTCTCACTCAGCACAATTGGAGTCTGAATTTGATTCAGCTTTCATCTTAAGATCTAAGGCCTGGGGCTTCGCTGGTGGCACAGTGGTTGAGAGTCCGCCTGCCGATGCAGGGGACACGGGTTCGTGCCCCGGTCCGGGAAGATCCCACATGCCGCGGAGCGGGTAAGGGTAAGCTGGGACGAACTGAGGGAGTAGCATTGACATATATACACTACCAAATGTAAAATAGATAGCTAGTGGGAAGCAGCTGTATCACACAGGGAGATCAGCTCGGTGCTTTTCATCCACCTAGAGGGGTGGGATAGGTAGGGTGGGAGGGAGATGCAAGAGGGAGGTGATATGGGGATATATGTATACATATAGCTGATTCACTTTGTTATACAGCAGTAACTAACACAACATTGTAAAGCAATTATACTCCAACAAAAATGTTAAAAAAAAAAGGTAACAAAGTAGAACTTTCTTCTTTCAACTGTTTATTCAAAAGAACTTTAGTTTTTTCTTTTCTACTCTTAAAATATAAATACCCTGATGAACACTCTATTGATGTTGTTAGTGTTCTTTGTGAGTTGGGGAAAAAGTTGTATTTCAAAAGAAATCAGAAAGAATTGAAAATGCAAAACAATAAACATCAATGGGACAATGTACGCTGTTCTCCTTTACTACTGGGCAGTTTCATGTGTTACAAATGTAAAAGGGGAAAGTGTACAAGACGATTTGACTTACTTGAATACATGTTAGAGAAAAAAAGACTACATTTTTGTAAATGTTTACTGAAATTCAAAATATTTCTTTTATTCTTATTGTGCATTTAATATATCCTATGCTGATTTATTGAGTTTGCAGCTTTTCTGTAGGTGTGAGGAATTCTCTGTGGTATCACTAGTATGAAGAGGTACCATAACACTGCCTCTCTCCCAGACACAAAGAAATGGAAGCCAACTAGTTAAAAGTTCCAAATTCTATGTTTAATGAAACACTTTAGATTTATTTTGGTTACAGTCATATTTCTGGGGGTCTGAATATTCCATAATAGTCTGGGGAATGTGTTGGTGACTTCCAAAAATAATGGAAGAATTAAAGCCATTTATTTCTTAGTTTCTCTTAAGTTGATTTTTAAGGCCTTGTTCTACCTAGCAATCTCCTTGATTTTCTACCCTTGATTGTGATGAGTAATTTTATGTTTGAAAAGCAAATAGCCATGCTGGACATGTGACTGGAGTAAGGCCACCTACAGCTGTGAGGTGTTCATACACAGATGAGTTTAAACATGTTGTGTGTAGTGTTTAGTTTGATATTTTTCAAAAAGAGAATTTAGTGCATTTTTGTTGATGGTTCATAATGAAAGAAATGGTCCCATTTTAGGTTAATACTCATGAGATTATTATGATATAAGGGGCATTATAAACTAGAGAGTATATTTCCAATCCTTATATTCTATATCTTTTTAATATAGGAACGATACATATTTTGAGTAAAACAGTAATGAAAGTGGAAATATTTAACTTTTACATTTGATATTTAAAGTGAATTTTTATTTGAAAATAATATTAAAGATATATTGAGACAACTTCTGTTATGTATGTTCTAACAAGCCTTTTAAAGTATTTTATGGATCCATAAATATTTAAGGAAATTATAAATAATTATTAAATTATTTCCTTGACCTTTTTGTTAGAATCTAAACACATATTCAATTTTTTTTTTACTTCAGTTTTTATTTTATATCGGAGTATAGTTGATTTACAATGTTGTGTTAGTTTCAGGTGTACAGCAAAGTGATTCAGTTATACATATACTTATATCCATTATTTTTCAGATTCTTTTCCCGTATAATTTATTACAGAATATTGAGTAGCATTCCCTGTGTTGTACAGTAGGTCCTTGTTGTTTATTTTATATATAGTAGTGTGTATATGATAATCCCAAACTCCTAATGTATACCCCCCCACACCTTTCCCCTTTGGTAACCATAAGTTTGTTTTCTATGTCTGTGAGTCTGTTTCTGTTTTGTGAGTAAGTTCATTTATATCATTTGTTTTAGATCCCACATATAAGTGATATCATATAATATTTGTCTTTCTCTTTCTGACTTACTTCAATTAGTGTGATAATGTCTAGGTCTATCCATATTGCTGCAAATGGCGTTATTCTTTTTTATGGCTGAGTAATATTCCATTGTATATATGTACCACATCTTCTTTATCCATTCCTCTGTCAATGGACATTTAAGTTCCTTCCACAGACATATTCGGTCTTGACTAACAAGCACTTATAAAATTTCCCTTTCTGTATTGCCTTAAACATGATTTGGCTGGAACATGATATAGCATAGTATGTTTTTTAAGTCATGTTTATGTTTTTTTCAAATTTGGTACTATATATATAACAAAAGTTTGCCATTTTAACCATTTTAAGTGTACAATTCAGTGGCATTAATTGCATTCATAATATTGTACAACCATCATCACTATTTCCACAGCTTTTTCATCACCATAAACAGAAAATCTCTACCCATTAGTCACATAGTAAGTTTTAAAATATTGTAGTTTTTGAATTTGTGAAATTTAATTTTATATAATTTATAAAGTAGTGTAGAAATAATTATGTCTAATGTAATTTTGCATATGTATATGTATGTACATGTATGTAGATACACATGTGCATGTGTGTATACGTATATAAAATATCAAGAACCACATGTTGATCATATGGTACATCACTGTGTTGCATATTTTGAGAATTAACTGAATTTTATATGACATTTTAAGTGCATCAGACATAGACACATTACAAAGCATTTCTAATTCTATGTGTAATACTAATAATGCTCAACTATATACCTATATATTTTATGGGCATATAGTCAGATATATGTACTGTATATATAAAAAAATTGTATACAGATGGTGCCCAACTTACGATGTTTCAACCTAAAATTTTTCAAGTATATAACAGTGATACACTTTTAGTGCAGACCATACTTTGAGTTTTGATCTTTTCTTGGACTAGTGATACTGTGGTACAATTCTCTCTCTTGATATTGAGCAGCAGCAGTGAGCCATAGATCCAAGTCAGCCATGTAATCACAAGGGTAGATAGCCAATACACATAACCATTCTGTTTTTCACTTTCAATATAGTAGTCAATAAATTACATGAGGTCGTCAACACTTAATTATAAAGTAGACTTTGTGTTAAATGATTTTGCCCAACTGTAGGCTAATGTCAGTGTTCTGAGTACGTTTAAGGTAAGCTAGGCTAAGCTGTGATTTTCAAAGGGTTAGATGTATTAAATGCATTTTCTACTTACACCATTTTCAGCTTACAATGGGTTTATCAGGATACAACCCCATTGTAAGTCAAGAAAGATCTGTATATATGAGCATTTCTAATGTCATATTCTGATATATATATTGATGTTAAATAACTGTAAAGAAAGAATAATATATCCTGTTTTAAGTAAATGGTATTCTTACTTCTACACAAATGGAATTTTTACTTTTAAAAATCTCCCTGGGGGGCTTCCCTGGTGGCACAGTGGTTAAGAATCTGCCTGCCAATGCAGGGAACGCGGGTTTGTGCCCCGGTCCGGGAAGATCCCACATGCCGCGGAGCGTCTGGGCCTGTGAGCCATGGCCACTGGGCCTGCGCGTCCGGAGCCTGTGCTTTGCAACGGGAGAGGCCACAACAGTGAGAGGCCCGCGTACCGCAAAAACAAACAAACAAAAAAACTCCCTGAATTGATTTTTGTAACTTGTTAATAGAAGTTACCATTATCTCGTGGCATTTTCTATGTCAGAAAACCCTAAGGTATGTAATTTCCCAAGAAATTGAATTACTAAATTTATCTACTTATTTATTGTTAGGTCCTACTGTTTTTGTTTTTAAACGATTCAGTATTCTGTTTTTCTCCTCCCTTTTCCATTAAAATGTCTGCTCTGAAAATATCCAAGTTTCTTCCTCAATGGCCTAGAGTAACTTGGAAGCAAATCCAGTGTATATATAGGTTATGGATTTTCTCTCTGCACTTACAACTTTATTTTAACAAAGATACCGGACTACAAACTTCGCTTTCCTGGAGGTGTTTGAGCAACGTACTTTGAATTTGTTATTACATGCTATTGTGCATCTCAAAATGCCCCTAAGGAGGCACTGACTTTAGCACTGAAGCTTTCTTGGGTTTGTGCTGCTTATGCTCAGTATTGACATAGGAATATCCCTTTCCTTAAGGTGAAGGCCTTTGGCTCTATGTATAACTAATGGATAGGATACGTATTTCTTAGAATTATATAAATCTTAAGAGAAGGTATTTGATAAAGGGAAAGTGTCAACACCCCTTGCCTAGAAGCCTACCCTTTTCCCAAATCAAACTCTACCGCCTTTCCTATCTTTTGAATTTAATTTATATTTATGAAGTACCATCAGCTACATTCATGCTGATAAGATTTTTTCTATTGTAGGGGGGTCTGGTATGTGACCAGTAGCTACCTTTCCTTTTAACCCTCACTGCTGCGTTCAAATTAGAAGTCTACTTCTCACTACAATACCTTTATAAACCACACCCCTACCTCCTCACCATCTCTGACCTTATCAGCATGAGGATGAGTTTAATTTCATGTCTTAAAAATGAAACTACTATAAATTACTCTGACATTCTTTATCCTTAATCCTTTAGTGGCCTCATAGATCCTCTATCAACTTATTTTTAAAAACTCAAATTTAATCTAACTTACAGTTACGCATCTCCCATAGTCATATAGTCATATGACAGACTTTGTATTTTGACTTATATTTTGCAGAAGTAGTCATTCATTGTCCTTCATGTGATTTACCAATATAGCATAGCCGTGATTGTATGGACTTAATACCCACAGATCCTTGTCAATATAGTAACATTTAAAGAATAAAAACAATGGTAACATCTTTTTAAAACATTATAACAATCCAGAATAACTTAATAGGTTATAATTTATATTCTGCAGAATGAAAAATGGGATTAATAATCAGTGTGTGTATTTATGCCCTCCTAATTAACAATAAAATATGCTTTAACATCCAATAAATATTCAGTGAGAATCTGTTACATGTTGAGCACTGTCAGAGGTTTAGGAGCATAAAGAGGAATCAGATGTATCAGGTACCCATGAAATATGTTTACATCTTTTAAAAATTAAAACTATTGTTTTAATTCTCATATTTTGAGAATAAATTACTATGCATTTAAAGAAAATACATTCTGACTCTATAAACCTTTGGATTTGCTACTCTATATAAATTCATGTTTGAAAATCGGCCCAGACCCAAAGCATTGTTAACTTCCTTTACTTCCTGCTTCACTGCACATATTCAGACATAGACTTCAAATTACTCCTTAAAGAAAATCAGCAGGTGATTGATAACTGGAAAAATAACCATGTCCATAGGAATAAATCAAACACATCATCACCCTGCATGTGTGGTAGGCCACAGTTATTTGGACAACTACATGTAGCAGTGGCATCTGTAAATTTCACTGAGGCCCTAGAATTCAAGTTGACATCAGCAAAATCAAAATTAACTGCCTATAAACTACCCTCTTACCAACATAATTATATTTTACTAACATGAAAAGTAACCATTTATTGCATTAAATAAAACCTATAAATTAAAAACCTCTTTGATTCATTTTTTTCCCTTCTCTAAGAGTCATTATAAGAAGAAGAAATAAAAGGTTTTACCCCAGGAGGCATGTTTAACTCTGTGCCTATGGGTAATTCATTGGAAATTCTGTGTTGTTTATGGAAAAAAGATGAGTATGTGGTAATACAGAATCTCATAATGTACTGTTTCAGAATTCAAAGGCTCTGCTAGCATCAGGAACAGTATTTTACATTCAGTACAGATCACACTTAAAGTTAATAATGACCTTCAAAACTTGCTCTTATTTATTGCTGCTGAGTTAAGAACAGAATGTCAGAGTAGAAAATGATGACGTCAGGGTCACAGCAGGTAAATTAGGCACATTTAAAGTAAAACTCATTTGCTGCTCGAACATACGATTTATAATTTTTTATATTGCAGAGTATTTAAATGATCTAGATTTTAAACTGGTACTTCAGAAAATACTTTCTTGAAAACATTCTTTCACTGTAAGAATTATGAAATGAATGCCATCTTAATTTTTATAGTTTATATAAGTTACATTGCAAAGGTATGTGTTTTTATAGGCAATTATGGGGGGAACAATAATAAGAAATGAAAACACCTTTGACCAATAATGGAAATACATAAAGTCATATTATAAGTCTGTCATAATCTTATTTACATAAATATGTTGGATTCCCATATTGAAAATGTGTTATAATAGCTTGGGAGAAAAGATTGCTAATCTAGTTCAGGCATAAATGCCTACCTAGATGAAATCTAAAATTTATTTCCACTGTTACTTTAAATAGTTGGAAAAATTTAACTATTATTGAGGAAAAGCTATGGTTTCCCATTCTCTATTTTGTAATATCAAACTGTGTCCTGGCAACTGACTGCAGAACAGCAAATACTTTCCAATAGGTTCTATTAAAAAGATTTCCAACAGGTTTGATTATCCTGCAGATGTACGTGTACAATAGTGATACCAGTTGGAATGCATGTATTTTAAATTTATATTATGGTAGAAAATTCTCAGTAGGCAGAGAGAACTATGTCTGAATCTCAGTAGCTTACTGAATCCTAAAAGAATAGAAGCTAACAAATGCCATTCTCAAACATGAATTTCTATGGTATGTGTCAAATCCAAAGGAATGTAAGATCAAAATATAATCCTTAAGGTTTTTTCTTTAAAAATAGAACGCAAGTAGTTTTAATTAAAAATAAAAATTCATAGTGGAGCATCCCTTCTATTTGATTGAATGGATGGATGCCCCTTGAGAATAGGAAATCATCTGTTATAGACCTGTAGGGCTGAAAATCTCTTCTGAAATATCACACCTTTTGGCCTCAATTTTTTTTTTTTCATTTCCAACAACTCTTACCTTAATTTCTCATTAGTTAGTAGTCAATGCTATCACCAAGTCTGGGCTTCCAAAAAATATTCTGATCTTTCTAGTTTGCCAGAGCTATGTTTGAACAGTCCTTTCCCCCTTGTATAGTAGATGCAAGACTGGAAATTTTCAAAGGAACCTTTATTCTGTGTGTGTGTGTGTGTGTGTGTGTGTGTGTGTGTGTGTGTGCACGCACTATGAGAATGAACATAAGAAGACTCTATCAGGGAACCAAGGCATTTAATGCCTAACTGAAGCTGTCTGGAAATGGCACCTTATTCTTTTCTTCCATCATTGATGCTAAGATCTAATTTCCCCATCATTCCCATCCTTGGTTAGTATAAAATTTTTCTTCTTTTGCCCCTCCAAATCGCACACCCTATTTTGCACTGGATCTAACATTCCCTTTAATTCATCTGTTCTCTTTATTTGCATCCATTTTAGAAAGATATTATCCACAATCTCATTGATATAAAAAATTTTAAGAGTGCTTTATACATCAGTAATAAACCAATTATAGAAATTTATGTGAAAGTAATTAAAATGCTATTTTTATCTATTTATATAGTGAAGAATCTTCTGTTAAAGGCATTATAAATCACACACAGTAGTGAAGTAAGGTTGAATCAACTAAGCCTGAGAGCCGCTCAGTTTCTCCATTGTTCAGATTTATATTGACTGTTAGATGAGGAAAAGAAGTACACATGTAAGTTAAATTAGGTTTTTTAATTCAAGTACTTTTATTCCACAAGGAATAAAAACAAGGTGAAAACCATTTTTACTTACATTAAATATTTTATATTAAAATTGTATATTTCATATACTGAAACATCTTCAGACACAATGTAGTAGCCATGAGTGGACTTTTGAAATACTTAGTAGTCAGCATTTGGTGTATTTTATTTTATTTTATTTTATTTAGATCTCCTTATTCCTAATTTGTTATACCTCTTATGAAGAAGCATTAGTATCAAAAAGCATTTAATGCAATTTTTCTTAACACACAATTTCAGGTAATAATGATACATTTGGTGTATTTTAGATTCAGCCCTTTGAGAATGATGTGGATGATTTTATTATTTCTTTTCTTTTTTTTCTTCAGTATGACTGAGAGAAAATTGAGGTGGTGTCTGTACCTCATACATGAAAGATACAGTAAAAATAATTACAGTGAATCTGAATTTAATAACAAAAAGAAAATGTTTTTTATATGTATCACTATTAAATTTAATTTATTCAGAATATTATGGTTATTTATATCTTTCCATGGGTACTATCTTGAGAATCTTGTGCAGTCACTGCTCAAGGGTCATATCTGTTCAGCAACTTAAAGACTTCTGTTTTAGTATTGTCATCTCAGAGTAATTAAAAGTAACAACATTTTAAGAGAGAGGAATATAAACCTTATCTTACATTACTTCCTATATAATTTTTGTAACTTGAAATTGAAGACTGAGGCTTCTATGTTTACAGCAGTGTAGAATAAAATTCTGTCTTGCTATGAATGGCTATGTAAAAATTAACCTTGTTCTTCTGCAATTAGAGTAATGGAGAATAAAATTCCTAAAATAAAAGGATTCATTTATTTATATTACATTGTTCTCTTTAGACTGAGATAGTGATAACATAATAGATTCATTCTGTAAATTTACAGTAATGATGTTACAGTTTTTAACATGCATTTGTTAGACTTATGAATCTATTAAACTTAGCATACTATTTAAATCTTTTTGTAATCTGTAACATCAATTAATACATCAGCATTAGTAATTGAGAGAAAATAACTGTAAGCTAATGAGCCTCTAAAAAATTATCTTTTTTTAAAGAGGATATATTCTAAATTTTGGGGAAAGAAACAAGTAATATTGAACCAAGCTAATATGTAGATTTATATGTACAAATATAACCCTGTGTCTTCCTAGAGTTAGTACATGTTCAAACAAATCCCATATACTTTTTATATTCATCACTAAAATTTTGTATAATGCAAATTTTTATTTTGAATCATAATTCTAAAATACTAGAAAAGTTCTGAGTCATCTAATAGAGTTGACTAGCAAATTTTGTAATACCTTAGCTTCTTAAAATCCTTTGCGTTTTATAATGTACTTCTACTTATATTTTCTTATTTAATTCACACAAAAATCATTTGAATAAATATTGGTATTCCTGTTACACATACAGAATCTAAACTCAAATGGACTAGGCTATTTGCCTAAGATCCTAGATTCAAGGTACATACCTAAGGTCATAGATGCAAGACTTAAACTCAAATCCTTTGACTTCAAAGTTCTAGCTCCCCTATGTTTGGCTGCACAAGCTATAATATATCTGCTAAGAGACATTTGAGGAAAAAAATCTATTTCAAGAGTCAAAAAAATTTTTTTAATGTATTTAACTCAAAGAAAATTTAATTAATCACAGTATTCCTTTCACTCAGTATTCTGCTTAATAAAAAGCCTGCTGTGTTTAAATGACCCACTCTTATTTCTGATATCTAGCATAGAAAATTGAATATTTCTGAGGTCTTTTCACCATAAATACCTTGGAAGGATAATTGCAATTCAGAGTTTTAAAATCACTAAAATGTGATTTGTTTCTACCAAGGAAAAATATCAACTCAGTTTCTTTTTTTCTTTCCAATATTTATCTTGCGTATTTTTTTTTATTGGCATGTAATTGCTTTACAATACTGTGTTAATTTCTGCTGTACAATGAAGTGATTCAGCTATATGTATACATATATCCCCTCCCTCTTGGACTTCCCTCCCACCCCCCCCATCCCACCCATCTAGGTCATCACAACTCTTAGTTTTAAGAGAAAAATAACATAGTCCAACTATCCTTGAATTAAGGTAACTTCAGAAAAAAAAAAATTACAGACCCTATCTAGACAGGTACAGACTTAATTCATAATAGTTTTGTTTAAGATGTGTATTTTTTTGTTTTGTTTTGTTTTTTTGCGGTATGCGGGCCTCTCACTGTTGTGGCCTCTCCCGTTGGGGAGCACAGGCTCTGGATGCGCAGGCACAGCAGCCATGGCTCACAGGCCCAGCCGCTCCGTGGCACGTGGGATCTTCCCAGACCGGGGCATGAACCCGCGTCCGCTGCATTGGCAGGCGGACTCTCAACCACTCCGCCACCAGGGTAGCCCTAAAATGTGTTTTTATATATTTTTTAAATATATAAAATTTTTCTCGTCTTTTTCTCAAAATACTTAGATCACCATTTGTCATTTAAGTCAAAGCATTAAAGCATATATTGTGCCATATAACCTGAAACATGGAGAATGCCTTGTGCAGCTGATAGATGTTTGATGATTTGTGATATTTTGCTCATTTTCAAAGCAAACATGGAGAACCCTGGCCTTAGATCAGTAAAAGTATGGAATATAGACCTACCATGCCTGCAGTTTTATGAGAGTTGAGATAGAAACCTGTGTCGTTCTGAATGGAATGGTACATTGGAATTGTGTGGATTTGAAAATGTTTTTAAGTAATACGTCAAAATGGGGAAAAACGAGTATAATAAAAATGTTAAGGGAGTTGCTTACATGGCTTGACTTTAACTTATTTCCATAGAATTATAGCTTCTGTTTTATGGGGAATTAATCTGCTTCACAATTTTTTCTAATAAAATCACAGCTATAAAAACAACCAAGAAATACAGTACATGAGAGCATATATGGCATAAATAACTTTTGAAATTTCAAAAGTTATTTCAAAACATTTTAGAATGTTTATTTAAAATGTGTGAAAAGCTTAATTATGTCTCCTCCTTTGCTTCATCTGTTCCTGGCAGTATACCGATTGTGGTCACACATCCATTCTTCTAGAGACTCAGAGGTTTCATTTGCATAGCTCCGTTATCATCCTTTATAAAAAGATACCAGGCATCTCTAAAGGGGGAAAGAAAATTACTCTTTTAATCATAGTTCAACATTTAATTAATTCATTACATTCCAATTTTAGGAACTATTTTTTTTTAAAAAAACAACCAATTCGGGCTTCCCTGGTGGCGCAGTGGTTGAGAGTCCGCCTGCTGATGCAGGGGACACGGGTTCCTGCCCCGGTCCAGGAGGATCCCACATGCCACGGAGCGGCTGGGCCCATGAGCCATGGCCGCTGAGCCTGCGCGTCTGGGGCCTGCGCTCCGCAGTGAGAGAGGCCACAGCAGTGAGAGGCCCATGTATGGCAAAAAAAAAAAAACAAAAAAACAGAAAAAACACAACCAATTCTTATTGTTTCATATTTTAAGAAATGACAGTGTGCTCCTGCATATTCATTTTTCAACAGAAATATTAAAATTCATAAGTAATTCATTTAACTTACTAAAAGTCTTTATACTTGGGACACACTTTACAGGTTTTTTCCCCCTCTACTTTACATACAAATACATACATACATACAAGTAAGCAAAGCTTTTCTCATTGTAAATTGATTGCTTCCAGGTATAGAGACATTCCATTCAGAATAGAATTATGTGCATACTATTTTTATACTCTAACAAAGATAATGTTCATCATTGAAAATTATGGTTATAAATAAAGACATATCTGAAAAAATTAAAAAAGAAACAATACTGAAGATTCTTAGATTCTGTCAAACCATAAAGGCCATCATCAAAGTGCAAGACAGATTTTATAGGAAAGGACAGGAAAGTAAGAAATGGCAGCATATGTGTTCTTATTTATTCTGGTACTAGACTAATTTTATTTCAATGTCTGTAAAAATTAGGAAATATTAACCAATCAAGGAGGACCTAGAGGGAAGATTGGTTAGAAGGGAAGCCATTAGTTATGGCTCTAGGCTACCCAGGCAAAACAGTTCTATCCAATAAAAAATCAAAACCAACTGCTTAATGTTTGTTCTGCTCTTTTATTGGATATGCTAAAATGTATTTTTGCAGGCATTGTTAGTAAAAGTCACAAACACAATCATTTAGTATCATTTCAATATAAACATCCAATAAAAACAGCATAGAATAAATAAGTTTAGATGTATTTAAAGAAACTGTGATTTTAAGGTTTTTCCAAGAAAATTTTTGTGGTTACCAACTGAAATTTAAAGGTCCTTTTCCTTGTGTCTATAATTCCCTGTTATCCCCCAATGTGTTCAGTTTTCTCCTCTTGTTTTGACACAACTATTAATTACATCCTTATGAAAGTGCCCAGTTTAAATAATATGAATACTCTATAAAGTATAGGTCAGTGTTTATAGAATTTAATGTTTTCATCAGGCACTGAACATTTTTTTTCTTATGTAATTTAGAGTTACCTGTGAAGGGATATTGTCTCCTGTTAAAAACAGAACTTTGCCACTGAAACGAGCACAGGTGTTAAGTTACCAATTAAAGTGAAGTAAACTGTCAAAAGAAAAATTTTAATTATACTTTCTTCATTTTGACTTTGTCTTTTCATTGTACTAGAGTCCCAACAGCATCAGTTTGGGCCTGCTTCTCTAAATGATTCAGCCCCAGAGTTCCCTGAAGAATCTCTGTTGCTCAGCTGTCTTCAGGAATGTGGTCATTGCTTTGTCTCTACTGGTTTGCTACTATGACAAAATTAAACATTTAGATTTCTTGGCAGCCCTAAGTTTTGCACTCCTGGCAGGAATAAAAGAAAATGTCACTTGAGCATATCCCTGTGTGGGGTATGACTTCTCCTGATAGATTATCGAAGTTCCATTTTTATGGAAACTGCCCTTAAATACTTATGACAAGTCTTATTTCATGGAGAAACAAACCGTCACATGTAACAACACAGTAGCAAGACTGAAATGTTTATTGCCTAGAAATGCCATGAGTTGGAGGTTTTAGTGTTTTTCTGAAGTAAGAGTATTTGTTAAATACATTGCAAGATCAACTATTTTTTTTTGATTTTTATAAACTTGGCAGACATGGGGAAATTGGAATTATTCTAAATTAAAGAGACAAACTTTACTCAATTGTGTAATATTCATTTTTTTAACAATTTAAAAAGAAAAATTAGTTGGGCTTACTTTTAAAGTTAACTCCCAGTTCCTTAACTTTAAATTGCAGGAAAAAGTCTGAAATTTCACACTTCTTAAAATATCATGGTCAAATATATTTGTTTTATAATATGGTCTCATTCATTTGCTGTGTGCCATTTGTTATTCTACTTAAACTTATACAGAAATAATTAGCCTCCATTTTAGTAACAAATTCAGAGGTCATCCAAAACACGTTTGCAAATTCCTAGAATCCATTTCAGAAAGGATAGTTTTTAGTACATAATGTTCACTCCAGAATTGCTTATATGAGCACTGTCTCAAGCATGAGGTTGATCTCTGGGTGACCTTGAGGTTTATATACTTAAAAGGTAAGAAACTAAAAACAAGTATTAGACATGGCTGTACTACATAGACAAGAAATTGTGACACATTAAGCCATCATTCCCACTGAGGACTGTATTGACAAACTGAATTATTTTAATCTTAATTAAAAATAATTGTGCTGCATGTGTGCTTTCTTAGCCTTTAATTAACATAAGCTCTTCGAAACCAAAGTGGCAGCATAATAATGCATTCATAATTTATAGTATAAATGGAGGCCCTAGGGAAAATGCATTGCTATAATTTCCTTGTAGGTCACTGCTGATGTTACATTGCTGATGAGAACGTCAATCAACTAAAGAATGAACAGGGAGAAAGAAAGCATTAGACATGATTTATATTTTAAAAAGTATTATATTTTCTTGTTTTACCATCATGCATGCCAATTAGTAGTTGATAGTGTCTTTTTTCTAACTCGCGTGCGCGTGTGTGTTGTGTGTAATTTTGTACGTGCATCGCATGAAGTGGCACATTTCCCAATCAGGTAAATCTGCAGGTGACAGTCAAGTGAGTTTAAACACAGCAAGATTTAATTACACTTCCAACTAAGTAGGCTGCAAGTAGTTTAAAAGAAATGGGTGATGGCTGCGGTAAACCAGACAATGACAGGTTCTTCAGAGTTACAACTAATGTTAATTTTCTGTTCTTCCATGAATATCTTTATTCAGTCTGTGCTTGATGAGCTGCATTTTTGTAAGGCATCAGTGGGGCAGATAATTTAAAATAAAAGGAGATCCCCTAAATCATTTATATATGCCCTTGAAAAGATTTATAAAGCTTGCACAGAAGATAGATTCACATTCTTGATTATTTCTACATTTAAAGTGCAATGTGAGGTATCCCAAAGGAATTCAAGTTAGAAAGGGAAACTTCTAGAATTATCAATTCAGATTATGCATATGTGGATTTGTATCAGGTCATTTTGCTTTTTTCTCTAGCTAAGAATCTGTCGCCTGCTTGATCCTTTTTATTCTGCTGATTTATCTTAGCCTGAGACCAAATAATGGTTACAGGCCATGAGATCTTCCGTCATCTTTTTTTGTTGTTGTTTTTAACATATTTATTGGGGTATAATTGCTTTACAATGTTGTGTTAGTTTCTGCTGTATAACAGAGTGAATCAGCTATAGACATACATATATCCCCATATTTCCTCCTTCTTGTGCGTCCCTCCCACTCTCCCTGACCATGTCTGGGTGGTCAAAAAGCACCGAGCTAATCTCCCTGTGCTATGCAGCTCCTTCTCACTAGCTATCTTGTTTACATTTGGTAGTGTATATGTCAGTGCTGCTCTTTCACTTGGTCCCAGCTTACCCTTTCCCCCTCTCTGTATCCTCAAGTCCACTTTCTACCTCTGTGTCTTTATTCTTATCCTGCCCCTAGGTTCATCAGAACTGTTTTTTTTTTTTTTTTTAATTCCATATATGTGTGTTAGCATATGGTATTTGTTTTTCTTTTTCTGACTTCACTCTGTATGACAGACTCTAGGTCCATACACCTCACTGCAAATAACTCAATTTCATTTCTTTTTATGGCCGAGTACTATTCCATTGTATGTATGTGCCACATCTTCTTTATCCATTCATCTGTCGATGGACACTTAGGTTGCTTCCATGTCCCGGCTGTTGTAAATAGTGTTGGAATGAACATTGTGGTACCTGTCTCTTTTTGAATTGTTGTTTTCTCAGGGTATATGCCCAGTACTGGGATTGCTGGGTCATATGGTAGCTCTATTTTTAGTTTTTTAAGGAACCTCCATACTGTTCTCCATAGTGGCTATATCAATTTACATTCCCAGCAACAGTGCAAGAGGGTTCCCTTTTCTCCACACCCTCTCCAGCATTTATTGTAGATTTTTCGATGATGGCCATTGTGACCAGTGTGAGGTGATACTTCATTGTAGTTTTGATTTACATTTCTCTAATGATTAGTGATGTTGAGCATCCTTCCATGTGTTTGTTGGAAATCTGTATATCTTCTTTGGAGAAATGTCTATTTAGGTCTTCTGCCCATTTTTGGATTGGATTGATTGTTTTTTTGCTATTGAGCTGCATGAACCGCTTATATATTTTGGAGATTAATCCTTTGTCAGTTGCTTCATTTGCAAATATTTTCTCCCATTCTGAGGGTTGTCTTTTCGTCTTGTTTATGGTTTCCTTCTCTGTGCAAAAGCTTTTAAGTTTCATTAGGTCTCATTTTTTTATTTTTATTTCCATTTCTTTAGGAGGTGGGTCAAAAAGGATCTTGCTGTGATTTATGTCATAGAGTGTTCTGCCTATGTTTTCCTCTAAGAGGTTTATAGTGTCTGGACTTACCTTTAGGTCTTTAATCCATTTTGAGCTTATTTTTGTGTATGGTGTTAGGGAGTGTTCTAATTTCATTCTTTTACATGTAGCTGTCCAGTTTTCCCAGCACCAGTTGTTGAAGAGGCTGTCTTTTCTCATATGTATATTCTTGCCTCCTTTATCAAAAAGATAAGGTGAGCTTATGTGCGTGGGTTTTTCTCTGGGCTTTCTATCCTGTTCCATTGATCTATATTTCTGTTTTTGTGCCAGTACCATAATTTCTTGATTACTGTAGCTATGTAGTATAGCCTGAAGTCTGGGAGCCTGATTTCTCCAGCTCCGTTTTTCTTTCTCAAGATTGCTTTAGCTATTCGGGGTCTTTTGTGTTTCCATACAAACTGTGAAATTTTTTGTTCTATTTCTGTGAAAAATGCCATTGGTAGATTGATAGGGATTGCATTGAATCTGTAGATTACTTTGGGTAGTATAGTCATTTTTACAATATTGATTCTTCCAGTCCAAGATCATGGTATATCTTGCCATCTGTTTGTATCATCTTTAATTTGTTTCATCAGTGCCTTACAGTTTTCTCCTTGCAGGTCTTTTGTCTCCTTAGGAAGGTTTATTCCTAGGTATTTTATTCTTTTTGTTGCAATGGTAAATGGGAGTATTTCCTTAATTTCTCTTTCAGATTTTTCATCTTTAGTGTATTAGCGTATAGGAATGCAAGAGATTTCTGTGCATTAATTTTATTCCTGCTTCTTTACCAGATTCATTGATTAGCTCTAGTAGTTTTCTGGTAGCATCTTTAGGATTCTCTATGTATAGAATCATATCATCTGCAAACAGTGACAGTTTTACTTCTTGTTTTCCAATTTGATTTCTTTTTCTTCTCTGATTGCTGTGGCAAAAAGTTCCAAAACTATGTTCAATAATAGTGGTGAGAGTGGACAACCTTGTCTTGTTCCTGATCTTAGAGGAAATGGTTTCAGTTTTCCACCATTGAGAATGATGTTGGTGTGGGTTTGTCATATATGGCCTTTATTATGTTGAGGTAGGTTCCATGTATGCCCACTTTCTGGAGAGTTTTTGTCATAAATGGGTATTGAATTTTGTAGAAAGCTTTTTCTGCATCTGTTGAGATTATCATATGGTTTTTATCCTTCAGTTTGTTAATATGGTGTGTCACATTGATTGATTTGATTACATTAAAGAATCCTTGCATTCTTGGGATAAACCCCACTTGATGATGCTGTATGATCCTTTTAATCTGCTGTAGGATTCTGTTTGCTAGTATTTTGTTGAGGATTTTTGCATCTGTTCATCAGTGATATTGGCCTATAGTTTTCTTTATTTGTGACATCTTTGGGTTTGGTATCAGGGTGATGGTGGCCTCATAGAATGAGTTTGGGAGTGTTCCTCCCTCAGCTATATTTTGGAAGAGTTTTAGAAGGATAGGTGTTAGCTCTTCTTGAAATGTTTGATAGAATTCGCCTGTGAAACCAACTGGTCCTTGGCTTTTGTTTGTTGGAATAATTTTAATCACAGTTTCAATTTTGGTGCTTCTTTTTGGTCTGTTTATATTTTCTATTATTCCTGGTTAAGTCTCAGAAGGCCATGCTTTTCTAAGAATTTGTCCATTTCTTCCAGGTTGTCCATTTTATTGGCTTATAGTTGCTTGTAGTAATCTCTCATCATCCTTTGTATTTCTGAAGTGTCAGTTGTCACATCTTTTTCATTTCTAATTCTGTTGATTTGAGTCTTCTCCCTTTTTTTTTTTGATGAGTCTGGATAATGGTTTATCTATTTTGTTTATCTTCTCAAAGAACCAGCTTTTAGTTTATTGATCTTTGCTATCGTTTCCTTCATTTCTTTTTCATTTATTTCTGATCTGATCTTTATGATTGCTTTCCTTCTGCTAACTTTGGGTTTTTTTGTTCTTCTTTCTGTACTTGCTTTAGGTGTAGGGTTAGGTTGTTTATTTGAGATGTTTCTTCTTTCTTGAGGTAGGATTGTATTGCTGTAAACTTCCATCTTAGAACTGCTTTTGCTGCATCCCATAGGTTTTCGGTCATCGTGTTTTCATTGTCATTTGTTTTTAGGTATTTTTTGATTTCCTCTTTGATATTTTCAGTGATCTCTTGGTTATTTGGTAGTGTATTGTTTAGTCTCCATGTATTTGTATTATTCATTTGGATTTAATGTTCTAACTTATCAAATGGACAAGTTGGCAGTCCTGTTTCAATTTTCACGTTTTCTTTCCAAATTATACTTTCTCCCCAAACCAAAAATTTGAACATGTTTGATCTCTTCATATGAAAAATCTCCTTCATTGTATGTTATAGTGGTCCTTTGTTTTCACCAAGAGCCACTAAGAAGAGATAGTAATGATAGAATATAGGTATTTTTTGATTTCCTCTTTGATTTCTTCAGTGATCTCTTGGTTATTTAGTAGTGTATTGTTTAGCCTTCATGTGTTTGTATATTTTTTACAAATTTTTTCTTATAATTGATATCTAGTCTTATTGTGTTGTGGTCAGTAAAGATACTTGATATGATTTCCATTTTGTTAAATTTACCAAGGCTTGACTTGTGACCCAAGGTATGATCTATTTGGAGAATGTTCCATGAGCACTTGAGAAGAAAGTGTATTCTGTTTTTGGATGCAGTGTCCTATAAATATCAACTAAATCTATCTGGTCTGTTGTGTAATTTAAAGTTTGTGTTTCCTTATTTATTTTCTGTTTGGATTATCTGTCCATTGGTGAAAGTGGGGTGTTAAAGTCCCCTATTTTATTGTGTTACTGTCGATTTCCCCTATTATGGCTGTTAGCATTTGCCTTATGTACTAACGTGCTCCTATGTTGGGTGCATAAATATTTACAATTGTTATATCTTCTTGGTTTGATCCCTTGATAATTATGTAGAGTCCTTCTTTGTCTCTTGCGATAGTCTTAATTTTAAAGTCTCTTTTGTCTTATATGAGAATTTCTACTCCAGCTTTCTTTTGATTTCCATTTGCATGGAATATCTTTTTCCATCCCTTCACTTTCAGTCTGTATGTGTCCCTAGGTCGGAAGTGGGTCTTTTTAGACAGCATATATACGGGTCTTATTTTTGTATCCATTCAGCCAGTCTGTGTCTTTTGGTTGGACCATTTAATCCATTTACATTTAAGGTAATTTTTGATATGTATGTTCCTATTACCATTTCCTTAATTGTTTTGGGTTTGTTTTTATAGGTCTTTTACTTCTCTTGCCTAGAGAAGTTCCTTTAGCATTTGTTGTAAAGCTAGTTTGATGGTGCTGAATTCTCTTAACTTTTGCTTGTCTTTAAGGTTTTAATTTCTCCATGGAATCTGAATGAGATCCTTGCTGGGTAGAGTAATGTTTGTTGTAGGTTTTTCCCTTTCATCACTTGAAATATGTCCTGCCACTCTCTTCTGGCTTACAGAGTTTCTGCTGAAAGATCAGCTGTTAACCTTATGCAGTTTCCCTTGTATGCTATTTGTTGCTTTTCCGTTGCTGCTTTTAATATTTTTTAATTTAATTTTTGGTAGTTTGATTAATATGTGTCTTGGCGTGTTTCTCCTTGGATTTCTCCTATATGGACTCTGTGCTTCCTTGACTTGCTTGACTATTTCCTTTCCCATGTTAGGGAAGTTTTCAACTATAATCTCTTCAAATATTTTCTCAGACCCTTTCTTTGTCTCTTCTTCTTCTGGGACCCATATAATTTGAAAGTTGATGTGTTTAATGTTATCCCGGAGGTCTCTGAGACTGTCCTCAGTTCCTTTCATTCTTTTTTATTTATTCTGCTCTGCAGCATTATTTCCACTCTATTATCTTCCAGTTCACTTATCCGTTCTTCTGCCTAAGTTATTCTGCTATTTATTCTGTCTAGATAATTTTTAATTTCATTTATTGTGTTGTCCATCATTGTTTGTTTGCTCTTTAGTTCTTTTAGGTCCTCGTTAAATGTTTCTTGTATTTTCTCTATTCTGTTTCCAAGATTTTGGATCATCTTTACTGTCATACTCTGAATTCTGTTTTCAGGTAGACTGCCTATTTCCTCTTCATTTGTTAGGTCTGGTGGGTTTTTACCTTGCTCCTTCATCTGCTACATATTTCTCTGTTTTCTCATTTTGTTTAATTTAATGTGTTTGGGGTCTCCTTTTTGCAGGCTACAGGTTCGTAGTTCCCATTATGTTTGGTGTCTGCCCCCAGTGGGTGAGCTTGATTGTTCACTGTCTGGTGTTGGCTTCCTGGTGGAGGGGGCTGGTGCCTGTGTTATGGTGAGTGGGGCTGTATCTTGTCCTTCTGGTGGGCAAGCCCACATCCAGTGGTGTGTTTTAGAGTGTCTGTGAACTTAGTATGACCTTAGGCAGCCTTTCTGCTAATGGGTGGGCCTTGTCCCTGTCTTGCTAGTTGTTTGGCATGGGGCATCCTGCACTGGAAATTTCTGGCCGTTGGGTGGAGCTGTGTCTTAGTGTTGAGATGAAGATCTCTGGGAGAGCTCTCACCAATTGATATTACGTGGGGCTGGGAAGTTTCTCATGGTCCAGTGTCCTGGACTCAGCCCTCCCACCTCAAAGTCTCAGGCCTGACACCTGGCCAGAGCACCAAGACCCTGCTAGCCAAACCGCTCAGAAGAAAAGGAAGAGAGAAAAAGAAACACACACTAGAAAAAGAAAAAGAAAACAATAAAACAAGCAGACAGAACTCTAGGACAAATGGTAAAAGCAAACCTTTACAGACAATATCACACAAAGAAGCATACACATACGCACTCATAAAAAGAGAAAAAGGAAAAAAATGTATATATATATATATATATATATATATATATAAAGAAGAGAGCAACCAAACCAATAAACAAATCCACCAATGATAATAAGCACTAAATATTGTACTAAGGAAAACATAAAACCAGAAACAAATTAGACGCAGAAGGCCAACCCCAAGTCTGTTGCTCCCAAAGTCCACCACTTCAATTTTGGGAACATTCATTGTCTATTCAGGTATTCTTCAGATGCAGGGTTTATCAGGTTGATTCTGGGGATTTAATCTGCTGGTCCTGTGGCTGCTGGGAGAAAGTTCCTTTTCTCTTCTTTGTTCACACAGCTCCTGGGGTTCAGCTTTGGTTTTTGCCCTGCCTCTGCCTGTAGGTCGCTCTCAGGTGTCTGTTCCCCACCCAGATAGGAGGAGGTTAAAGCATCGGCTGATTAGGGCTCTCTTGTTCCCTCAGGCCGAGGGGAAGGGAGGGGTATGGTAGTCATCATTGGAATGCGGGGCAAGCCTGAGGCAGCAGAGGCTGGCATGACTTTGCAGCATTCTGAGGCATGCCGTGTGTTCTCCCAGGGAAGTAGTCTCTGGATCTCAGGACCCTGGCAGTGGTGTGCTGTACAGTCTCCTGGGTGGTGATGGTGCGGATAGTGACCTGCACTTGAACACAGGATTCTTGGGGGCAGTGGCAGCAGACATAGTGTTTCATGCACGTCTCTAGGGTCTGAGGTGATAGCTGTGACTTGCGCCTGTCACTGGAGCTCGCTTAGGCAGTGCTCTGCCTTCTGTGGGCACACTGGGAAGGAATCCCCTTTCCTCACACACCCGTAAACAAAGGTCTCTTGCCTCTCCAGCAGGTCCAGACTTTTTCCCAGACTCACTCCTGACTAGCTCCGGCACACTAGCCCCCTTCAGGCTGTCTTAATGCAGCCAACCACAGTCCTCTTCCTGGAGTCCGACCTCCGAAGCCTGAGCCTCAGCTCCCAGCCCCCACCCGCCCCAGTGTGTGAGCATACAAGCCTCTTAGGCTGGTGAGTGCTGGTCAGCACTGATCCTTTGTGTGTGAGTCTCTCCGCTTTGCCCTCTGCACCCCTGTTGTTGTGCTCTCCTTCATGGCTCTGAAGCTTCCCTCCTACCCATCCCCATCTCCGCCAGTGAAGGGGCTCCCTAGTGTGTGGAAACTTTTCCTCCTTCACAGCTCCCTCCCAGAGGTACTGGTCCCATCCATATTCTTTTGTCTCTGTTTTTTCTTTTTTGTTTTGCCCTACCCAGGTACATGGGGATTTTCTTGCCTTTTGGGAAGTCTGAGCTCTTCTGCCAACGTTCAGTAGGTGTTCTGTAGGAGTTGTTCCACGTGTGGATGTATTTTTGATGTATTTATGGGGAGGAAGGTGATCTCCACGTCTTACTCCTCTGCCATCTTGAAGGTCTGGGGCATCTTTAAGTGGCATGGAAGCTGTTAGTCTGAATATCCCATTTGAGATATTTTATACAAAGTGTAATATACATTATTTTCTTAAAAACTTCAGAATTTCTTTTTGATTTGTGACACATAAGCACTCTCATTAAAAGTCTAAAACCACGTAGTGCACTTTCACTAATCAGTACAGGAATATTTAGAGCTACCTCTTGCAAGCCGTGATTAAATAGTTTATCTTTTTAGGAATTAGGGTTTTTTTTTTTCCGTTTTCTGTTTTAGTTTAAATAAAATGTTGGATAATAACCAGTAACTTAAGAAATTTTTTTATCCATTCTTTTCCAGGAAATAAAAATATGATTGATTTTATTTCTGGATTGAATTTTAAATATGTGCTTAACATACCATGTTCCCTCTCTAGGGAAGTAGGAGTATTGTTTTATATATACTTTGTAGAAAAATTTTGAAGATTTTCTTTATATATTTTTGGAAAACTAATAAATAATTATGTATAATTTATCTGATAAATTTTCTTATGTAATGCTGTCACTTCTTCATTAATGAGAAAATTTGTTTAAGATTATTCTCGTAGACTCTCAATTTGCCAATCAACAAAATTAGTTCTGCCAATAATTGTGTATTTGTTATAGACTAGTCATCCCAAATTTTTTATCATTAATGCAGTTAGTAGGATAATTATTACTTTTATGAAATTTACAGATTGTTATCAAATTCCCTTCCCAATAGTTACCTACTCTTTCTGAAATGTGTTTGCACAGTGAAAATTGTAACTGAAATACATTTTAATAAAGAATAGAATAATTTTGGGTTGTATGTATTTTGAAAGTGATGTTTGTTGGAAACCATTAGATGCTAAAAGAAAAAAAAGAAAAGAAAGAAAATTGGAATGAGCTTAGAAGTCATCCCTCTCATGGGAGGAATTCTTTCTGAACCACCTGAAACCCATAGTCATTTCACTTTTCTCCTATTCGTCTATTGATATATAGCTCACTACTCTGCCAAATGCTCAGTCCTTATTGGACATGCTGGACTTAGATTTTTCTTCAACTTTAGAGAAAATTTCTACTTTTCAGTAGCTTCTAAACATTTGTCCCTGTTATATACCTTTAGGACCGAAGTTGAGTGTGTCTCCTGATTCTGCCTTAGAAAAATCCTTCAGATACTTCAAGGGTGCTTTCATCGCATTCTAATTTTTCTACTTTTTAAGGTAAACACCATCAGACTCTTCAACATTCTTCTTCTTTCATACCTCTAAGTATAAAGATTTAGTGTTTCAATGAAGCTAGTGACGTAAGACATTCAGCAGCCTCCCTATCACTGCTATCCACATTGGAATCCTTCAGTCCCCATAAGCTCTATATAATCATAAGTTCCCTTTTGGATCTTGCTTGATTGGACTGACTTTCTTATCACTACTTTATTCTTATTCTGGAATTTTCCAAGAGAATTTGATGGTTGTGCCTCTTTTTTTTTTTTTTTTTTTTTTGCAGTACATGGGCCTCTCACCTCTGCGGCCTCTCCCGTTGTGGAGCATGGCTCCGGACGTGCAGGCTCAGCGGCCATGGCCCACGGGCCCAGCTGCTCCGCAGCACGTGGGATCCTCCCGGACTGGGGCACGAACCCGCGCCCCCTGCATCGGCAGGCAGATTCCCAACCACTGTGCCACCAGGGAAGCCCCTGGTTGTGCCTCTTTTGTCAAAGATTGGCTAAAATAAGAAAATAGGGGTCCCCTTCAAATGTATATTGATGCAGTAATTCACATTTTTGCCAGAATTCTTTAATTGCTATAGAGTTGTTTTGTTTTACGACCTTTCAACTCATATTGCTTTATCTTATTCACAAAGATAACAAAAGAGAATTTATACCATTATTTATAAAAATCTGGATATGGTAGTTTGGTTTTTGGAATCTTCTTTAGATATAGTAGCTTAGTGTACATCCAAACAAAAGGTGAAACAATTAGTTTGGGGTATACATTATTCCTTGAATAATCTAATATGATACCAGTTAATCATGGATTAGTTTCACAGTATCTAAAACCCACTATTTTTTCCATTTTAAAAATTGAAAAAATGTCACCTGAAATATCTCTTACCGTAAGTGTTGTTTCTTAGTTTCTGAAAGACTATTCAATAACACTTGTAACATACTATGATTCATTTTATTTGGACTAGAAAACTGAAAAATCTTTAAAGTATCTGGGGGCTCCCTCACCTTTCTGGAACTAAACTTATCCTTTTCCCTATTATTATTTATTTCCCCTATTTTTTCTACCTTAAATTTCTCTTTTTGAGAAAATCAAAGCAAAATAACAGTTAAGCAACTGTGTTTTCTTTTTCATCTGTTAATCTTGCACCCTCTTCTCAAAACTGTGGAAGCTCTAACTCTTTAATTTGGTCATCAAACATTGGATATTTTATATGTTTAAGGTCAAGGCTTTCAAAGATAAATAAAACCTAAGGATACTACAATATTCATTAATCTTTAGTATTTTCTTCCAAAATTATGCTTTATTGTGGTTTAAACATTTTTCTTAAATATTATAAAATAATTTTTGTTGTCTTTAGAATTAGTTTATTTTTTAGAGTCCTCTATATTAATGGATGAAATTATTATTATTATTTTGCACTTAACTTCATTCAGTTTCTGTGGGTCAAAGTAAAGAGTGAGAATACCCAGGTCTACATATCCAGCACCTTTATTATTTTATGTCAAAATAGATTATGTCTCCAAAATATCTATTTTGGCTCTTAGGACAATTAATACAATCATAACCAGGAATTATTTACGAACCCATGCATCTGGTGAAGAGAAGGTAGTAAAACTTTTCATCAGAGCAACTAGCATGTGCAAAAACATGAAGAACTCAAAGCACTTTACTATTGCAGGAAGTATGAGGAGGAGTTGATAGAAAATGAAGCTAAATTATTTGGCTTTAGTCTCTCCACTCATTTGGGAAAGTAATAGTTCCAAAGAATCACAAGCATTTATGTCTACATATTGGAATAATAAATTTTCATTCAGTTAAAAGTGAATATAGAATAATACATTTAAAATTATTCATTTGATTTCTGAATATACTGGAAAAGCAAAAATAGTGTGCTTTAAAGCTATTGTAATTTTTAAAGCTTTGTAATTGTAATGATTTTATGATTTTTATTGAATTAGGAATATAACTTCAAAAACACTGATATGTTTTATCTAAGAACAAATAGGATTTCCTAAAAATCTATCATTTTTTACATTAAACACTTTATTCTCTTATGGAAGGGACATTGGGGAGGTCAAGGGCTATTGTACATTTGAGAGAATAGCCAAGATAATTGGCTTTTAATATCTTCAACTTTTAGAGAAATACAATTTATATATATATGCACACAGATACATAATCCATCCTTATTATTCATGGTTTTCATATTTGTGAAATCTCACTAAAATTTATTTGTAACACTAAAATTAAACCCGCCGCACTTTCTTGCTCACTCGTGGACATGCAGAATGGTGAAAAATTTGAGCCACGACCAGGATGTATTCTCAGCTAAGTTCAAAGAAGATGATACTCCGCCTTTTGTTTCAGTTCTCATACTGTAAAATGTGTCCTTTCCATGGTCTATTTAGTGTCATATATTTTGCATTTTTGTGTTGTTTTGTTGGTGTTTTGTTGGATAAAAATGTCCCCCCAAGCATTGTGCTGAAGTGCTGCCTAGTATTCGTAAGTACAAAAGCTTGTAATGTGCAGTATGGAGAAAATGTCAGGTATGAGTTATAGTGCTGTTGGTCTTGAGTTCAATGTTAATGAATCAACAATATGGTACATCCAGAGAAAGGAAGAGGAAATATATGATATGTATATGAGGCCTCTTATAAAAGTACTAAAGTAACATCTATATCATATGATGAAACTATGGTAAAAATGGAAATGTGGCTAAATTTATGGATTCATGAGATTAGGACATTAAAAAATGCACAGTGGATAGCACTGTTGGGTTGAAAGCCAAGAAATGTATGGTCATGTTACCCAGAGTCAGGAAAATATTAAACCCTTCACAGCTACTGAGTAGTTTATTATAAATAAATACTGTATATTATTACTTATAAGAACTGTATATTAAATAAGTTCTGTCTAAATAGAAGCACACATAAAACAATGTTATCTAGTGATTGGCTGACAAAACTGTTGTGACCAGAGGCTCACAGGAACCTAACTCTGTATTTTTCCTGGGAGCAGTGGCTCAGTATTTACCAATTCAGTGTGCACAGTGACTCAATAGAAAATAACTACCATGAATAATGAGAATTGACTACACACAAGCACATACACACACATATAGATATATAAATATGTGTTTACACACACATATTTATATATATACATATTTTACTCATTTTTATTGACTTTTTTGAGAGTCCAATATATCACTTTAAGAGAAGTAATAGTGGGCTTCCCTAGTGGCGCAGTGGTTGAGAGTCCGCCTGCTGATGCAGGGGACACAGGTTCGTGCCCCAGTCCAGGAAGATGCCACATGCCGCGGAGCAGCTGGGCCCGTGAGCCATGGCCGCTGAGCCTGCACGTCCGGAGCCTGTGCTTCACAACGGGAGAGGCCGCAACAAGTGAGAGGCCCGCATACCACAAAAAAAAAAAAAAAAAAAAGTAACAGTAATAAGTGATATTTGCATAATGTTTTATATATTAAGAACTTACAGTGTTTTCAGGTATTTAGAAACAGGGAACCAGATTTCATTGATTTTAAAATTTTATTCTGAAGCCACAGTGTTGACATATGTATAATCATACCAATTCTTAGCTCATAGTATCTGCAGTTGTATATTTTGAATATAATTAGAACTCCTGTAATTATACATCTTAATTATATCACAAATTTTGGAATGTTCTCATTGCTTCTTCCTAGAACAGCAAAAAACACAACAATCACAATAATGACAACAAAGCACACTGCTATTTTCCAAGGACACAGTGTGACTGACAGAGTGTCAAAAATAATCACAGGGAATGATGGAGCATTCTCAGAGGATATTTGAATTCTTCTTTAGTGAGTTTCATAATCTGACAGTGTTTTGTTTTTCAGGCACCATGAGTTTTGGTTAGTGACCGCAGTCAAGTATTTAAAGGTCCCCTACTGGTTTAGCTGTCCTACTGCTCCCTTGATAGATTTACTGTTTTGAGATACAAATTGTCTCAACTTTAAAATCTGGCATTCTCATTGTCAGTCTTGGTAATAACAGTTCATCTTATCTCCATGTGAAAATTGACATCGATTTTAGTTTATTTGAATGTGAACATACTTCTCATAAAACTGATGTAGTTTTTTTGTCTGGGCTCACACAGCTTTTCCATATTCCTTCGTGAAAAGAAAGTAAAGTGCTTACTGATGCTTATAGTAGCAGGCACATTGTGGATGGAGCATCTCTGGGATCTCTTTAAAATTTTATTATTTTATAATTTCTCTAGCAAGCTACAAAATTGAGACTACTTTTTTGATAGCCAGGAAGTCCTTATTGGGGTTTCCAAAATATATGTACTTCAGGTTAAACTCTATGTGGAGAACTGGTAAAATCTACAGAAAACCAGATAAAATACAAGTTTTAAGAAGAAGAACTGAAAAAATGAGTGGGATGCTGCTTAATTCTCTAATCAGGCTTTATTGATATTATTTAGAAATATAATGATAGAAAGACTTAGCTTGTAGACCCAGCAATCCCACTACTGGGCATATACCCAGAGAATACCATAATTCAAAAAGATACATGCACCCCAGTGTTCATTGCAGCACTATTTACAGTAGCCAGGTCATGGAAGCAACCTAAAATGCCCATCGACAGACGAATGAATAAAGAAGGTTTGGTACATATGTACGATGGCCATAAAAAGGAATGAAATTTGGTAATTTGTAGAGACGTGGATGGACCTGGAGACTGTCATACAGAATGAAGTAAGTCAGAAAGAAAAACAAATATCATATATTAATGCATATATGTGGAATCTGGAAAAATGGTACAGATGAACTGGTTTGCAAGGCAGAAATTAGAGACACAGGTGTAGAGAACAAACGTATGGACACCGAGCGGGGAAAGTGGAGAGGGGGTGGTGCTGTGATGAATTGGGAGATTGGGATTGACATATGTACACTAATATGTATAAAATAGATAACTAATAAGAACCTGCTATATAAAACAATTGAATTTTAAAAAGACTTAGCTTATAGATTCCATTTTTAATTTATTGATCAGTAGGTATTTTTGTGAATAAAGGCCTGATACAATGATGTTTCGTTAAGTATATACCCCACTCTGCAATTATTTTACCTCTATACACTTTCCAATTCAGTTTGTCCTAATTCTGTGAAAAGTTTGGTGAACAATTTGTAACACCTATCCAGTGCTTTTCAAAACATTTTTTCCAGAGAGTAAAAATGTAGAATATTTAGTATTCAGGGATCATTAAGAATTCTTTTTCTAAGAAAATCATGTGTTATAGTTCATCAATTCTAAGAGGCAATATTTTGCATCTCTGAAATTGGGATGTGTTTGACGATAGATGATGTATTGTAGTTTAATTGATAAAGTTTCTTCTCATAGTGATACATAAAATTATGATATGTCTTATAATTGATGGTTTATTGGTTTTGAGGAAATAAATTCCAACTTCTGACACATTTTTAATAAGTGGGAGAAATTTTATTTTTGAGTTGACTTGAGGAGTTCCTGTAATTGGGATTATGTTTGCCATCTGATCATTTACATTTCTCAAGGTCTTGCCTCCTCAGTGAGTTTTTCAATTCAGTCCTTAGAAAGTAAAAGCCAAAAATGGGCGATTCTCTTATGATAATTCCAGATATATTGTCAAAGACTTAATAATACTTAGAGCCAAGGAACATATTCCAAAGCAGTTAGAGTTTACCTTTACAATTGCTTTATGTAATGGTAGTTTGTAATAGCACATTTTTGGCTGTCTCCGTTTTTTGTTTAACTTATATGTCAGGATATGCTAGTTTGAAAAAGAAGAGAAAATTGTGGGCTAGTATTACAAGTTACAAAATTATTTTTTCCTGATGCCTTAGAGTTATAATGAAGTCTTGTGAATATTCAAGCACTTTTAATAATATCAAAATGCCCGATGTATTTAGGTAGTTGGGAAGGGAAATAACAAAGGGCAAAAAAAAAAAAATAGAATGAGGACCCAGTTGCCTTCCAAATGTTACAGAGCTTATACTTCTTTACAACCCAAACTTCAGGACGTTTATAAACAGAAAATATATGCATATGTTTGTACATACTCTAACAAATTATTAAGACACTAAATATTTAAATTTATTGAAGTACTAAGTATTAAATATGGTACCATTTATTTTTAGACTCTATGCATTTGTATGTGATCTTTGGTTAGGTACTCTCAAACATTTTAAACGTGCTTGGAGGGATTAAGCAGAAAATGATGCTTCATGGAGTTGGGGACCAAACAGAAATATGAAGTATCCATGCAGTTACTTCAATTCAGTTTTACTTTTCTTCAAGTGAAAAACAGAAAGAAAAAAAAAAGAAAAACAAACCAAAACACTTTGTATCAAGTCTATAGCATTTGGTCAAAGTAAATACTGAGGATTTATAAAAATGTGATAATGAGAATAATTTAACATCAGTTTTATTTAGAAGGTCAGTATTAAATCACAATTGCTTAAAAAGTTTGAAAATTCTTTTCTGAGAGATGGGAGAAAGAATGAGCAGAATGATTGTATGTGAATGGCTAACTGATGTAGAGTAATTCACTTTCACCTATGTCTTTGTCACCTGTTAAGTTGGGAAAAATAGTATTTTTCAAAGAAGCTTACCAAGCTTTCCTTGAGATGCAAATAGTACTGGGAATAAAGCAGGTTCTTAATAAATATTCTGGGGTGAGAGAACAAAGAATTATCATTAGAGCCCTGTGAACTTTTCAAAATTATTGAGCAGTGATTTTGAAACTGCAGAAGGTGATCCATTTGTAAGTCATGGTAACAGTTTAAGTGTTTAAAACCAGCATTTAAAAATAGAAGAAAATAAAAATACTCAAGTACATGAATGATTATTTTATAAAACTTGCATTTTAAACATTGATTAGCTTGAAAAAATGCAAATTACCAGAAGATAATAAAAATATTTATATCATTTATTTATATTTTATGTGTATTTACATGATTTTTGCATTTAGCAGATATGTATACAGGCACATATATACACACATACACACATATGCGTATTGCCTATGTTAAATTATGCTGGCGGTGCTTTGGTACCGAAGAGGGCACATTCTTAGATGTGATAATTAATGATATGAAATGTTTATTCCATGAGAATAATGTAAATGAGTTTGAAAAGGAAGCCAAATTAATACGTACTTATGAAGTCTCCTTTCTTCTCCTTAAACCACACAAAATCTGTTTCTAAGATAGTATACAAAAATGTCATAAAATTGGCAAAAGTCTGATATATTTCTTCCTTTAAAAAAAAAGCAAATGTAAACACTGAAAGATGTAGAAAGTCTTATAAAAGAGAGAGAGAAGTAACCAAGGCTTTAGGATTCAATAAAGTGCCCATCAGAGTGAAACTTCTTTGAGTGGTTTCACATAAAGCACACACATGGAGTAAGTAAGTGAGTAGATGAATTGAATGACAAATATTATTGAGATATAACGTGGTACACCTAGGCTGAGTTTATTTATTTGTTCTTCAGAAACCCTTAATCCACCTAGTTTCCTCGTAACCACTATTCCTTGCCACCTTAGTGAATGAAGTTCAGAATGTTGTGGATTTCAGGTCTTGCAAAGGAAAACAAAATTGCTCAATTAGACTTTTGAGAAAGGCTTCGTTTGTCATTGTGAATTACTTTGGTCATTGGCTACTATTAAGGAGGAAAAAGGGAAGGGAACAAGGGATCATGCTCTGTGAACAGGTCAGATTAAACTAGCCAGATGGGTGCATGGTGTCATATATATATTGTAGGAAAAAGGAAAAGAAAAAAAGGAGCTTTGATAGCTGATAACTTAATTATCTGCCACTATCAGTTTGGAAGGGCTTTTAAACATGTCCAAAATGTCTACCAAATTTTCAGCAGGAGTGACAGCAGATTTTTAAGTAAGGATAAAAATGCAGCAGTCTTTCTAGAATAAAACTCTGACAGACTATGATGAATTACCTTATTATAGTTGCTTGCATGACAAATGTACTTGATCAGTGTTTCTTCCTGGGTAATCCTTGAGCTTATCCAGAGGCAAAAGTTGAAAGGAAATGAGAGCTAACTAGTAATCCTAAATGTAATACATTAGCATTTCTATGAAAGTATTCAAGAAAGCCTTATCAATTACTGTTTATGTCAACAGAAAGTACTTCCTCTATTCCCTTGTGATATAACCTCTTTTTGAGGATTTATTTAAGTGACTTTTTGAAAAGGGAATATAGATCACAGAAAAGTTTTTTTTTTTTTTTTACAGAAAATGTAAGTTACCCAGCTTTTAAAAAGATTCTCAGATGTGTTCCCAGTCCAAGTTTTAGACGATACAATAGCCACACATATTTAATCATATTCCTAATATATTTTTATTTATTCAAATATTTTTATATTGAAAAATGAGCAATTGGGAAAAATAATGGAATTAAGAAAACTCTGTGGATTGCTAGAAATATTTAAATCACCAAGTAATAAGTTTCTTAATAAATTTACTTAATGAAACAATCATTTAAAAACATTTCTGCAACTGTATAACATTGCTGCTGTTGGAAACTATGATCAGGAAATCAAAGGCATTGCCAAAATAGTTGCATTAATTTTTATGTCACTGTTTAAGGATAGGTTGTAAAAATGTCTACCAGGTTTTATAATATTAATAAAGAACAATGTAAAACTAAGATTTTTTTGTCATTAACTAGAAATAAGTAGTAGAAAGTTAGGTTTCACTGTTTTGTGTATATTTCTTTATTTCATGTGAATGTAACACAACCTAGATCATGCTGGCATTGTTCTTTTCTTCTTTCTTTGAAGAAATTTTATTTTCTAAGTAGCTTGAGTACTTTTATATTTATGCATGCATTAACTGTTGAATGGTAATTGTGCATTGCCGATACCCTTGTATATTTCTTCACACATCTATTTGGATAATAGATCAGGTCAAATGATAAATATGTAGGTAGATGCTTAATGTTTTGCCACTTCTGCCTTTAAAAAATATGTGATGTGTCCAGATGGTATGGGGTGATGAGCTATGAAACTCACAACCTCCTGATCAATACACATGTTCATTGAAGCTTAGATTTTGAAATATTATGTGTACATAACAAACACAATGAATGACTATGTTCTGGAGTCTACAAACTTAGACAAAAATCTCTCCTGTATTTTTCTAATTTTCTTAGAATACACTATGTCCTTGCATATGTAATGTGTTCCATGTAAATGAAAACTGAGCAGTGATTTTCAAACTGCAGATTGTGATCTGTTAGTAAGTCATGACAACAGTTTAAATGTTTATAACCAGCAGTAAAAAATAAAAGAGAATAAAAATAAAGTATGTGAATGAATGCTTTATACAACTTGCATTTTAGTTAAACATATACCTGCATATATTCATACATGCAAATATGTTCATAGGATCACATCACACAGCGCATTTCTTTACTGTGGGTTGAAAAGGCTGTGAAAGTTGCTGGTGTAGTGATCAGGAGAGGCATCAATGATTAACATAATAACAACAAATAAACTAAGCCCCCATTTGAGAAGGTTAAGACCTTAGGACAGGGTTCTCATCTCTGCTGCTTACTAGAACACCTGAGACATTTTTGAAACATATAGATGAATGGTTTTAATCAGATCAGTAAGTCTCCACACTTTGTGTGGAGCCATGTAGATGTGTTTTGTTTTGATTTTAGGGCTCTCCAGGTGATTAGAACATGAAGCCAAGTTATAGAACCTCTACCATAGAGTAGCAATCATGGTAAATTAAAAAAAAATTCCTTTTGCTTTCACTTTGTGATTTTTGACAGCTGATATCTTAGGGTTTGAGAATACTTAGACATTGAAAACTACAAATTAATAAATGAAAAGGGATACTTGGGACAAGTGTAAAAATCATTTAAGGGATTTTCATATATTATAAATATATTCTATGCTTATACAAATTTTTACTTGTGTACCAGTCAATGAGAGGAGTATCATAGAGACAAGCAGTACAGTTAACTCATCAAGAGTATAAGTATTAGACACATTAAGAATGTTGTAATTAATTTTTTATCCTCTTTCAGTTAATTATTTGTTAGCTTTAGTCAAATAGTAATTAAAGAAAGTTTCAGAATGTCATCTTTTTTTTCCACCTAAAGGTCAACTTTTATGAATCCTAAATGCTTATATTTTCTTCCTCTTTTAGTCAACTCTAGTTTTTCACTCAAGGTGAATGACAAAATTTTATTGTAATGATTATGAAATTTCTAGCATTAGTATAGTGATGTGCAGAGATTGAGGGCACTGAATACCTGTGAGAAGTAAACTGGTCTTCTTTGCATTTGTCCCTCACAACCACTACTTGCTACCTGTTGTTTTGTACATAAGGTAGCTCAAGCTTGGAGGGAAGAGTCAACATACACTAAGTGGATGAGTAGATCTGGACTTCAGTGTTCCTTTTTCCTGGTGCAGTTGGTTTTGTTCTTCTTAATTTAGCTGCTCTTTAGCTTGTAACTCTCCACGTCAGTGGAAAGTCAAATTCAGAGAAGATCTGAACGATATAAACAAGTTTGACCAGTCCAAGTGATGTGAATAAGTTTGACATCTACTTAGAATGTGTGAGCAGGACCAGGATATGCACGGCTAACTTTCCAGCCTTAGTCCTGATCGTTTTCAATAACAGGTCAGTCTTCAGCAGCACGTGTGGAAATATAAAATAACACAGCCCAAATTTGAAAGGAAATAATTGCAAACTTTGTGTATTAATTTGACAAAATTCTGATATTTATTCTGTAGTCTGTTTGAGCTTTATGCTTTGCCTTTGTGTTAACTATACTTTAACTGATATATACTTTATGAAAAATTAATTGCCAAATTTCTAAATAAATGTTGGGTTGGTGGTTTCAATAGTTGTGGCAAAACAATTCATCTCTTTTATTAAAAGTAAGATTATCTTTATAGAATTAAATGCTAAAAATATGTTGTCTAACATTTTTAAAAGTAACAGACCCAAGCACAACCTATTACTCAAGTTCTTTACCTTAAAACAATTTCCCAGATAATTTATACAAAAAAAGCATAAAAAACAGTAATTATAATAGTAAGATAAATGTATGAAGGTACTAAGGTGATTTTTTTCAAAGATAATATTTGAATCATGCTATACAGGTGCAGTTGAAAACCTATGTATTATTGTGAAAAAGACTCATATCAACTTCTTTTTAAATAAGGCAAGGTGGATAATATCTTTATTACAAAGGATTCTTTGTATTCAGATCCTATTAAAATCCATATGATTTGTCAACTTACAAGTCTAGCTCCTCCATTAGACAATATTCTTCTTCGAGGAACAGAATTTTAGTGAAAATATATGTGTTCATAGTTCTAGGGCTTCCCATGATGTTTAAATGAGTGAGTGAAAGAAAAGAGGAATTTAGTACTTCAGCTTCCTCACCAATATGGTATTTATGGAGTTTTACATATTAGTAGCTTCTCCTGGTCTCAAAAATGTAACAAAAAATCTTAGTAAGTATATTTGTCTTTTAGGGATAATTTAACCAATAACCAATTTTACATTCATGACAACAACCAGATATGCAATTACAAATAAAATTTTCTAGCATTTTTTTAAAGTGCAATTATTGTTTAGCCAAGTTATAGGAGTTATAGTTGTCTGTGGAATTTTGCCCTAGGTATGTTTTTGCTCATTTTTACAAAGTAACAAGTCTCTTTATTAATAGTAATGATTTCTAACATTTCCCACCATGTCTCAGTGTGAAAGATCTTTGGAGATTATCTGAGCCATTTTCCTTTAACATATGGATCAGGAAGTAAAGTACAAAGAGGTGAGATTCTAGAGTTGTCTTCATGGCACTCTTGAAACAGACCTCCACAAACACATATTGTTTCTTGTATTATATCTTTTTGCTATTGATAACACATTATTTCACTTGATACTCACAGTATCATGAGTTGGTAAACTAGGTATTATTAGATCATTCTTTCCCAAAATAGCTAATACCAGTGGTCAGCACAATATGTCCCTTTACAGAAATAATTTGCTGATCCCTAATTAATACTGTGTTCTAAATAATGTGTATTCTATAAAGAGAAAGTCAGTTGCGCTGTGCATAAAAATGTTTGTTATCAAATCTTGTTCAAAAACAGACATTATGCTTTAAAAAGGCAAATTGACTTTCAACTTATAGTTACTTGGGAAGGTGCCTAGAACCTGAGATGGGTTGGTGTGACAATGAAGACCTCAATTAGAGTGAAAAGAAAGTTTTCTAGAATGAAAGAATTCAAAAAGGAAAATAAATTAATGGGAACTGATTGAGGTAGGAAGACTGGGTACCTCTTTATTTGAGACTACAAGTACAGTGGGAATCGTGTAAGTGCAAAATGAAAAATTCCTTGGTCTTATTTTGAACTTTAAAAGAAGAACTTAAGTCCAGTAGTTTACAACTTCAGAGATTTTAATACTTGAGAGCAAATCAGTAGGGTTGATGAACAGAGTGAATTAGAAATAAACACCCTGATCCAGAAAGAAAGTCACTGTACTGTGTGTGTGAGTGTGTGTGTGTGTGTGTGTGTGTGTGTGTGTGTGTGTGTGTGTATGTATGTGAGAGAGAGAGTGTGTGTGTATGTATTTTGGGATGTGTGTGTGCATGTTTTCTAGAAAGAGTGGCTAGAGATCACTGCCCAAATGAAGCCACATTATATATGTCACAAGTATGCTCTGAATATATTAAATTATATTTGATGTTTTCATAAAAAATTTGTTTTGAAAGACAGAAAAAGGGAAAAGACCATTGGGTTAGAAATCAAGATCTGTAGGACCCTAGGCAAATCACTCAACCTCTCTAAACTGTTTCACATTTAATACATAGAACATACCTAAAGTCCCTACCAATCTTATATTTATGTATCTATCCAAACATCCAAGAACTAGGGGTATATATAAATAAACCCTAATAAGGGAAAGTGGAAATAACCATGGACTACTGGTACAAGGTTTCCATAGCAGAGTATGTTGGAAACATAATGCCTGATGATACCGTTATCTCTATTGTGGTCCAAACAACATTGCAGTTTATATCCTAGGAGGCTATTGTGGTCTGGTTAGGAAATTAATATACTATTTAGCTTTCCCCAGTGACTATATTTTAAAAAATAGATATAGACACAATTAGATAGCATGATTAAAGGATTCAAGTTACATTTATTGTTTTCAGTTTTTGTTTTGTTTCGTTTTGTTTGTTTTTCCCTTTCCAGTTGTATTTTTTTTAACATCTTTATTGGAGTATAATTGCTTTACAATGGTGTGTTAGTTTCTGCTTTATCACAAAGTGAATCAGTTTTACATATACATATGTTCCCATATCTCTTACCTCTTGTGTCTCCCTCCCTCCCAGCCTCCCTAGCCACCACTCTAGGTGGTCACAAAGCACTGAACTGATCTCCCTGTGCCATGCGGCTACTTCCCACTAGCTATCTGTTTTACGTTTGTTAGTGTATATATGTCCATGCCACTCCCTCACTTTGGCACAGCTTACACTTCCCGCTCCCCATATCCTCAAGTACATTCCCTAGTAGGTCTGTCTCTTTATTCCCGTCTTGCCCCTAGTTTCTTCATGAGCTTATTTTTTTTCTTCTTAATTCCATATATATGTGTTAGCATGCGATATTTGTTTTTCTCTTTCTGACTTACTTCACTCTGTATGACGGACTCTAGGTCCATCCACCTCACTACAAATTACTGAAGTTCGTTTCTTTTTATGGCTGAGTAATATTCCATTGTATATATGTGCCACATCTTCTTTATCCATTCATCTGTCGATGGACACTTAGGTTACTTCCATGACCTGGCTATTGTAAATAGAGCTGCAATGAACATTCTGGTACATGACTCTTTTTGAATTATGGTTTTCTCAGGGTATATGCCCAGTAGTGAGATTGCTGGGTCGTATGGTAGTTCTATTTTTAGTTTTTTAAGGAACCTCCGTACTGTTCTCCATAGTGGCTGTATCAATTTACATTCCCACCAACAGTGCAAGAGTGTTCCCTTTTCTCCACACCCTCTCCAGCATTTATTGTTTCTAGATTTTTTGATGATGCCCATCCTGACTGGTGTGAGATGATATCTCATTGTAGTTTTGATTTGCATTTTTCTAATGATTAATGATGTTGAGCATTCTTTCATGTGTTTGTTGGCAATCTATATGTCTTCTTTGGAGAAATGTCTATTTAGGTCTTCAGCCCATTTTTGGATTGGGTTTTTTGTTTTTTTGATATTGAGCTGCATGAGCTGCTTGTAAATTTTGGAGATTAATCCTTTGTCAGCTTCTTCATTTGAAAATATTTTCTCCCATTCTGAGGGTTGTCTTTAGGTCTTATTTATGGTTTCCTTTGCTGTGCAAAAGCTTTTAAGTTTCATTGGGTCCCATTTGTTTATTTTTGTTTTTATTTCCATTTCTCTAGGAGGTGGGTCAAAAAGGATCTTGCTGTGATTTATGTCATAAGTATTCTGCCTATGTTTGGCTCTAAGAGTTTGATAGTGTCTGGCCTTACATTTAGGCCTTTAATCCATTTTGAGTTTATTTTTGTATATGGTGTTAGGGAATGTTCTAATTTCATACTTTTACAGGTACCTGTCCAGTTTTCCCAGCACCATTTATTGAAGAGGCTCTCTTTTCTCCAGTGTATATTCTTGCCTCCTTTATCAAAGATAAGGTGACCATATGTGTGTGGGTTTATCTCTGGGCTTCATATCCTGTTCCATTGATCTATATTTCTGTTTTTGTACCAGTACCATACTGTCTTGATTACTGTAGCTTTGTAGTATAGTCTGAAGTCAGGGAACCTGATTCCTCCAGCTCCATTTTTCTTTCTCAGGATTTCTTTGGCTATTCAGGGTCTTCTGTGTTTCCAAACAAATTGTGAAATTTTTTGTTCTACTTCTGTGAAAAATTCCATTGGTAGTTTGATAGGGATTGCATTGAATCTGTAGATTGCTTTGGGTAGTACAGTCATTATACAATGTTGATTCTTCCAATCCAAGAACATGGTATATCTCTGCATCTATTTGTATCATCCTTAATTTCTTTCATCGGTGTCTTATAATTTTCTGCATACAGGTATTTTGTCTCCTTAGGTAGGTTTATTCCTAGATATTTTACTCTTTTTGTTGCAATGGTAAATGGTAGTGTTTTCTTTTTTTTTTTTTTTTTTTTTTTGATATGTGGGCCTCTCACCGCTGTGGCCTATCACACTGGAGAGCAGAGGCTGCGGATGCGCAGCCTCCGCAGCCATGGCTCACAGGCCCAGCTGCTCTGTGGCACATGGGACCCTCCTGGCCCAGGGCACGAACCCATGTCCCCTGCATCGGCAGGCAGACTCTCAACCACTGCGCCACCAGGGAAGCCTGGGAGTGTTTTCTTAATTTCACTTTCAGAGTTTTCATCTTTAGTGTATAGGAATGCTAGAGATTTCTGTGCATTAATTTTGTATCCTGCTACTTTACCATATTCATTGATTAGCTCTAGTAGTTTGCTGGTTGCCTCTTTAGGATTTTCTATGTATAGTATCGTGTCATCTGCAAACAGTGACAGCTTTACTTCTTCTTTTCTGATTTGGATTCCATTTATTTCTTTTTCTTCTCTGATTGCTGTGGCTAAAACTTCCAAAACTATGTTGAATAATAGTGGTGAGAGTGGGCAACCTTTTCTTGTTCCTGACCTTAGTGGAAATGGTTTCATTTTTTTCACCTTTGAGAATGATGTTGGCTGTGGGTTTCTCATATATGGTGTTTATTATGTTGAGGAAAGTTCCCTCTGTACCTACTTTCTGCAGGGTTTTTATTATAAATCGGTGTTGAACTTTGTCATAGGCTTTCTCTGCATCGATTGATATGATCATATGGTTTTTCTCCTTCCATTTGTTAATATGTTGTATCACTTTGATTTGCGTATATTGAAGAATCCTTGCATTCCTGGGATAAACCCCACTTGATCATGGTGTATGATCCTTTCATTGTGCTGTTGGATTCTGTTTGCTAGTGTTTTGTTGAGAATTTTTGCATCTATGTTCATCAGTGATATTGGCCTGTAATTTTCTTTCTTTGTGACATCTTTGTCTGGTTTTGGTTTCAAGGTGATGGTGGCCTCGTAGAATGAGTTTGGGAGTGTCCCTCCCTCTGCTATATTTTGGAAAAGTTTGAGAAGGATAGATGTTAGCTCTTCTCTAAATGTTTGATAGAATTTGCCTGTGAAGCCATCTGGTCCTGGGCTTTTGTTTGTTGGAAGATATTTAACCACAGTTTCAATTTCAGTGCTTGTGATTGGTCTGTTCATATTTTCTGTTTCTCCCTGGTTCAGTCTTGGAAGGTCATGCATTTCTAAGAATTTCTCCATTTCTTCCAGGTTGTCCATTTTATTGGCATAGAGTTGCTTGTAGTAATCTCTCATGATCCTTTGTATTTTTGCAGTGTCAGTTGTTACTTCTTTTTCATTTCTAACTCTATTGATTTGAATCTTCTCCCTTTTTTCTTGATGAGTCTGGCTAATGGATTATCAATTTTCTTTATCTTCTCAAAGAACGAGCTTTTAGTTTTGTTAATCTTTGCTATCATTTCCTTCATTTCTTTTTCATTTATTTCTGATCTGATCTTTAGTGTTTCTTTCCTTCTGCTATCTTTGTGGGTTTTTTGTTCTTCTTTCTCTAATTGCTTTAGGTGTAAGGTTAGGTTGTTTATTTAAGATGTTTCTTGTTTCTTACCATAGGATTATATTGTTATAAACTTCCCTCTTAGAACTGCTTTTGCTGCATCCCATAGGTTTTGGGTCATTACATTTTCATTGTCATTTGTTTCTAGGTATTTTTTGGTTTCCTCTTTGATTTCTTCAGTGATCTCTTGGTTATTAAGTAGTGTATTGTTTAGCCTCTATGTGTTTGTATTTTTTACAGATTTTTTCCTGTAATTGATATCTAGTCTCATAGCGTTGTGGTCCGAAAAGATACTTTATACAATTTGATTTCAGTTTTCTTAAGTATACCAAGGCTGGATTAGTGACCCAAGATACGATCTATCCTGGAGAATGTTCCATGAGCACTTGAGAAGACTATGTATTCTGTTGTTTTTGGATGGAATGTCCTATAGTATCAATTAAGTCCATCTTGTTTAATGTATCATTTAAAGGTTGTGTTTCCTTATTTATTTTCTGTTTGGATTATCTGTCCGTTGGTTTAAGTGGGGTGTTAAAGTCCCATACTATTATTGTGTTACTGTCGATTTCCCCTTTATGGCTGCTAGCATTTGCCTTATGTACTGAGGTGCTCCTATGTTAGGTGCATAAATATTTACAATTGTTATATCTTCTTCTTGGATTGATTTCTTGATCATTATGTAGTATCCTTTGTCTCTTATGATAGTTTTTATTTTAAAGTCTCTTTTGTCTGATATGAGAATTGCTACTCCAGCTTTCTTTTGATTTCCATTTGCATGGAATATCTTTTTCCATCCCCTCACTTTCAGTCTGTATGTGTCCCTAGGTCAGAAATGGGTCTCTTGTAGACCGCATATATATGGGTCTTGTTTTTGTATCCATTCATCCAGTCTATGTCTTTTGGTGGGGGCATTTAATCCATTTACATTTAAGGTAGTTATCGATATGTACGTTCCTATTACCATTTTCTTAATTGTTTTGGGTTTGTTATTGTAGGTCTTTTCCTTCTCTTGTGTTTCCTGCCTCGAGAAGTTCCTTTAGCATTTGTTGTAAAGCTCGTTTTGTGGTGCTGAATTCTCTTAGCTTTTGCTTGTCTGTAAAGGTTTTAATTTCTCCATCAAATCTGAATGAGATCCTTGCTGGGTAGAGTAATCTTGGTTGTAGGTTTTTCTCCTTCATCACTTTAAATATGTCCTGCCACTCCCTTCTGGCTTGCAGAGTTTCTGCTGAAAGATCAGCTGTGAACCTGATGGAGATTCCCTTGTGTGTTATTTGTTGTTTATCCCTTGCTGCTCTTAATATTTTTTCTTTGTATTTAATTTTTGATAGTTTGATTAATATGTGTCTTGGCATGTTTCTCCTTGGATTTATCCTGTATGGGACTCTCTGTCCTTTCTGGACTTGATTAACTATTTCCTTTCCCATATTAGGGAAGTTTTCAACTATAATCTCTTCAAATATTTTCTCAATCCCTTTCTTTTTCTCTTCTTCTTCTGGGACCCGTATATTTTGAATGTTGGTGCATTTATTGTTGTCCCAGAGGTCTCTGAGACTGTCCTCAGTTCTCTTCATTCTTTTTTCTTTATTCTGCTCTGCAGTAGTTATTTCCACTATTTTATCTTCCAGGTCACTTTTCTGTTCTTCTGCCTCAGTTATTCTGCTATTGATCCCTTCTAGAGAATTTTTTAATTTCATTTATTGTGTTGTTCATCACTGTTTGCTCTTTAGTTCTTCTAGGTCCTTGTTAAACATTTCTTGTATTTTCTCTATTCTATTTCCAAGATTTTGGATCATCTTACCATTATTCTGAATTCTTTTTCAGGTAGACTGCCTATTTCCTCTTAATTTGTTAGGTCTGGTGGGTTTTTATCTTGCTCCTTCATCTGCTGTGTGTTTTCCTGTCTTCTCATTTTTCTTAACTTACTGTGTTTGGGGTCTCCTTTAGCAGGCTGCAGGTTCATAGTTCCTGTTGTTTTTGGTGTCTGTCCCCAGTGGCTGAGGTTGGTTCAGTGGGTTGTGTAGGCTTCTTGGTGGAGGGGACTACTGCCTGTGTTCTGGTGGATGAGGCTGGATCTTGTCTTTCTGGTGGGCAGGTCCACGTCTGGTGGTGTGTTTTGGGGTGTCTGTGGCCTTATGATTTTAGGCAGCGTCTCTACTAATGGACAGGGCTGTGTTCCTGTCTTGCTTGTTGTTTGGCATAGGGTGTCCTGCACTGTAGCTTGCTGGTCGTTGAGTGAAGCTGGGTCTTGGCCTTGAGATGGAGATCTCTGGGAGATTTTTGCCGTTTGATAATACACGGAGCTGGGAGGTCTCTTGTGGAGTAGTGTCCTGAAGTTAGCTCTCCCACTTCAGAGGCACAGCCTTGATGCCTGGCTGGAGCTCCATGAGCCTTTCATCCACATGGCTCAGAATTAAAGGGACAAAAAATAGAAAGAAGGAAAGAAGATAAAATAAAATAAAATAAAGTAAAATAAAATAAAATTATTAAAATAAAAAATAATTAAGAAAAAAATGTTTTAAAGTAAAAAAAAAAAAAAATAAGACAGAACCCTAGGACAAGTGGTGAAAGCAAAGCTATACAGACAAAATCACAACAGAAGTATACACATACACACTCAGAAAAAGAGGAAAAGGGGAAAAAATAATAAATCTTGCTCTCAAAATCCACCTTCTCAATTTGGGATGATTTGTTGTCTATTCAGGTATTCCACCAATGCAGGGTACATCAAGTTGATGATGGAGATTTAATCCGCTGCTCCTGAGGCTGCTGGGAGAGATTTCCCTTTCTCTTCTTTGTTTGTACAGCTCCTGGGGTTTATCTTTGGATTTGGCCCCGCGTCTAAGAGTAGGTCACTGGAGGGTGTCTGTTCTTCGCTCAGACAGGACGGGGTTAAAGGAGCAGCTGATTCGGAGGCTCTGGCTCACTCAGACTGCGGGGAGGGAGGGGTACAGATGCGGGGCGAGCCTCTGGCGGCAGAGGCCGGCGTGAGTTTGCACCAGCCCGAGGCGCGCTGTGCGTTCTCCTGGGGCAGTTGTCCATGGATCACAGGACCCTGGCAGTGGTGGGCTGCACAGGCTCCCAGGAGGGGAGGTGTGGATAGTGACCTGTGCTTGCACACAGTATTCTTGGTGGCTGCAGCAGCAGCCTTAGTGTCTCATGCCCGTCTCTGGGGTCCACGCTGATAGCTGCAGCTCGCGCCTGTCTCTGGAGCTCCTTTAAGTGGTGCTCTTAATCCCCTCTCCTCGCACACCAGGAAACTAAGAGGGAAGAAAAAGTCTCTTGCCTCTTCGGCAGCTCCAGACTTTTTCCTGGACTCCCTCCCTGCTATCTGTGGCACACTAGCCCCTTCAGGCTGTGTTCACGCCGCCAGTCCTCTCCCTGCGATCCGACCCAAGCCCGAGCCTCAGCTCCCAGCCCCACCCGCCCCGGCGGGTGAGCAGACAAGCCTCTAGGGCTGGTCAGTGCCAGTCGGCACCGATCCTCTGTGCGGGAATCTCTCCGCTTTGCCTTCTGCACCCCTGTTGCTGCACTCTCCTCTGCGGCTCCGAAGCTTCCCCCTCCGCCACCCGCAGCCTCTGCCCGTGAAGGGGCTTCCTAGTGTGTGGAAACCTTTCCTCCTTCACAGCTCCCTCCCACTGGTGCAGGTCCCGTCCCTATTCTTTTGTCTCCGTTTTTTCTTTTTTCTTTTCCCCTACCCAGGTACGTGGGGAGTTTCTTGCCTTTTGGGAGGTCTGAGTTCTTCTGCCAGCATTCAGTAGGTGTTCTGTGGGAGGTGTTCCACATGTAGTTGTATTTCTGATGTGTTTTTGGAGAGGAAAGTGATCTCCGCGTCTTACTCTTCCGCCATCTTGAAGCTCCTCTCCCTGTTTTCAGTTTTAAAATATTATACCCCCATACCTATAATTTAAAGAAATTTAATTGTGTTTTTTTCTGTGAGAGTAGAGATAGTTTATACTGCATTAAAAGTTTTAGTTTTTTAGGAATCACATATTTTCAAGTGGAATATTATGGAATATGTGTTTATTATGTAATAATAAATAATTACATAAAAATGAAAGAAAACCTGTCTGTAGATAAGTGTCTGATTTCAGACAATAGCCTGACACAGTTGAAATTATATTGTGTCCTGAACACAGTCTAGACATGTACGCAATATTAAAATTAAAATGCTCTATCCATGTAATGCATCACTCATTAAAAAAAAGTATAGTATTTACCTCATTATGAATAATGAGTGAATCTTCTTATAATCTCACAGAGTGCCAATCTTCCTATAATTATGGTAATAATAATTTAGAATATGCCCTTTCAAAAGAATCTAGGACAGTCTACAAATAATAAACAAAAAATAAATCAATCTGGGCTCGCTGCCCAGATTATCACAAATATGTATAATGAAGCAAAGAAAGAAAATAAATACTTATAAGCACAACTGACTCCATGAGGAGGGGAAAAAAAGCCCAGTAATTCATTAAAACCGTGGTCAAAAACAATTACAGGCCTCTCATGAATCTCTTTTATGAAAAACTACGTGTATCTGTATATAAAGGTTTTTTTTTTTTTTTTGGAATTCTTCAGAAGTCCCTTTGAGATAAATACATAGAAAACGAAGGAAGCTACCTGTCCTTCCACCATTTTACATATAGGAGAAATATCAATCAAGGAAACTGTGATTTACCTAAAATGTGGAAATCAGACTTAACTATGTTAATTGGAAAATCAGCATATTCCAATTAGAAATTCTACCTCTTACTACAGATATTATGTGAAATGAATTACATTTTTATTGGTAAATAGCAAACTGGAATTACTGTTTTACATGCCAAAAGTTGCCCCAGATTGCTCCCAATGGCCTGTTGATGTGGCATTCCAGTTTATTGAACCACAAAACAAGTTGTTTTATTTCTAGTTTTAATTTTTAAAAAGTTTAGTGAAGGGCTTTCCTGGTGGCGCAGTGGTTGAGAGTCCACCTGCCGATGCAGGGGACACGGGTTTGTGCCCCGGTCCGGGAAGATCCCACATGCTAAGAGCGTCTGGGCCTGTGAGCCATGGCCACTGAGCCTGCGTTTCCGGAGCCTGTGCTCCGCAACGGGAGAGCCCACAACAGTGAGAGGCCCATGTACCACAAAAAAAAAAAAAAAAAAAAAAAAAAAAAAAA